>NC_091661.1:28090000-28401250 GCF_042453785.1 Malus domestica
AAGCTTTTTAGGTGAAGCTTTGTGGGTGAAGCTTTTTAGGTGAAGCTTTGTGGGTGAAGCTTTGGAGGTGAAGCTTTTCGGGTGAAGCTTTTTGGGTGAAGCTTTGGAGGTGAAGCTTTTCGGGTGAAGCTTTTTGGATGAAGCTGTTTTTTTTTTTTTTTTTTTTTTTTTTGGCGCTTGACACGGTCTTCATTTGCTTGTTTTGTAGTGACTGTGGAAGACGGATTGCTTTCTGATTGAGAAGGGTTCCGGCATCGCTTGCTATGAATGTAAAAGAGTGAGGGGTGAGTTGGCTAAATTACCTCTTTATTGAATTCATTGCCAAATGACCTTCATTACATAGGATGCCAAACGGCTATAGCTCAACACTTGTACATCGTGAGTCTATTTGTAGTAGTACTTCAAGTGATCAGCGTTCCATGGATGGCCAAGGGTCTTGCCATCGGAGCTTCTAAGTGTGTAAGAGCCAGGGCGACTGATGCCAATGACTTCATACGGTCCATCCCAGTTTGGACTAAGTGTGCCTTCACTCGGGACTCTGTCGCAGAGTAATCTTTTCTTTAAGACCCAGTCTCCTATTTTGAAAGAACGAGGCTTGACCCTAGAGTCATAATAGTTGGAGATGCGCTGCTTGTAGGCGACATTCCTCAAGTGAGCTTGGTTTCTGTGTTCCTCGACTAAATCCAAGTTGAGGGTGAGTTGTTTGTCATTTTCACTTTGAATGTAGTTCTGGACTCGGAATGTTGCTTGCTCGAGCTCAACAGGGACAACCGCCTCTGTGCCAAAGGCAAGTGAGAATGGAGTTTCTCCTGTTGAAGTCCGATATGAAGTGCGATATGACCAAAGAACTTGGGGTACAAATTCTGGCCAACAGCCTTTAGCTTTGTCCAAGCTGGTTTTCAAAGTGCGCTTGATTATTTTGTTGATGGCCTCAACTTGTCCATTAGACTGGGGATGAGCTGGAGAGGCAAAGCATAAGTTGATGTTGAACTTAGAGCAGAACAACCTGAACTTCTTGTTGTCGAACTGTCGCCCATTGTCAGTGACTATCGCATTGGGAATGCCGAATCTACAAAGGATGTTCTTCCACACGAAGTCTTCTATCTTTGCCTCAGTAATGGTTGCCAAGGGTTCTACTTCGGCCCACTTTGTGAAGTAGTCCACTGCAACGACTGCGTAACAGACTTTGCCCTTCCCTGCCGGCATTGGGCCGATCAAATCAAGTCCCCACTGGGCGAAGGGCCAAGGGCTGATCATAGGAGTAAGAGGCTCTGGAGGGGAATGAGGAATAGCCGCATATCGTTGACATTTGTCACATTAGCGGGATACTTTGATGGCATCCTGGTGGAGTGTTGGCCAGTAATATCCTTGGCGAAAAGTCTTGTGTGCTAGGGACCGAGATCCAGCATGATCTCCACAGACTCCCTCATGTATTTCCCGAAGGACGATTTCCGCCTCGGCAGGCGTAAGACACCTTAAGTATGGCAGGCTAAAACCTCGCTTATAGAGTTGATCATTGATGATCAGGTAGCGGGTAGACTTGTATCGAATTTGCTTAGCCTGGACTTTATCATTTGGGAGGGTGCCATGAGCAAGGAAATTATAGATCGGGGTGATCCAACTATCCCCCTGTTGTAAGTTGCACACTTCTGCGGCCATGGTGCTTGGTGTTGCCAACAGTTCGACATGAATTTTTCTTCCAATCTTGTCTTCCACAGCCGAGGCGAGGCGAGCCAGGGCGTCTGCATGACTGTTTGCCGCTCGAGGAACTTGGGTGATCTGGTAGTGGAAGTGCTTGAGCAAAAGTTGTGTTTGCGCAAGATATGCTGCCATGGAGCTGTCCTTAGCATCAAAGTTGTTGGTAACCTGGTTGACCACCAATTGGGAGTCACTGAAAATATCAATTTGTTTAACCCCGAGGTGTTTGGCCAAACGTAATCCTGCTAGAAGGGCTTCATACTCGGCCTCATTATTTGATGCCTTGAATTTGAAACGAAGAGCATACTCCATTGCTACTTTGTCGGGTGTAGTCAAGACTAGTCCCGCTCCACAGCCCTGTTGGTTGGATGAGCCATCAACATACAGACTCCATGCTGGGGTTGTTGGTTCTATCTTCTGAGCTTCCGGGGGTAATGAAGCCACTGCTTCAGGTGTAGAAGCGATGTCAACCGGATATGTGAAGTCGGCAATGAAGTCTGCCACTGCTTGGCCCTTCTCAGCTGGCTTTGGTTGGTAGGAGATGTCAAACTCACCCAACGCTATTGCCCATTTGATCATTCGCCCTGAAGTGTCAGGACTTTGGAGTATCTGTCGAAGAGGATAATTGGTAAGCACGATGATGGAGTGCGCTTGGAAGTAAGGGCGGAGTTTTCGAGCAGACATGACCAATGCCAGAGCCAATTTCTCAATGTTAGAGTACCGTGTCTCCGCATCTTGTAAGGCTTTGCTAGCGTAGTAGACAGGTCGCTCAATATTCCCATCCTTTCGGATGAGAACGGAACTTACGGCTGAAGCTGATACCGATAGGTAGATAATGAGAATGTCTCCTACCTCGGGCTTGGAGAGTAGAGGGGCTTTACTCATGTACTCCTTGAGGTTTTTGAATGCCTCGGCACATTCATCAGTCCATGTAATGTACTTCCTACTTCCCTTAAGTGCTTTAAAAAAGGGAGCACATTTGTCTGTGGCCTTAGAAATGAACCTGGTTAAGGCTGTCACCTTGCCAGTAAGGCTCTGGATGTCCTTTGAAGTTACCGGTTCCTTCATGTCGAGGATTGCTTTGATCTTCTCGGGATTAGCTTCAATGCCTCGTTGGCTAATCATGAAACCTAAGAATTTGCCAGAGCCTACGCCGAAGGCACATTTGTTGGGGTTTAACCTCATTCGATACCTCTTCAAAATAGTGAAAGTTTCAGATAGGTTGGTGATGTGTTGGTCAGCATGTTTGCTCTTGACTAACATATCATCAACGTAAACTTCCATGCTCTTCCCAATCTGCTCGGCGAACATTGAGTTGACTAGTCTCTGATAAGTCGCTCCTGCATTCTTTAGGCCGAAAGGCATGACTTTATAGCAGTATAGTCCTCTGTCGGTAGTGAAGGCTGTGTGTTCTTGATCCGAAGGGTTCATGAGGATTTGGTTGTATCCTGAGTAAGCATCCATGAAGCTCAGGAGTTCACACCCGGCCGTAGAGTCTATAAGTCTGTCAATAAGAGGAAGAGGGAAGCTATCTTTCGGACACCCTTTGTTTAGGTCGGTGTAGTCAACACACATTCTCCACAAGACCTTTTGAAGCAAAAGACTTTCTTTGGTCGGATTTTTCTTAACAAGGACCACATTTGCTACCCATGTCGGGTAATTGACTTCGCGGACAAAGCCTATGCCTTTGAGTTTTTCAACTTCTGCTTTCATTGCCTCGTATCGTTCAGCGTCATAAAATCTTCGCTTCTGTCTCACCGGCTTGATCTTGGGGTCAATACTCAAACGATGACAGATGACATCGGGAGAGATGCCTGGCATGTCCTCGTATGA
This sequence comes from Malus domestica, assembly GCF_042453785.1. NCBI lineage: Eukaryota > Viridiplantae > Streptophyta > Magnoliopsida > Rosales > Rosaceae > Malus > Malus domestica. Next base: position 28,093,532 of record NC_091661.1, read on the forward strand.
CCAGGCGAAGACTTCAGTGTTCTCTTTCAAAAAAGATATCAATGCTAACCGAAGGGGTGGTGACAATGTGGTGCCAATCTTCACCATGCGATCTGGATAATCTCTTGAGATAGGTACCTTCTCCAACTCTTCAGCAGGTTGGGCTTGCTGGGTGAAAGAGTCATCTCGAGGATCATCGGGTTGATTGTTGCTATCAGGAAGATCCAAGTTCGCTTCATCTAGGCTGGTCTTTGTGACTTGGTCATGTACAGACAGGGTTTCCTTGGGTCCGGGCAAGTGTTGTTGCTTAACTGAAGTGTTGTAACATGATCGTGCACTAAGCTGATCTCCTCTGATGTAGCCGTTTCCATGGGGGGTTGGAAATTTCATCAACAGCATATGCGTGGATACCATAGCCTTGAGATCATTGATGCCTGTGCGCCCAAAGATGACATTGTATGCCGTTGGGCAGTCAACCACTAGGAAGTTAGTGGTAATGGTAGCCGTGTAAGGGCCTGTACCAATAGTAAAGGGTAAATGTATGCTCCCTAAGGGTTGCACGATATCACCGGAGAAGCTTATCAGAGGAGAAATCGAGCGATCGAGCAAGTGTTCAGCTACACTGAATGCCCTGAAAGCTTCGGCAAACATGATATTGACCGAAGCCCCTGTGTCTACGAGGATTCGTCGAACATCAAAGTTGGCTATGTGAGCCTCCACGATCAATGGGTCGTTATGAGGGTAGATGATGCCTCTTTCTTCCTCAGGGTAGAAACATATCGGATCCCAGTTAGGCTTTTGATACTTCCCTCCCCTGATGTCTTCCACGTGAAACACTTGGTGACCAGGCCTCAGAATTCGTTCACTGTTTTTCATGGCCCTATTGGAAGATTCAGATATGGGTGTGCCGCCGCTTATGGAATATATGACATTCACCTGGCGTTGGTTACGGTTATCCCTTTGAGGGTGAAGGAGGAATTGATCAATTTTTCCTTCTCGTGCCAAAGCTTCAATACGATCACGGAGGATGATACATTTCTCGCTATCATGGCCGTTATGCTCATGGTAGCAACAAAACATGCCCGCGTTATTCGGGGGCGTGTAATCTGGGTGCCTCGACTTTGGCTTTGGTATCAGGTGAGCTATGCTGGGGTAAATGGCCGCGCATGTGGCATTCAAGGGCGTGTATGTCTCATACCTTGGGGTAGGGGGTATCTTGACGCGGGTTTGACCCACTGCATTGACTGCCTGGGGGCGAGCGTTATTGTGGCGATACCCTTGGTTATCGGGATAGTGTCCCTTACTCTTTTTACTGAAATGAGAGTGGTGAGGATGGAAATCCTTCCTCTTGCCTTGAAATTGATATGTCTGTTGATTCGGCGAAGCATTATGCAAGGCATGGGGAGGTGCCACTGCTGTTTGGAAAGTCGAGGTCTTCTCATTTAGGTGAGTCTGGCTTCCACCTCCCACCTGTTGATAAATGATGGTTGTAGGGGGTTTCTCCTGATATGTCTTTGCCTCGGCGGAGGCATGGTTATAAGCCTGCGCCATCACCTCAGAGTAAGTCTTCCAAGTATTGGCATTGATCATGTATTTAAAGAAACAATCACGTAGGCCTGCCGTGAAGGCTTTGAGGGCAGTCTTGTCGTCTGCCTCGGCACACCGGGAGTATTCATGGCTGAAGCGGCCAGCATACATACATAATGACTCGTCTGGCTTCTGGCGGATAGTGTACAAGTCATCTGCAGAGTGCAAGCGATCGGTTTGGAAAATGTGTTGGGAAACAAATAGTTTCCTCAATTCTTCAAATGAGTCTACCGTCTCGGGTGTAAGACGACAATACCAATTTAGAGCTCCACTAGAGAGGGTGGAGGGGAAGAGAAGACATCGCTCTTCGTCGGTGTGCATCCGGTATGCCATGGTGGACTCAAAGAGGTTAAGGTGCTCAATCGGGTCCTCTTTTCCAGTATAAAGTTGCAAGCCAAGCTTTTGCTTTGTCTTTGCTTGAAGGGGGGTGTTGAGGATCCTCCTTGTAAGAGGGCCAGGCCTGGGTTGGTTCCAGTCAGGTATTTCAGCCTGACGTTCAGCCTTCAACTTGTTTACTTCCTCAATAAGTTGTAGGACAAGGGGGTCCTGAGCGGAGTTATGTGCCACTGGAGCTTTCTTTCGTAAATCTCCATCTCCTCTTGGAATTAGGAAGGTTTGATCAAGGGCATGTGATTTTTCCCTGGACTCGTTGTACTGGCTTCCAGGGTATGTCTGTCGGAACACCTCTGAGTCCCCTGTACCCTCATGTCTCTCTAGGACTTGTTGCCCCTTCCCCAAATTGGTGGCCGGCTCGGGCCGTGGCAGGGGACCGAGTCTCTCAGAAATCCTTGGGTCATTGATCTTTGAGCTTATATGGATGGAATTCTCTCGACGTTGCTTCAGGAAATCCCGACAATCGCGAAAGACGGCTTTCGATCCTTCTGCCCCTTCAGCAAAAAGGTGTCTCCCTCCACTTCTCATGGTTCGGGTCGAAGCAACTGGGTTAAGAGAAGCCTCATGTTGATTATCAAGTCGAGGGGTAATCTGTTCCCTATCAGGGATATCTATGTCGAATGCATGTGACCCTCCATGTTGGAGGGCACCCAGTTGATGGTTGACTTCCACGGGGGCAACAAGCTCTCCCACGGGGGCAACAAGCTCGCGTGTCTGAGCTTGCCTAGCTTTGTGGAGTGTCTCGAAGAGCTTCTCATATTGCTCCTGGAGGACCTCATTCCTCATTGCTATCTTGTTGTTCTGAGTTTCCAACTCATCGACTTTAGCTTGAAGAAGAACTCGTTTTCCTTCCTTCTTTCGTTGTTTCGCACTATGTGCAAGGGGGGTGTCATTCTGTGTGCTATGGCTTCCTTCGCTTCCCATGTTGGAGAGGGATGCCTGATCAAAAGAAAGTGTACGAATGATAGAAACCAGCTTGACACAGCTGAAGAGAGTAGGAATAAGTGTCGTTTCCCACAGACGGCGCCAAATGTTGATGCACAAAATCAGCGAGGACTTTGGTACAACAGAAAGTGTCAGGTTTTGTGACCTTCGCTTGGTTGCTTGGTTGCTTCAGTCACTAGTGAGGATAAGTACGTAAATGAATAGAGACAGAGAAGCAAACACAGGATGTACGTGGTTCACCCAGATTGGCTACGTCCACGGAGTAGAGGAGTTCTTATTAGTAGTGAAGGGCTTACACAAGTACAAAGGATCAAGCTCTCAATTTAGTGAGTTCTTGTGAATGATTTAACACAAAATGGCATTAGGAAATATTGTGGGGGAATGACCCCTATTTATAGAAAAACTTGTAGCTTTGTCACATTGACATGTGTCATGTTATGATTGGTTCTTGATGTTGACACGTGCTGCGCTCTGATTGGCTTCTAATCTTGACACGTGTCGAGTAGTGATTGGCCTCCTGGTCGGAGGGGAACTCTTCTGGGTCCTTGACAGTATAGCGTTGGCCGGTGCTCGGTAGTTTCGGGATTGGTCAAGTATGGTACAAACAAATTGTATAAATGAAATGCATGCCTTACAAGTTATTAACTGATCTTTATGTTAAGTATGATTATGAAATATGTTGTTTATCGTCTTGTTTTGGTGAAGAATTTATTATTAGCCTATACTGAGCTATATTTTAAAATATCGTATTTTTCTATAAAAACCATGAACTGGTAGACTATCTGATATGAGCATATTTATGCGACTTAGTATGTTTGTTTTCGTGCATTTATGTTCTTAGTTCTTAGTTATGTTAGTAGTTTAAGCCATTTTTGTGTGTTTATAGGTTCTATGGGCCAAGGATGCAAGAAGATGCATTTTGGAGCATTTTTGGGCTAAGATTGGATGGTGCAAACATGGAGACATGAGGATGGACGTTTTGGGCTTTTGTGTGTGCAAGTGTGTGTGTGTAATTGCAAGGATAAACACATGCAAAGAAGCCCACATGCAAACTCAAGGCAAGAGAGGGAGAAAACACATGCAAAGAAGCCCACATGCAAAGTGAAGACAAAACTCATGGCAAAGGTGAAGGAATTGTGTGTGTTTTGTGATTGAAATGATGAAGCATGTGTGTGTAAATGTAAAGGGGAAAACATGGCAGCAAACACATGGCAAAGAAAGCAAACACATGGCAAAGAGAAGAACATTGAAGCATACACATACAAAACTCATGGCAAAGGTGAAGGAATTGTGTGTGTTTTGTGGTTGAAATGATGAAGCATGTGTGTGTTAATGTAAAGGGAAAAACATGGCAGAAAATGTGTGTGTTTTGTGGTTGAAATGATGAAGCATGTGTGTGTAAATGTAAAGGGGAAACATGCCAACACACACCCACACAAGCTCACATGCAAAGGAAATGGAGTGGTCCTATCTCAAGCCTATAAATACCACCTTCCATATTCATCAAAGTCATAACAGATTTTCTCTCCAAATTTAGCCAAAAACCACCCCTAGCCACACCACCCATCAATCCTAAACCTTTCCATACCATTCCCCATCCTTTCTACACCATAAAAACCACCCAAAACCGTCCAAAACCTCTAGTGCCGCTGCTTGCAAGGAAGGAAAGAGAAGGAACATCTTGTGCCGTGCCTATGCCCAAACCTTGGGAGTGTTGGAGCGTTTCTAGGTGTTTTCTATCTTTGTTTTTAATGTCTAAATTTATGCATCTTTGCTTTGTAAGTATGAGGAACTAAACCCCCCTTTAGCTAGGGGGTGATTCGAAACTATGTTTATGCTTGCAATATGAATTGATTATCTTTGGTTGGAATTTCATAAGTTGTGGATTCAATTTGTTTAACCGTTTGATTGATAACTTATTTATGTATGTTTATTGAGAGTGCACGCTTAATTTTCATGCATAAATATGACGCTAGAATATAAGTGAGTTTCACCTAATCGTTATGAACTTATATTCACAAGTAGTGGAGGTTGCTTATAAACAATCGCGTTAAATGAATTCTTGGCACTAGTTTCATGCTTTTCATAGTAACGAATGCCTCGTCAACACTTATAGTTTTCATGATGCTTACTGATCTTTGATTGTATCTTTATTGTGCTTTTCACGTAAAGGACTTTTGGAGAATGTTGTGAATTGCGTTGCGCAAACCCATCCAATTCATTAACTTAAGGAGAACTTGACGGTTAATTTAAGCGGACCTAATTAACCTAGGGTGTTGAGTTTCATAATTTATCGAAAGACCAACTGAGAATCGATCTTGTATTGCAAGTGTGACATGTGTGGAGAAGAACCCCTTAAGCTATTCCATCATCCATATTTTTCATTGCATTCATATTTACATTTTGCCCTTAATTATAATCTGTCCATTTAATTTAATCTCGTAAAAAACAACTCAATTTCCCCCCCCATATTTTGTTAAAGTCTTAGTCGTTCAAATCTATCTTATTTTATGCTTTTAAGTATTTGGAGTCTTTTGAACTTGTTTTGAGTCTTTTGGTTTGTCTTAGTGTTTTAAAAGTTAGTTTTATTTATTTGAGTCAAGTGTTTAGCACCCCTAGTTAATCCCCGGTTAGAACGATCCCTACTTACATCATTACTACAATTGTCACAAATAGGGTTTAATTTGTGTGCTTATATATTTCGCATCACTATCTGATGGATGACGATAGGATGCTAGAACATGTTTTAGAAACCCCTCTGTTTATACCATATTTAGGGCCTCGTATTTAGATCTCGTACAAATACTCAGGGGACTTAAATGTAATTATGTGATAAAGGAAGGGGCAAATATGTAATAAGTGAGGAGTCCTTATTCTATAAAAGGACCCCTAACCTTCACAATTAGGGGAGGCCAATTCCTAAGGCTCCTCACCCTTTCAACGCTCTCATTCTCAGAGCTCTCTCTCTCCCTCACTTCTCAGAGAAATACAATACAATCAGTGTGGACGTAGCCCAAACCTTGGGGTGAACCACGATACATCTTGTGTTATTTACATTTCTTGCGGATTCACGGTCGGATTTACGTTGTACCAAGACTTCCAATTTTGTGCATCAACATTTGGCGCCGTTTGTGGGAAACGACACAAAAAGCTATGTCGGTTCTCTTTCATTTTTTCATCTCACCACCGTGAAACCTCACCACACTCCACTTGAATCTGCAAAAATCTGCAAAAACCCATTTTCCATCCCACCACCGCATCTTTTCATAATTTGCGAATATTTAAATGGCTAGGAATTGTCTGTGGCTTGACACTCACAATACACATTTTTCGAAAACCCAACTCTCATGTCTCCGTCTCTAAAATAAACACACAAATTTGAAGTTCTTTCTTGCTCGTTTGAGTTCCGAACGCAGAGAAAGAGAGTTGCCATGGGTAGGCCTCCGAGCAACGGAGGCCCTGCCTTCCGCTTCGTCCAGTCTAAGGTGTAAAGACAAAGAAATGCTTTGGTTGGAAAGCACATAGATGGTTTATGGATACAAGAAGTAGCAGTAGTAGTGGCATGTTCATCATCAGATCTGCAATCTGCAAAGTGTCGAATCTTTACCAGCTCGAGGAGAAAGCAAAATCTTTTCCAGCTCTGACTTTATGGATGGCTTTCTCCTTTTGCTCTCCGTACATGCAAAGCGCCGAATCTTTGCCAGCTCGATCTTTTCCCTCTCTCCTCGGGTCCCTAAGAGAGAGCAACCTTGCTGCTCCGCTGTTATTTTTGAAATAGAAAGTGGCATCTCTTCCACAAACTCCAACAATCCACTAGCACCGCCGCCGCCAGTTCCCTCTCACCCCGGTACCCAGAGATGATTATGGCGACAATCGACCTAAGAAACCAAAACTCCTCTCTCTTTCTGCAACTTTTGCTTTTTGAATTTTATTCTATTAAAGAAAACAGCAATCTCGACCGCGTCCTCTCCTAAGACCTCGTCGAGATCGTCCCTCTCGTCCAATCCCTCATCGATCGGAAAAGTTGCACAAAAGGGGGGGAATGCAGCTTAATCCATCCCGACAAGGTAGAAGAGAGATCCGTGAGACAATGGCTCAAGCAAAAACGCTGGCAGCCTCGATGCTGACCCAGCCACCGACCCAGCCATCGTCACCTGCAAAGCTGACGCCACAAACCCATCTGCCGTCACCTGCAAAGCTGACGCCGTCGCTCTCTGCGTCAGCTGCGACACCAACCTCCACACGGCTAACCCACTCACGCAATCAACTACATGTCGCCGGCCCCCCACCGCAAGATCTTGATTCACTTGCAGGCTGTGATGAAAAAGAAAAAACAAACAATTGACTGAAAATTGGTCCTGCTGCTGCTGATTTGGGTTAATTTGCTGAGTTTGTCAATAGCTTGATCTCCGAGGTTGCCGATGTTCCCTTTATGGATGCTCTTGTTGCAGCTTGGCTTCCAAGAACGGAAAGGCAGGGCGTAGCTGATGTTTTATTTGGTGACTATGGCTTCACGAGCAAGCTTTCTCGAACCTGGTTCAAAACCGTTGATCAGCTACCGATGAATGTAGGAGATGCACATTATGACCCTCTCTTCCCCTTTGGATATGGCCTCACTACAACACCGGCCAATTCCAACTAGTTATAAAATCAAGTGCGAAGTTTATGGGCGGCGGCCCTCATCGTTTTGGTTGCTGCCTCTACACTCAATTTCCAGATGTTGGGGATTATTGACAAGTGTGGAAATTCCAGTCTCTCTCCGCCTGCATGTTTATGGAGCGTAGGCTGCAGGTTTTCGATAGCCGTGGCAATCCCACCGTCGAGAGAAAACCTTCAGCAGATGCTGATGGAGATACCAAGAAAAGCAAAAGATGAGATCTTGAACCGTTGCCAATGATGAAAGTAGAGATACAGATAAGCTATCTTACAACAATACCATTATTATTCCACTTTGGCGTTGTCTGCCATCTGCCAAAAGAGAAAAGAGGTGAGCCCTATTAGGAGCAGGGAGATCAAGAAAAGCAGAAAAGCAGTGGGGAACAAAGCAGAAAAGAGAAAGCAAAAGTGAGGAATAAACACCCCACCAGAATTATGTGATTTACTTTCCTTATTTTTGAATGATGTAATTTATTTTTATTATCTTTCGGAGACATCTATATAAACCCCATAAGAGGGTAATATGTATAAACCCCATCAGAAAAAAGAAAAAAAAAAAGGGCAAAGCCCAAAACAAATGGGCTAGCATGTTGTGGAGGGCGAAGGCCCATAAGCCCAAAATAGCACCAACCAGGTTATCAAAAGTACACCCAGTACTCCAAAATTATTTGACAACCTGCCGCTATTACCACCAACCAAGTGATGAAATGTACAACCTGTACTCTAGTATCATTTGGCAACTAGCCATTCATGCCACCAACCAGGTGATCAAAAGTACGCCAAGTACTTCAAATTATACATGAGCATTACTCATGTCATTCATACATAAAACATTCATGAGCATCACTCATAACAATCATACATAAACATTCATGAGCATCATTCATGTCAACATTCATGAGCATCACTCATGTTAACATTCATGAGCATCACTCATGACAACATCCATGAACATCACTCATGTCAATCAACATAAACATTCATGAGCATCACTCATGTCAATCAGCTTCAAAAGCTTCATTTACAGAGCTTTAGCTTCAAAAGCGTCATTTAAAGAGCTCTAGCTTCAAAGCTTCACTTGCAAAGCTTCACCTACAAAGCTTCAGTGCAAGGTATACAAATACCGCCTCCGAACAAACGCCACTTCGGCCCATACATGGATTCAATTTGAAGTCTCCAGCGAACAGACTCTATTAATCGAAGACTTGGGGGACTACATTATGTACCGTATATTGGGCCTCAACTGGGCCTCATAAAAAATACTTGGGGGACTTAGCCCATTATTTATGTACTGAGGAGCGAGCTCTTATTCTATAAAATGGACTTCCTCACTTTCACTAGAGAGCACACATCACTTATGTATTGAAGAGCAAGCCCTTAGTTTATAAAAGGGACTCTCACTTTCATTAGAGAGTATCGCCGCTTACTGAGCAACCGCCTCGCGGCGAGCATCAACTCTAACCCATCACTTATGTTTTGAGGAGCGATCCCTTATTCTATAAAAGGGACTCCCTCACCATCATTAGAAAGCATCAACTCTAGCCCATCATTTATGTATTGAGGAAAGAGCCCTTATTCTATAAAAGGGACTCCCTCACCTTCAACACCACAAGCCAAGCCAACCAAGACAACATAAGCCACGAGCCGAACAGCCTCGCAACATATGTTACTTCTAGTTGAGCATCACTTCAGATTGAGCACCGCCTCATACCAAGTACTAGTTCAAGACGACATCTAGTTACTTCGGCCCACACATGGACTAAATTTCAAGTCTCCAGCCAAAAGACTCTCTTGACTGAAGACTTTAGGGATTACTGTTTATACCATATTTAGGGCCTCGTATTTAGATCTCGTACAAATACTCAGGGGACTTAAATGTAATTATGTGATAAAGGAAGGGGCAAATATGTAATAAGTGAGGAGTCCTTATTCTATAAAAGGACCCATCACCCTCACAATTAGGAGAGACCAATTCCTAAAGCTCCTCACCCTCTCAACACTCTCACTCTCAGAGCTCTCTTTCTCCCTCACTTCTCAGAGAAATACAATACAATTAGTGCGGACGTAGCCCAAACATTGGGGTGAACCACGATACATCTTGCGTTATTTACATTTCTTGCGGATTCACGGTCGGATTTACGTTATAACAAGACCTCCAATTTTGTGCATCAACACCCTCTTTATAGTATAGACGATGGATGACTTTATACTATGAAGTGGTTATTTATGAGAGGCGTAACTATTTGTGTGTACCTAGTGGACACTATGCTGCCTGGGGCGAGGATTTGGTGTTGGCAGTTAAGCCAGGAGAAATAATCCCTAGCTACAGGTTGAGGGACACGAAGCAGGCATTGAGCCGGGAGTTGGTAATCTCTGGCTACGGGCACAGAGACCATGGTGCTGGCATAGGGTCGGGAGTTATATTCATTCAGTGATTTTTCTAGCAGTACACCGATCTTACGAGACGATCTATGAGACGTTTACTATTTTGATTTCCGCGATGTTATTCCGCTATATGACTTTTGAGATATTTTTGGCATGCTAGGATTTTTATTAAATTCATCACTTATTATGCTAGTAGTTTTCTTTATATAAGTTGTGGGGGTTATTATCTTGATAACTGTTTTATTATTATTGTATATATGAACTTGGTCCACTCACATTTGTTTTGCGCCCCCATTCAGGTCTTAGAAACGAGAACTACGACACAACGCATGAGGCATTCCCCTACCAGTAGTAATCTATCACTCACTTGTGTGATATCCTGTAATGATCGTTCCTTTTGTGATCTTGTTTTAGAATGTGTTATGTGCACTCTAGATACTTTCTTAAACTTTGTTTATTACTTCTAGATTCTAATGTTTATTCATGAATATTTCCTCCTAATCATTACTCTTGTAATCAATAAATGGCTTTCGTCACCCTCAGGTGTCGGTCAGTACGTGCCTATCCGGGTATTCAGAGAATATCAGGATCGGGATGTGTCATTTTAACACACATATCCCACCATTTATATAGCGACACGTGGTATACCACTCCGTGTGACGGTCACACTGAAAAATCTCTCCAACAAATAGGGATGTCTACAGCTTTTGGTATTTTCTCTTGTTAGTGATGTTGTAATTCAACTGCAATCCATCAGGAGCCTTCTTCTTGGCTAGAAGCTTTTTCTTATGTGCTTCCTCTTTTGATTGTTGCTATAAATTAAGGGTGACAAATTGCAAATAAGGATCACCGATGAGATGCGTAGTGTGTAAACTGTAAAGCAAAGTCTTGTAAAATATATGGCACCTGAAATTTTAGTCTGATCACAGTTACCTATCACATAACCATTGTTCTTTTCAACATATTCCAACTATCTTCGCTGAATTTTCAACAGCGTTTACTTGGGAGCGGCTGGGAAGCAACTCAGATGATCCCGTGACCTACTGGTTCGTGACCCTCTGGTGACCACAACCGGTTCGACAAAATGCTTGAACGGGCTGTCCAAACTAGCTGCGGCTTGCAGCGTTTTTAAATAAAGGTATATAAAAAAATAAAACCCACAAACCCAGACAACCAGGAGGCCAAGATATCCCCTAAACATTCAAATCCCTATTAATATTTTGTCTCCTAAGTTGTACAGTCACATCTACATACCATCCCTAACCCACCAAATTTATGATAATATAATTTATTTGGCACAAATAACATCACCGAAAATCGTAATTAACTTGGCAAAAACTACGTGCTACTTACTAGATAGGGGCGTAGGGACAAGGAAGAAAACTATAAACACAACTGAGTATGTATAGGTTGGTATAAAGATGACGATAATGATAATGAACATTAACGTAATAAGGTTACACGTCTTTTTGGTCGAAACAAAACAATATATACATATTTAAATGTTAAAATAAAATTCTTTCACCTTCTTCTCCTACTTCTCTCCTACTTTCCCGTTTTCACTCACATGCATGCATAGCATAGGATTGCATACGTAAGAATAACAAGTTGATAAGGTGAAGAATGACAAGTTTAACAAGTTGATAAGGTGAAGAATGACAAGTTGCTAAAGTGGGGTGTGATAAGCAAAACAACGGTAGCCGTCCTGTTGGAAGCCAGCAAATTGTATTGGAAAAACTACTCAACTTTGCAGCTGATCGTATTTGAATTTTGTTTAAAAGTATAATATTTTATATGCAGTTAACATCATCTTCCTTTATATGATCCTATCCTTTAAGGCTATAAATTACTTCTTCATACCGGAACTGAAACTTGCCAATTCAAAACTCATACGAAATGGGAATTTTGGTTACGAAATTCATCTTATCATACTCACTTTTCATTGCAATTTTGAGCTTTTCTTTAGGGTTGGGGTTGCTGCAGGGAGGGAATGAGACTGATAGGTTGGCACTGCTAGCCTTCAAAGCTCAGATAAACCAGGATCCTCATCAAGTCATGAGCTCCTGGAATGAATCCACTCACTTCTGCCAATGGCACGGTGTCACCTGTGGTCGGCGACATAGTCAGAGGGTCACTACGCTGGACCTGCGATCCCAAAATTTGGGGGGTTCCATATCTCCACACATAGGTAATTTAACCTTCCTTAGAAAGCTATTTCTCCAAAACAATAGCTTTGTTCATGAAATCCCTCCAGAGATCGGGCGTTTGCGTAGATTACAGTTTTTACGTCTTTTGGATAACTCGCTCAGTGGCTCTATTCCAGCCAACATTTCCAATTGCTTCAACCTCATATCTCTCTATTTGGGTGGCAACAATCTGGTGGGTAAAATTCCTCCACAACTTGGCTCCTTATCGCAACTTTACGCATTTGCTTTAGACCGAAATAATTTAATAGGAGAGATCCCTTCTTCCCTGGGAAACCTTACAGCTCTCGATAGAATTTCTTTTCTCTATAATAACTTGGTAGGAAACATCCCTACTTCTCTAGGCCAATTGAAGCAATTGACATTTTTCTCAGCTGCTGCAAATAGGTTTTCTGGTCTCTTTCCTCCTTCCATCTATAACATCTCTGGTCTCCAAATTTTTGATGTAACGCAAAACCAACTTCAAGGAAGCATTCCCTCAAACTTTGACAAAACTCTTCCGAATCTCTTACACTTTAGCATCGGCGCCAACCAGTTCACTGGATCCATTCCTCTCTCGATATCCAATGCTACAAGTCTAGTGGGTTTCGAAGTTGCAGATAACAGACTGACCGGAGGGGTGCCAAATCTTCAAAAGCTTCACAACCTCCAAAAATTCAGCATTTTCATCAACCAACTTGGAAGCAATGAACCGGGTGACTTGAGGTTTGTGTCAGACTTAACTAATGCCACAGAACTGATATGGTGCATTTTCAGTGATAACAATTTTGGAGGGACGTTGCCCGCTTCAATATCCAATCTATCAAAACTCGAAATACTTCAGGTCGGTGGAAACAAACTACATGGAAGCATCCCAGCTGGGATTGGGAATCTGGTTAACTTGCAAACATTAATTTGGGGGATAAACTCCTTCACAGGTAGCATCCCCATTCAAATTGGGAAGCTTACAAAGCTTGGGGTATTGTATGGTCAAGACAATGAACTAACAGGGAGCATTCCTTTGTCTTTAGGAAATTTAACCAAGTTAACTGAACTCACATTGCAACGAAATAAACTTCGGGGAGGCATCCCTTTGAGCTTAGGGGAGTGCCACGGGCTTCTAGAATTAGATCTTTCTCAAAATAACCTTGATGGTGCAATACCTCTACAACTCCTAAATGGCCTCACATCCTTATCAAGATCTTTGAACTTGTCCAGAAACCAATTAACTGGTTCTCTTCCGATGGATGTTGGAAAGTTTAGCAGTTTAGGTAAACTAGACTTGTCTGATAACAGGTTATCAGGAAACCTTCCAAGTAGCCTTGGTAGTTGTGTGAGTTTAGAAGTCCTGCACTTGCAAGGCAACTTCTTCAATGGGACCATTCCATCATCTATGAGTTCACTAGGAGGGATTCAAGATTTGGACCTTTCTCGCAATAATTTGTCAGGTGAAATTCCACAGTTTTTAGAGGGCCTTCGCGGCTTGAAGAATTTGAATCTATCTTTCAATGAGTTTCGGGGAGCAGTACCAGTTGACGGAGTTTTCAAAAATGCAACTGCAACTTCGGTTGTTGGAAACAGTAGGCTTTGCGGCGGTATTGAGGATCTCCGGCTTTCCAAATGCAGCTCTAAAGGGACCAAGGGAAGAGGTTTGTCTCGTCGATTCAAATTAACTATCTGTATAGTATGTGGGTTTCTCGGAATAGCTATGGTCCTGTCATTATTATTTCTTCGTTCGCTAAGAAAGAAAAGAAAATCAACTGCACAGAGTACTTTGGCTAATTCTGTTTTGCAAGTGTCATACAATACTCTCTTAAAGGCTACCAATGGGTTCTCTTCAACTAATTTGATTGGTGTGGGAAGCTTTGGGTCTGTGTACAAAGGAGTTCTTGACAATGATAGAGCTCAACTTGTTGCTGTGAAGGTTTTTAACCTGTTACGTCGAGGAGCTTCAAAGAGTTTCTTAGCCGAATGTGAGGCAATGAGAAACATCAGGCATCGAAATCTTATCAAAATTATAACTGCATGTTCAAGTGTTGACTTTCACGGAAATGATTTCAAGGCTCTAGTTTATGAATTCATGGGCAATGGGAGCTTGGAGGAGTGGATTCATCCAACCGATGGACCAGAAGAGGTAACTGATGCATCCAAGAAATTGAGTCTTCTTCAGAGGCTAGACATCGCCATTGATGTTTCTCATGCAATAGACTATCTTCATAATCATTGTGAACCACCAATAGTTCATTGTGATCTCAAGCCGAGCAATGTTCTTTTGGACAACGAGTTGCTTGGGCATGTTTCTGACTTTGGACTTGCAAGATTCCTCTCAAAACTAGCCAACAACGTCTCTACAAATGATCAAACAAGTTCCATGGGATTGAGAGGATCAATGGGTTATGTTGCTCCAGGTATTTCACTATATGCTCCATTTATTGTATTTTTTTCCTTCTTTTATTTTGCAATATTTGTGACAATATGTTTTGATGTTTGAAACGTATGTAGAGTATGGTATGGGAAGTGAGGTTTCAACAAATGGGGATGTCTACAGCTTTGGCATTCTCTTGTTAGAGATGTTTACAGGGAAGAGACCCACTGACCGCATGTTTAGTGACGGCTTGAACCTTCATAATTTTGTGAAGGCGAATTTTGGTGGACGAGTTACAGAAGTTGCAGATTCGATACTTGTTCAAGAAGGTATCACTACCAATACCACCCCCAACCAATTCAGCGCAAGATCTGAAAATGTGGAGGAGTGCTTAAGTTTGATCCTTGGAATTGGAGTCTCTTGTTCTGCTGAATCCCCAAGAGACCGAAAAGAGATAAGTGATGTTGTAAACGAGTTGCAATCTATCAGGGCTATCCTTCTTGGGTAGAAATTTCTTCTTAACTTTTGTGTTTACTTCAAAGCCCTTCTTTTCTTTTTAACCTTCTTTTTTAATTATGTACCTCCCTTGAAGTGTTATCGCTGCTATAAATAAAAGGTGATGAATGGCAAGTAAACATTCACCAGTGAGTTTGCATATAATTCTCCGATCTCAAATCATTTAAAATTTTATTTGATCAACTAAATCATATGAGAGATGATGAGTCTTGACGCAATAGAAATGTTGCTTCTTTGTGACCAAAAGATCACAAGTTCGAGTCATGAAAATAATTTTTTTTGCAAAACAAAGATAAGACTACATACTATATATATGTTCTTCCCGACCTTCGCAAAACGAGAAGCTTTATCATAAATTTGGGAACTGGATCATATGAGAGCCGCCAGAAACCAAGTTGATGAACCCGGCTTCACCTTGTGTTAGTTTGGACCACGTTTCAATTGCATGAAAACGACGTTATGAATGGCTGCCAAAGATGCTTTTTCCTTGTCGGTCGTAAGCTTTGTAAATTATTGGAATTTTGTCCAAATGCAATTAAAGTTTTTTGTATGATATATCTCACCTTGGCACAATTGGGTGTTCTTCTCACTATCTTTCTTCCATGGCAGAAAATGTGCTGTGTCTAGCAAAAAAGTAGAACCATGAGCTGGGGACCTTGACCTAACAGACATCCTCAATTTGATAAACTGATAAGCTTCCTGTCACCATCTCCCAAATCACAAATAAGTCCATAAGTATTCTGGTCTTTCTTTCCCTTCCATTCCTTAATTTCTCATTATCGAAAAGTTTCATATTATCGAAATTTATATCATATGAACATTATTTGAAGCCTTCGATAAACATAAGGGTTTGTATGGCACGCAATTCTCTTAATCTATACCTCTACTTAATTAAAGAAACCCAAAAACAAACTGCTGGTCTAGTACATTAAAGAATTTTTGGTTTTTTTTTTTATATATAAAAAGAAAAAGGCTCCTAAGCTTTTTTGTTTAAGATTTTTATTTATTTATAAATATGAGCATTAATTGTGATTTGCTACGCACCTATCAGAAGTGAGTGTACCCTACTAACTCAAGGGTTCAAGGGGTGCTTTAATATAACCTTAATTTTGAGATGATAATAAATCTCTTGCCCCCTTTATTTAATTTAGTGTTTGAGCTCTCCCAAAACATTTTTACTAAAAATCTTTAATACATGTCATAATTTGTCTACATTTCAAAACTTCCTTGTATTTTAGCATACGAAAATTTGCACCATCTAATAAAAATTGATTCATAAATTTATTTATACAATACAAGACCAATTTCTCAACATTTGTAGAGATGCAGATATTCACCCAAAAAAAAAAAAAAAAAGAGACATGGTACAGTTCAAATGTAGCAACTTATACAATATATACTGCTAGCATCTAATTCTTTAAAAATTTATCTAAGTACAGTAAACTAGTTGATAGTTTAACCATGAACTGAGGCGTATCTGTTGATCAGAGCCAAGGCATTGCTAGTCAATTGTGCAATATTCACAACTCTACCCCTC
Organism: Malus domestica; assembly: GCF_042453785.1. Taxonomy (NCBI): domain Eukaryota; kingdom Viridiplantae; phylum Streptophyta; class Magnoliopsida; order Rosales; family Rosaceae; genus Malus; species Malus domestica. The sequence continues at coordinate 28,110,078 of NC_091661.1, forward strand.
ACAACAGTCTTCAAATTACCGTTCATCCCATTTCCACCAAACCCATCGGAGCATGTTGTCTCATCCGTCAAAGCGGCACTAACCCAAGTTTGCACATCACTTATCATGAGCTGAAAATCCGAACTTGTAAAGTTGCCCATCTCAGCTATGGACCTTTGAATGACATCGACCGAATCACTTAACTCTTCGATGCAGTCCCTCATGGCTCCGACTTCTCTAGGCTTCATGCCATGACTTTGGGAGAGCTTTGACATCATGGTAGAGGTTGATTTGGCGGAGGCAAGGGTCACGGTGAGGGCTGTGCTGGCCATAAGTTTAGGGCTTGTTTGGATTTCACTTGAATGTCTTGAAAGAGAAGTAAGGCAAAGCTTTGGGTAGGTTGTTGCACTGCAAGATGTTTTCATGAATTCATTGTTGGTTTTTTGTGCAAGGTCTCTTGCTGCTGAGGTTGAAGAGAATATGTAGCAACTAATAAGAAGTGCCAAGAGAAAAGATGTGACAAAATGGCTAGAAGATGAGAATGCCATCTCTTTTGTGTCTTTGATTTTGGAGGCAGTAGAGTAGCAGTGTAGAGAGTGTGAAGAAAGTAGGAAGGGAATGACACTAATTTATAGAACCAATTCTAAAAAGCACATGGAAAAGTCTTTTTTCGGTCCCAAATTACAGCTGGAGGCAGGTACATCTGTTTCCTAAACATAATTTCGAGTTGCCAGTTGGTTTTGTTGGTTTCTCATGAACTTGCTGCAATTGGTTCATTGACGTCTAAACTCTAAAGCAATGTGAAACCAAAGAGCCATACTCGAACTTGTCTAAATCATTGTGATCAATCGATCCCAACTTGATCGGTGAGTGAAGGCATTCAACTTGTGCGTAATTTGCATGCGTCTTCCCGCAACTTGAGATTTTCAGTCGACATGTATACAAATAACTCTCTCCTTAAATGTAGCACTTGCGAAAGAGATTTAATGCATGGAAGGGTACAGACTCGACAGGGATTTTTCATAGATATATGGATAATGTTAGGGAGACTACAATTGAGTTATTACTTAAATGTTGATTAACGTACTTATTCTTTATTGGTGACACATTACATAATTTATAAATATAGTCTAAAAAAATGATATACCTAACATTACTCTAGATATATATCAAAATATCACAACTATCAATGGATAGATATCAAAATTAATCATGTGGGATGGTTGAGGGCAATATACATATCAAAGTGGAGATAGGAGTGGTAGGAGTAAATGGAGACAAAAAAGGAACTGGTGCATTTGATTCTTTTTTAGAAGACTCCTTCTAAAGTGGAATTCTTCATAAACTCTTTGTTATCTCACAGTTTAATGTCAATTCCTGTGTCAATATTATAAAATATTGTACCAAAAATTATCGCTGAGTAGACTCTTGTACCCTAAATCTAACTTAATAAAAGGTGCAGCCTCTTATTCCAATACAAATTTAGATTATGCAAAGTCCATCAAAAATTAATCATGCAATAAATAAAAGGTTATGAATGGCAAGTAAATATTCACCAATGAGATTGCATATAATTCTCTAATCTCAAATCATTAAAATTGATCAACTGAATCATATGAGAGCCTCCAGAAACCAAGTTGATGAACCCGACTTCACCTTGTGTTAGTTTGTACCACATTTCAATTTCATGAATAACGTTATAAATGGCTGCCAAAGCTGTCTTTTCCTTGTCGGTCCTAAACCTTGTAATTATTGGAATTTTTTCTGTCGACTACAGTTGACTGACGGCTCATCAATGGCGGCTCATTATAATTGTTAAGAAGGATTGGAATCCAATCATTGTAATAAGTTGAAGAGTTAGTTCAAGTTGGTTGAAAAAGCTTGTGAGCTAAGTAATGTGCTCAACTATATAAAGCATTGCAAAACAGATTGTACAATTCATTCAGAAAGAGCAATAAAAAAGTTATAAGCATCATCCCTCTCCATTCTTTTCCTCTCTGTAAAGCTTCATTCCTTCTGCTTGTTCGTGTTCGATCTTTCTCATTTTCTCATCACAATTGGGTGTTCTTGTTGCCTATCTTTTTACCATGACAGAAAATGTGCTATGTCTAGCAAAGTACAACCAAGAGCTGGGGACCTTGACCTACAAGCAGCCCGTCACCATCTCATAAAATTAAACAAGCCAAATCACAAATAAGTCCATAAAGTTTTCTGGTCTTTCTTTCCCTTCCACTCCTTGGTTTCTCATTATCGGAAAGTTTTTTATTTGTCCGAAATTCTATTATCTGAACAATTTGTTGAAACGTTATATCAACATAAGGGTTTGTAGGCAAGCAATTCTCTTAGAGCTTGTTTGGATGTGTTTTTAAAATAACTAAAACCGCTTTTGATGAAAATGTTTTTGGAACCACTCCTTAGTAAAAATGCAAGAAAATCATGGAAAAACACTTAAAGTGCTTCCTGGAAGAATCACATAACTAATGCTTCTTGCAAAAAGCACTTAACGTGCTTTTGTAACCCAAAAATATTTTCTCTAAAAGCGCTTTCAGTCATTTTAAAAGTACATTCAAACGAGCCCTTAATCTATACAAGTACTTAATTAAAGAAAGTGAAAAACTACCTGTTGGTTTAATACATTAAAGAATTTGTCAAATCCTAGGTGGAAATGCCATTGTACAATGCATATTTGACATAAAAAAAATTAGTGTACGAGCTCTCCCAAAACATTTTACTAAAAGTCTTTAGTACATGTCCAAATTTGTCTACTTTTCAAAACTTCTTTGTATTTTAGCATATGCAAATTTGCACCATCTAATAAAAATTGAATCCATAAATTTATTTATACAATACAAGACCAATTTCTCTACACTTGTAGAGATACGTATATTCACTCAAATAAAAAATAAGTAACAGTCACACGTACAAACCGAATGTAGCAACTTATCTTATCATACAACATATATTGCTGACATCTACGTCTTTAAAAAATAATCCAAGTACAGTAGACTAGTTGACTGGTTTAACCATAAACTGAGGCGTATCTGTTGATCAAAGCCAAGGCATTGCTAGTCAATTGTGCAATATTCACAACTCTGCCCCTCACAACAGTCTTCAAATTACCGTTCATCCCATTTCCACCAAACCCATCAAAGCATGTTGTCTCATCCGTCAAAGCAGCACTAACCCAAGTTTGCACATCACTTATCATGAACTGAAAATCCGAGCTCCTAAAGTTGCCCATCTCAGCTATGGACCTCTGAATTGCATCGACCGAATCACTTAACTCTTCGATGCAGTCCCTCATGGCTCCGACTTCTCTAGGCTTCATGCCATGACTTTGTTAGAGCTTTGACATCATGGTAGAGGTTGATTTGGTGGAGGCAAGCGTCACGGTGAGGGCTGTGCTGGCCATAAGTTTAGGGCTTGTTTGGATTGCACTTGCATGGCTTGAAAGAGAAGTAAGGCAAAGCTTTGGGTAGGTTGTTGCACTGCAAGATGTTTTCACGAATTCATTGTTGGTTTTTTGTGCAAGGTCTCTAGCCGCTGAGGTTGAAGAGAATATGTAACAACTAATAAAAAGTGCTACGAGAAAAGATGTGACAAAATGGCTAGAAGATGAGGATGACATCTCTTTTGTGTCCTTGAATTTTGGAGGCAGTGGAGTAGTAGTGAAGAGAGTAGGAAGGGAATGACACTAATTTATAGAACCAATTCTAAGAGGCACATGGAAAAGCTCTTTTTTTTGGGGGGGGGGGGGGCCAAAAGCTGGAGATACATCTGTTTTTTAAACATAATATCGAGTTGCAAGTTCGTTTTGTTGGTTTCTCATTAACTTGCTGCACTTTGGTCGGTTGGGGTCTAAACTCTAAAGGAACTTGAAACCAAAAGAGCCTTACTCGAACTTATCAAAATTATTGTAATCAGTTGATCCCAACCATCTTGATCAGTGAGTGAAGACATTCAACTTGTCCATAATTTGCATCTGTCTTCCCGCAACTTGAGACTTTCAGTCGACATGTATACAAATAAATCTCGCTCCTTAAATGTAGCACTTGCGATAAGGATTTAATGCATGGAAGGGTCCGGACTCCACAGGGATATCGAAAGCAAGATTTTTTTTAGATATATAGGTATTGTTAGGGAGACTATCAATTTAAACCATATTGTGTAAGTCATATGTGTGGTTGTTGATAATTAAATTATTATTTAAGTGATGATTAACGTATTTACTTTTTATTAGTAACACATCACATAATTTACAAATATAATCTAATAAAATTGTTATACTTAACATTACTATGGATATATATCAAAATAGCACAACTATCGATCGATAGATATCAAAATTAATTATGTGGGATGATTGAGGGCAATATCAAAGTGGAGATAGGAGTGCAACCAAAACAAAAAGGTGGAGGTAGGAGTAAATGGGGACAAAAAAGGAATTGGTGCATTTGATTCTTTTTTTGGATAAATGCTAAAGGGACTCTTTCAAATGTGAAACTCTCTATAGACTATCTATCATCTTACAGTTTAACGTCAATTTTCATGCTAACATTATAAAATATTGTGTCAAAAATATGAGGTGAAAGAGAATCAATGAAGAGATCGCTCTACCCAAAAGATTTATCTTTGAATAGACTCGTGTACCCTATATCTAACTTAATAAAAGGTGCAGTCTCTTATTCCAATACAAGTTTAGATTATGCATAGTCCAGAAAAAATTAAGAGTAAATTACATAGTAGCACCTCAGGTTTGAGGTCTATTGCAATCTTATACAACATCTTTAAAACATTTCATTTTCATACCTCAAGTACTATTTTATTTCAATTTCATACAACCGTTACATTTTCCATCCATGGATCTGTTAAATGCTGATGTGGATGCCACATATATGCCACGTGGCTACCAAATGTCTGACACGTGGCAAATAAAATAATTTTTTTTTTTTTTTTAAAACCTGTCTGCCACATATCTTTTTTTTTTCTCTTTCTTCTTCTTCTTCTTCTGGGTTCGGTCCCTTTTTTTTTTTTTCTTCTTCTTCTTCTTCTTCCTCCTCCTCCTCCTTCTTCTTCTCTTCTTCTTCTTCCTCCTTCTGGTTCGGTCCTTTCCGGTCCCTTTTTTTTTCTTTTTTTTCTTCTTCTTCTTCTTCTTCTTCCTCCTCCTCCTCTTTCTTCTTCTCTTCTTCTTCTTCCTCCTTCTTCTGGGTTGCAGGGGTTCGGTCCCCTTTTTTTTTTCTTCTTCTTCTTCCAATTTCAGGTTTTTTTTTTAAAAAAAAATTATTTTATTTGCCACGTGGTAGACATTTGGCAGCCACGTGGCATATATGTGACAACCACGTCAGCATTTAACAGATCCATGAATGGAAAATGTAACGGTTGTATGAAATTGAAATAAAATAGTACATGAGGTATGAAAGTGAAATATTTTAAAAATGTTGTATAAGATTGCAATAGACCTCAAACCTGAGGGGCTACTATGTAATTTACCCAAAAATTAATCATGCAATAAATAAAAGGTTATGAATGGCAAGTAAAATATTCACTAATGAGATTGCATATAATTCTCCAATCTCAAATCATTTAAAATTTTAATTTATCAACTGAATCATATGAGAGCCGCCAGAAACCAAGTTGATGAACCCGACTTCACCTTGTGGTTGTTTGGGCCCAATCTGGCTTCCAGAGCTACCCCTTCCTTGTCAGTTGTCAGTCGTAATCTTTGTAAATTATTAGAATTTTATGATGACTATAGTTAGACTGACAGCTCATCAATGCCAGCTCATCAAAATTGTTAAGAAGGATTGGATGATCTAATAAGTTGAATAGTTAGTTAGGAGAAATTTTTAGTTGTGATGCAAATACGGGTGGTACATATTGTGTTTTTATGTAAGTGGTGAGAAATTTTATTTTTTAAGTTATTAACTTTTTAAAACACATATCTCACCATTTATATAACGATATGTAGTGTACCATCCTATGTGATGATCACACTAAAAAATCTCTTGTTAGTTAGAGTTGGTTGAGAAAGCTTGTGAGCCAAGTAATGTGCTCAACTACATAGAACTAGGGATGGGCAAATACCCATTGGTTAAGGGTAACCGTAGTTACCCGCCCATTTAAATTAAACGGTTATGGCTATGGGTAACCATTTAGATAAATAAACGGTTATGGATATAACCGTTTACCCGTGAAGTTTAAATGGGCAGTTATAGGTACTAACCGCGGTTATAAACAGGTAACCGTTTACCCATTTATTTTATATATGTAAAACTAACACAAACCATGTTCTCGATCCAATAATACTTAGCACCCAATAAATTAGCAAGGAATTCATCGGGGGTAACCATTTAAATAAATAAACGGTTATGGATATAACCGTTTACCCGTGAAGTTTAAATGGGCAGTTATAGATATTAACCGCGGTTATAAACGGGTAACCGTTTACCCATTTATTTTATATATGTAAAACTAACACAAACCATGTTCTCGATCCAATAATACTTAGCACCCAATAAATTAGCAAGGAATTCATCGGTCATTCTCTCAATAACACTGCTACAGGAATGATGATTCTCATCATCAAGGAATTGGCCAAATTAATTTAAATTCCTTGCGAGTAACCGTGAAATTGATAGAAATGCTTTGACTTAAATGTTTTCTAAACAATTTTTGTAACCCAATAATACTTAGCAAATATTATATTTACCTTCATTGGTAACAGTTAAAAATATCTTCCGTAAACTATTATTTCAATTATTGTAATGGTATAAGGACTTAAAAAATTAAAATATGGAAATGTATGATGAATGTACCTATAACGGTGTTTAATTGTCAAAAAAAAAATTATGAATTTTTTTTTTTAATTTTCAAGCTGTTAAAAAACATGTAGAAGGGTGAAAAAGGGGTAATGGTAAAAAAAAAATAAACGGGTTAAAAATGATTAATGGGTAAACGGGAATTAAACGGTTACGGTTAAATGAGTATGCGGTTATGAGTATGGTTAACTGTTTATAAACAGTTATGGGTATGAGTATAACCGTTTAGGCAATTATCCAATAGGTAAAGGTTATGCGGGTATGAGCATAAACGGTTATGGGTAAATAACCATGATTACCTGCCGTCATAACCGTTGCCCATCCCTACATAGAATACCGTAAAACTATGGTGAAAAGAGTGTGAAGGGAGTAGGAAGGGAATGACTAATTTATAGAACCAATTCTAAAAGGCACATGGAAAAGTCTTTTTTGGGCCCAAAAGCTAGAGATACATGTATTATTTAACATAATATCGAGTTACAAGTTGGTTTTGTTGGTTTCTCGTCAACTTGCTCTAATTTGGTCAATTGGGGTCTAAACTCTAACGCAATGTGATCCAAAGAGCCTTACTCGAACTTATCTAAATCATTGTAATCAATCGATCCCAACTTGCTTGGTGAGTGAAGGCATTCAACATGTGCGTAGTTTGTATCTGTCTTCCCGCAACTTGAGATTTTGAGTCCACGTGTATGCAAATAAATCTCTCTCCTTAAATGTAGTGCTTCCGAAAGGGATTTAATGCATGGAAGAGTCCAAACTCCACATGGATATAATAAGCAGCTGCTATATGGATAATGTTGACGAGACCATCGATTTAAATAATGTAACTGTGTAACGTGGTTGTTGATGATTTGATTATTACTTAAGTATTGATTAATGTGTTTATTTTTTATTTGTGACATATCACATGGTTTACAAATGTGTCTAAGAAATGGTTTACCTAACATTACTCTGAATACATATTAAAAGAATAATGCTAGGGATAACAAATTTGCAAACTAAATAATGTGTTATCAATAGGAAATGAGCATGTTAATCATCACTTGAGTAATAATCAAATCGTCCACATCATCCAGATCTAGCATTACCCATATCGTAAGAGTAATGATAGGGAGAATAATTTGTAGATAAAATTTACAAACTAATATTTTGTCTATAAATTTAGTCTCCCTAACATTACTCATAACAAAATATCACAACTTTCAATCGATACATATCAAAATTAATAATGCGGGAGGGGCACTAGATAAACAAACAATAAAGCTAAAAATCCTAAATTAAGGACACCTTTGAAACTAGCCATGGTTCGTACAAACTAATTAAAAAAGATTTCAGATTCAATTCAAGTAAATATATAACAAAGAAAATATATATTCATAATTAATGAGTTTATACTTAGATATGGCTCAACTTGATTAATATTGTAGCTTTGTTGTGACTTTGTAAATGCGTAGTAAAAAATGGATTGGTTGGTGGCTTTGCTACAACAATCTACCTTTCAAAGGCAAGAAAGACTCATAGACACTTTTCAGCACAACCATCGTGTGATTTTGAAATCAAACTTAAAAAGTGTCCTATAGAATATGAGTCTGTAATAACTAACTTAATAAAAGGTGCAGCCGCTTATTTCAATACAAATTTAGATTATGCAAAGTCCTTCAAAAACATGCAACGAACGAAATAAAGAAAATAGAGGTAATTAATTTATCTTCTTAATTGTGGCTCAAGTTCACTCAAAAACTAAAGAAGTGACTTCAACTTCTAATAACCTGCACATAAAAAACAGCCTGATACCAGAGAAGGAGATTCGAACTGGCTTTAACAAAACTCAAATAATAGAAAAGCAAAAAGAAGGTATAGCATTATAAATAATTAAAAAAGACTTAAAATATAAATTTAATTATCTGAATAAGAAACCCGGACTTATATAAGTACAGTTGGTACTTGGAACAGAGGCCAAATAATTGGAATGGAAACACAAACACATGAATTGTGGAACTGGAATCTTAATTGTAAGTTAATACTAATTCACTCGAAAATTATGGTGCTGCAAAGTGGGAATATTAATTTAATTACTTTTTGCCCTCTTTAAAAAATGTCCAAGAAGCAACAATCACCGGAAAATTTCTGAAGACCATATTTTTCCAAGGCAGAAAGGTAAAATCATGAAAAAGAAGAGGTAAACATGATATTTACAAAGTTGTCAGGGACCTCTATGTCAAGAACTCTATTTAATTATTTTCTTGCACAGGTTGCGGTAGGGGTTTTGTGCTTTAATTTATTTTCCTTTATGTTTATTTTTGGCTGCATAAACTTCTCGTCTTTTGTTTTTGTAACGATTAAGGGAATTGAACCATTACCCTAATCCTAATTAGAAATTTTTTAATTAATAATGGTCATTACATTAATGGGAAAGAAACACAAAACCTTGCTTAATTTCTTTCATAAATCGTGTGAGGATAATATTTGCATCCTTTTTGGGGATGAGCTCATTCCTCCACTTGTAATAATGTATCTTCAACGTAAAATTTCATAATCAGAATTGATCAATCTCTCAATCTTCATTTGAAGATCATCCTTACAAAACATCATTTGAATTGATGGTCCCTTAGTCATTCAAATATATCAAATAAATCAATTTGTAGATACCAAGCACCACATATATGATGAAATGTTGATTTTTAGAGATAGTCTTTAAATGAAGATTAAAAGACTAAACAATTACTGATTTGAATGATTTTTTGTAGAAATAATCTTCAAATGAAGATTAAGAGATTAGCCGGTTTCGTTATGAAATTTTTACGTTGAAATGCATAATGAGAAATTAACATTAACTATCGATTGAGAAAGAGGGATGCACACATTATCCTCATGTGATTGAGGAGTTAGCATTAACAGGTAGAATTGATCAGTTGCTTTGCACATTGATCGAGGTGAATGCTCCATATCCAGTTTTAATTGATCAGTTGCTTACGTAAATGACCACATCCACAGGTCCTCCACATCAACCGCCCAGGAACATCGCCGGTCGTCCAGCAGAGTTTCGCGCTACTCTACTATGCATTGCATGCAGTATGCAGACCCCATGTGTCATGCGCGCACGTTCATCTTTTAGGATTTTGACTCTGCATGCAGTATGTAGACCCTATACGATCCGTGTCCACATGCGATTGGGTAGGGTAGGCATCATATATCAGGATCCACATGTGATTGGGTAGGGTAGGCATCACATATCGTAGCTCCACAGAGCAACCTTCAACTGATGCAAGCAGCGGCGACCCTCATTTGGTTTAGAAGATTGATGAAGAGTCGGCCGCCTATAGAATTAAAGTTAGAAACAGGGTCCTCCTTCTAGAGGATAGACTTTTCGATGTGATCGGAATATGAAGTGGTACACCACATATCATTATAAAAGTGAGATATAAGTATTAAAAAGTTAATAACTTAAAAAATAAAATTTTCCATCAATTACATAAAAACACAATATATCATCCTTTTACTGTCACAATAAAACATTCTTCCTCCCAGAGAAAAGGCTGATTAATTATATACCTTTTAATAAAAATTCATTTTCCCCCTCAACTCTTCTAAATAAAAAATTTCCGCTAAACATTTTCTCACATTTTTTTTCTCAGCTAAAGTGTCAAGTTCGTAGTCATTCCGTTGGGTTGTTGATTGGTCATGGTTTGACATGATTCACGTGTTACCAGTTATGGCAGAGCACTAACATAAGGCTTTTGTTACGTGTTATTAATTTGAGTTTTTAAAAAGACTAAACAACTTGTAAATTACAAAAATATCTCTAATCATGATTGAAATAAAATGTTTCTAAATTCAAAAAAGATACTTGAAGTAAATTGTGGAAGAATGACATGGTATGTGCTTATATTTCCATTGTTTTCAGTCGTGTGTTTTTCATTATATTAGCTCGCTCTATCATAATTCTATTATTTTAATGGGTCTACTGCAAGTTCTAAAATGTACCCTCAAGCTAGCGAATGAACATGTACCCTAATTTGGATTTATAAAATGGCTAGCGTGGACTTTATTTATTTTATTTTATTTTTAAAACCGCTTGGAGTTTCAAAGTCACCTGAGAGGTGCCTATAAATTTGCATTGGCATCCCATCACACACATAAACACACAAACCCATCAATCCCAGACAACAAAAATGGGTGCTCAAACTTTCACAACCCCAACTTCAAATTCACACCATGTTCTCACATTTCTTCTCCCAATTATTCTACTCATCATCATGACAAACATGCAAACAACCGTGGCAACCTCCTCTTCCTCTCAAACCTACAAAACCTACGTCAAAACCGCCTGCAATTCAACCACATACCCACTCGTTTGCTACCAATCCCTTTCCTCGTACGCTTCCAAAGTCAAATCTAACCCTCGAAAGCTTTGCATCTATGCCCTCTCCGTGACCCTACAAGCATCGAAAAACGCCTCTTCTGTCGTGTCAAAACTGTCTAAGAGGGCAGGACTAACCCCAACGGAGAAAGGGATCATTAACGATTGCTTAGAAAGTATTAAGGAATCCATCGACGAGCTTAAAGATTCGTTGAGTTCAATGAAAAATTTGGGGGTCAAGGGTGCTGATATGCAAGCTCAGTTAGATGATATTAAGACTTGGGTCAGTGCCGTCATCACAGACGACGTTACTTGCACTGATGGATTCGATGGTCTGAAGGTAAGCACGGCGGTTAAGACCCCCATCAACAATAGCATTGTGTATGTTGCTAGGTTAGCTAGCAATGCTCTGTCGCTCATCGACAGCCTCATCTACTAGTGCAATTAATTAAAGCACCCTTGTAATTCCTTGACTCTATCTATTTTCTTTTTGGTATTTAACTTTATATTGCTGATAGTTTATAGATTGTTACAATTTCTGTTGTGGTTGTTTATGTAATTAAAAGCTGTTTGAAATGGTTTTGCTGTAATTTGCTGGAAGAGTGGTGTGTATAATACTATTATTATATGTAATATGTTAAGGGGGAGCTTTGAGAACTATAATTTTTTGAGCAACCAATAAGCTAAGCCGCACGTTGAAGATCCAATCTCATGACCCATAAGGCCATAATATCTCGATCGATAGAACGTTGATTTCCCCAGCTGCCTTATACATTTTGTTTCCGGTATACATACTTCCCATGCATGTGTATCACCAGAACAAAAAAAAAATGAACAGATTTAATTCCCATTCCAGCTCCCATGAGAGTTATAATGATGGTGAATCATACGATGGTGGCCAATGAGAGACTGAAATGCCTCTGTGACTCTTTCCAGTCTCCGAAAAAATAGACTGCTGTAACAACGCCACCATATAATATATTTTTAAAATGATTTTCACAATAAAGAATGGACGAAGATTCCAAGCATGCTTAATGTTTTGTTATAGTTTTAAGGAAAAGATTTTCATACATAATTTTTTAGCCTTTAATCAAATAAAACAAAGAAAAAAATATAAATAAACCAAAAAGTACACAAGAAGAATAAGAGCGCAAAAATCATTTCTCTATTTCAATTATGGATCGCTCGTCGTGCCAATTGTTACAATGAACGGATAGTTATTACTCAATTTTAATTTCCTAATTTTCCAATATTATATTAAAAGTCAAACATAACAAAGGAACACATGTTCGTTTTGTTTGGAGGTAGTTATGCTTATGGAAGATGGAGAACATGCACTAAGAAGGGTTTGAAAGCAAGACTTCTTTATTTTTACGTATATTTTGTTCTATAATGGTTTGTATTAGGCAGTTTTGGATTTTTTTTTTCTTCTGGTTATGTCAGAAAAATATTAAATAAGCAAATTTTAGTTTCTCTTGGAATTTCAACTAAGTAATGTATTGCTTCTTTTATTGTTTTTATTCTTAGGCATCCTCCTTTGTATAACTGGATTAAAGTGATACAGATGGGCTTGCTAAGGGTAGCCCAGGAACTGCGACCTGTGAGGTGGTCCTTTATGGTTCTGCGGTTTTTTTTTTTTTTTTTTGGTGTGGTTCCTCTAAGACTAAGAGTTGGGGTTTCATACTTCTTTCTATGCAGAGCTCATGCTTCATCTTTGTTGTGGAGTTGACCCATATGCAGGGTTGTGTAATTTGTAGCTCAAAAGTGACTCTTTCAGTTTGATCTCCTACTTTTCTTTTGTATTTTTTCTCCTTCTTGGCAGCTTTAGATTCGTTGAAAAAATTCTTCCCTTTTGCAAAACATGGTTTTCCTTGTCTCACATTTTTCAATAAGAAAATGAGGTTGCTGATAAATTAGCTAATTTAGGGTTAGATGCGAGTATGCATGTGATGATCTTGAAGGTTGGGGTGGAGCAAATCCCATCTAAAGTAGTTTGTTACGTTTAGTCCGTAGCTCGCTTAATTGGAAGAACAATTAAACAAAAGGCGCGCATGAATTATAATTATACACACAAACATAAGGTGTTGGGTTTCAAAGCATGCGTTCCGCGTTCGAAACTTTTTCCTCTTCTAAATTATTGTAATAGTTTTGAACCCTTCCTCCTCCCCTTAATAATAATAAAATTTAAAAATATATGAATAAAGCAGCTAGCTATATATACACATGTGATTACAAATGAATGTGATATTGATATCACATTTTTCTTTTAGTATTAATATTCTAAATTTTCACCAAAGTTTAGGTTTAATTATAAATCAATTAATAATATATATATATATATATATATATATATATGAAGGGTAATTTAATTATTTAATTGCAAGCACATGTAAGATTCTTTCTTTTACAAATGTGGTTCACACAATAAATTATCTCTTTTAGAGAAACTTCAGATTGATTATGCACTTCTCATTTTCCTTGTATTTGATTCACTTGTAATTTATTCGATCTAGAAATTTATATAAAAAAATGAAAAAAGTTACACGTGTAGAAATAATGAGTGCGGAAATCGTCACTAATGTGGACATATACCTTATTGTTCAGATGGAATTGAAAATTGATACAATCTACAATAATACAGGTATGGGAGTGATCACATGGAGAGAATATATGAGTAAGGTCATAATCTTAATTATTTCAAGTCCTTTCAACCTTGTGAAATTATTACTAATGGAGTTTAGAATCTGTTAAATGATTTTCGTGAAATTAATCAAAATCGTCTGCTTTCATCAGCGCTACTGCCCACCCATGCTTCCTGCTGCCTGGTGCCCGCAGAACATCATATTGGAAGTTTGGAACCATGAAGAGCCAAACATCATTAATACAATATTCATGAATTTTTTTTCACTCATTAATTTTGATAAACATTGTATGTAAACGTTAAAAATAAAAAATAAAAAAAATAAATATCAAATTCAATATTTGCGGTATTCAAAATTAAAATCTCATCATACTTATAAGCAAAAGAGTATCACAGGGCCATGGTTTAAGTAAATTTTTGTTTTCATTTGATTCCATTCAAACAGAAATATCTTACATGCCTGCAGTATGGCGTGGCAGTGTGGCCTGACTGAACAGTGTCGTGATAACTAACCGATAAGTGATGGGTGCCCATGCCATCGCGACTTGCGTCGATGCCTGGACGAATAGATTATAGACAAAGATTGTCTGCCCTTTGCTTCTGGTGCTTTTTTCATGTCTTTTTTTTTGTGTGATCACGATTGAATCATGTTAATATTTTATTTTATTTTTTATAGATATAATAAGACAAAAATAAATAGTAATATAAAATGTTAATGTGACTTAACCATGACCACACAAACAAAAAAGTACGGAAAAGACATCGAAAGTGGAGGGCAGACAATCCTTGTCCATATTACACGGCTTCGAGAAGCAAACTGTCTTTTAGGAAAAGACTAAAGTTCCATGAGAAGTTGTAGGGTAGCATCACACATAGATCCAATCCAAGAGTTAGTTTACCTGAATTTGTTTATTATTGTGAGGAGTCAAAGACTTGAACTAAATAACCCCTTTCCCTCATAGGAAGACGCTACAAAACAATTACAGACTGACAAATAATTTAAGGGAAAAAAAGGGTCCCTAAATCTTCATTGGTGGCTTCTCCCAATGCCATCGATATTATATAGTATGGAGTCAATTCGTGGGACAAATATTTGTGATTAAGTAGTTAGGTCATCTCCAACCGATCCGGCTAAAAAGTTATAGGGCTAAAAATAGTTCGAAATAATACGAAAATCGTCTTCAATCGAGGGTTAAGCCGAAGAGCTTGTGGGCCCCACCGAGCCAAAACCATATCCAGCCAACCTGATGAGCCCAGCCCACTTTTTTTTTTGAACGAATTTTTTTTTAATTCTAATTTTTTTCATACATCATTTCTCACATATTTTTCACAATTTCATATTGTCTTACCTTATTTTATTTTAATTCTTCACATTTTATTCTCTTCCAATAATTTTTCCTTTAATTTTTTTCAATAATTTTCAAATGGTCACCTCTTTCAATAATCTTCCAATCTGTCTGAAAATTTTATTTAAATATGAAAATTTTATTTAATTAACTATATTAATTCAACTAAAATAATAAATTATGTATGACCTATAGCCCTTTGACCCACTGGATTAGATGATTTTTTATCAATAGGCTATATTTAACCTATGGCCCTTTGACCCCCTCAATTGGAGATGATACAAAATATGATATGATACTATTTATTAAAATATAATTTCTTACGGAATTATAAAGTTAAACATAATCATTTGACCCTCCTTCGATTAAAAATTGTCGTATAGTCCATAGTCAGGTAGTCATCTTCTCGTTCACGTGGTCTTCATTCTCCTCTTCACAATCAAAGGCAAAACGAGAAACCTCGGCAGTCGCCGGTCGCCGCTCTCACCTGCCAGTGGTCTTACGCCCACTCACGTGCTCACGGCCACTGGCGAGTCGCCACAAACAACCCCACCGCCTCTCTCCCCCCACCACCGTCTGCACCGTTTAACATTTTCACACTTATCCTATTTCATTTATTTTCCTACCGACTCTCTACTCAGTCCTCATCCAAACATATATATTGTTAATTATTGCTTTTGCATAACCGCCATGACTCACGAGTAAAGGTATACAGGTACAAAATAAAAATAAAAATTAGTTGATATTTGGTACTAACAAATCCGTTTTATCCCTTCGATCAAGGATCTCTTTTGTCACTTAAAAACGTTATATTAAGCCGCTTCAGCTTTTTGACTTCTTTCCACCGTAAATTGCGCAAAAAGTTGATTTTAGTGTCTATCGGTCGGTAAAGAGACCGCAACTTTTCCTGATACCTGCTTTTATTTTAAATTTCAGCTATATCAAACTAGTACTAAGTTCAATTTATCCCTTCGATCAAGGATCTTATAGCTAACTTATTTAGAACAGGTTTAATTAAGGGACCTAGCTTCTTCCATTTTCTATACATTTCTACTTGTGCAGTCACGTTAACATTTTATATTACTATTATTTTTTATCTTATTATCTTTATAAAAAAAATCAATATAAAATATTAACGTGATATAACTGATCGCCCAAAATAAAAAAAAGTTAGAATGTATAGGAAGTAGGAGGGCAGGAAAGCCGGGTCCTTAATTAAGTTACAAAAGATAGACACCAAAGGTCCAAAACAGCAGCCTGCATAGCTTCAACATATGGAAGATCCAAAGCACTTGATCATATCTTACATATCTTTATATATATTATATATAACATACTGAATATACCAAACTATACATTAAAACTAAACAACATCAACAGTTCTTCCAAAAAGAAAAAACAAAAACGCAGTAGCTCATCAGTGATTGCCAGCAAACCGGTTGCACAAGGCGAGTGCGTTACTAGTGCACTGAGCAACATTAAGCACCTGAGCTCTAACGGAGGATTTGATCTTGCCGTTCAAGGCCTTCCCGGAGAACCCATCAAGACACGTATTATCATCGGTCAAAGCGGCACTGACCCAAGTCTCCACATTGCTCATGTGCCACAAGAAATCCTGACCCTTGGATTTCCCCATGTTCTTCAGTTCCGTCACCGACTTGCTCATCCTGTCCACGCTGTCCCCCATCTCCTCCAAGCAGTCCTTGATGGCTCCGTACTCTCTGGATTTTAGTCCCTTAAACTTGGCCAACTTGGTCACGAATGTTTTGGCGCTCTTTGCTTTCGTTAGGCTGACGGACAAGGCGGCCTGGGCCAGCTGGCGGGGGCTTTGCTGGATAGAGTTGGCGTAGGAAGAGAGGGATTGGATGCAGACTTGTGGGTAGGTGGTTGCCCTGCATGAGGTTTCGATGAAGTTTGTAGTAGTTGTGGTGGATGCAGATTTGGCTGTGCCAACAAGGTAGAAGATGGGAAGAAGAAGCAAGAAAACTGAGGCTCTAGCCATTGAAGGAAAGTTGGGAATTTGGAGTGGGATTGGACTTGGAAAAGGTTGAGACTTGAGAATGCGAAATGATAGTGAAAGGATTGCGTATTTATAGAGACGTGACACTATTTTTTTTTTACACTATGTTTCATCTTATACACATTGCTCTTTATTTTAGTTTTTTTATTTGTTTAGTCTAAAGATCATAAACAATAAAGTGTGACATGAAATAACATAAATGTACGGAAATTATTCGTTTACATATAAAATGTATAATTAGTCGGAAAAATCATTACTTTATGTTAAGTTGTACTAATTAATTGACACCGTGTGTAACAATCTGCGTACTAGATTCATTCTTCCTAGTTTTATTTCTTTGATATCTCGAGATGTGGAAAAGGCAAGGATAACAGATAAGGGTGTAAATAAAGGGCTTCTGATTTTTATATATATCTTTGTCAACTTCGTGGAAACTTAGGCACATGACCAATCGTATTTTTCAAACATATGTATAAATTACCTAATGTTTTGTCGACCAACGTGACATAGTTTCTATTTTTTACGGGTACAAATCCAGTAAGCTTTGTAGGTTAAGTGGGATCCACATATTATCTAGAGGCTGCGAGTTGATTGAGGCCAAATCTTGAAAGAAAATTAATGTCCCACACCATGTGATACGCAAAATCTAAACAAGAAAACGTGATTGGGGCATAGATTATAGAAGGGATCTTCTCCAGATCCCTTCCATCAAATTCACACAATCAATCAATCAGGATCCTTGAAATTTAATCAAACAGTTACAAACAGAAAACTCTTTTAAAAGTTATAATAACTTTAGTTGTTAAATTAAATTTCAAGAGCCCGAATTAACTGATTTGATAGATTTGGTGGAAGATATCTGAAGAGAATCCCTTTCCATAGATTATTTGCACTTCCTTGAATTATGCAGCAGGACTTAGGGAATGCATGCTAAGCGGCAACTATTTGGGTTCCGGTTTTACCTATTTCAAAGTCATCAATGGAAATATAACAAACTAACAAACTAACTTCAAAGAAAAATTAAAAACAAATACATAAACAAACAAAAAAATAAAACCGATGAAAACCAACGACCTTTTGGTAAAGTGATAATTTTCTTCATTAAACGGTATTAGGTAATTCGACTCTGCATAATTGTGATTAAGAATACAACATATATCTTCCATACAATTGATATATTTAGTTGTGATGTAACTTTATTATGATGTGTTAACCCGTTGTAATATCTTTTTGACGGCCCTATCGTTCATACGAACAAAGAAGTTATAAATGGGAAAGCAAGCTATGTGAAATGAGAGGCCAATAGAACAAAGGCAGAAGAAGGGCAAAAAGTGACCAAAACCCTAACAAATTAGGGAAAGAAACAAGAAAGCAATGTAAAACGAGATGTGAAACCCACGGTTATAATTGAAGGCAGTCTAAAGTAATGTGAAGGGAACATATGTACCTACCTAACTGCATGCATGGTATGAGTTTTTTCTTGTGTTTTTACCCGATAATTAATTTCATCAACGACCAAGAGAAAGAGAAAGGTTGCAACCCCTTTTGCTCCAGTCCCTTGCCGACCTATTAATTTGTTAAGTCACATAATATCAGAAGGCCAGAAACTAAGATTTACTCGTTGTTAAGTGGCTTGTGATATTTGTTAACTTTTAAATTTTGATACTGTTTTTATAAAATTAGTTCTTATGTTAGTGTTTTTATGTTAGATTATAAAATTAATTAATCTGAAATTATTTCCCTAATTATTGCATGTGTTAGTTCATGCCTGCATGAAGCAACGCAGAGATTAATGGAAAATGCTGCTGAATAAGTTAACTGTGCTTGTTCCTACCACTGCAAAATATCCCCACCAAACTGCATTATAGGCAAAACAATATGAGTCATGTGATTGTGACCAACAAATGAGCTATGAAGTAAATAATTCAAGCACTAGATTATGTCAATTTGCAGTCGACATGCCCCTATCAAGGTTCTGGCTGGCTGAAAAAATGGGCATTGTTGTGAAAAAATGGGCAACTGTAACTCTCAGTGAAATCGAAAAACGAAGTAGTTACACTTAGTAAAGGGTATTAAGCATGTAATGCAGATTTATTTGTAATAATGATTTAACCCGAATAAGGAGAGATTATGAGCTATTTCTATTTTGTATATTCTCGTGTGTATCTCTCTAACATTACATAATAAGAAAATTAAACACAAAAAGATATATAATCAATTACGAGACAGATATTATTTCCAAAATAAGATTGACACTTTCGCTTTGTTACTTTTGTACATCTAAAAAACATAGGTTGGTCCATATCATAATCAATAGAGTTCTTGCCATGTTTAATGAGCAATTATTGGATTAACAACGTAACCACAGCCGTTATGATTATACCAATGAAACGAGAGTGTCTTAAACTAATCATGTATTAACGAGGATCAATGATTAGTTGGGACGTAGGGATATTTCCGAATCATACTACTATTACCAAAAGTTAAGACCTTTTTGGATGATAGAGGCCGAAAGCAAAGAATGGTACAAGGCTATCTGGAAGCATCTGTCGAAAAATAATGGAGTAGTACTAGCCAACTAGGCCAAGTTTGATCCTTAAGATTGAGGAGGACTTCCTCTTTAAGGTGTTTTGTTAATGATTTACGAAATTTTGTGTTTAAGATTGGAATCGTTCATATAATAAATCACTCTGCATATTTAAGAGGAATTCCTTGTCTTTTCAGGAGTCAAGTTATTAATTCCTTGAGAGCAATTCCACTCCTAAAGACTTTGCGCCAGCACCCAGCTCATTTATCCACTCAAGTGAACAGTAATAGACTCCAGTAAATAGTAATAGGCCAAAGCATCTCCACCCCTAAAACCAAATAGCCTAGTCAATTTTATTAAAATATTATTAATTTTTATTATAAAATAATAATTTAATTTTTAACAAATGCATCTCCGCTCCCCTCCCCTGTCTCTGCCTCAGAAGCTCCCCTACTGCTCCCCTCCAATGTGCAGAAGAAAGAAACCCATTAACAAGATGAAGGGATATAAGAAGAACACAGTGGAAGGGATCTCTCTCTCTCTCTCTCTCTCTCTGAACCTCAGCCTCAAGGAGGGCGTCGAAGGCCCCCAAACCCCCATCCCCGCCGCCCTTTGCTCCGCCTGCAAATTGGCCTTCTTCAACCTCATCCTCAAGGAGCTCTGCACCAAGATCTCTCTGCAACGCGTTGATCGTGCGGGAGGTTGATGGCCCGACTGACGTCAAATGACCCGGCATATGTGTAACATCCCACATTACCCAAGGGAGTGATCCTTAAATGTATATTCTCATCCCTACCTAGCACGAGGCCTTTTGGGAGCTCACTGGCTTCGGGTTCCCACATCGCCCAGAAGAGTGATCCTTAAATGTATATTCTCATCCCTACCTAGCACGAGGCCTTTTGGGAGCTCATTGGTTTCGGGTTCCGTCGGAATTCCGAAGTTAAGCGAGAAAGTGTCCAGAGCACTCCCATGATGGGTGACCCACTGGGAAGTTGCTCGTGAGTTCTCAGAAACAAAACCGTGAGGGCGTGGTCAGGGCCCAAAGCGGACAAGATCGTGCTACGGTGGTGGAGCGGGCTCGGGAAGTGATCCGCCTCCAGTCGGGATGTGACAATGGTGTATCAGAGCCTAACCCTGGCCGTGGTGTGCCGACGAGGACGTCGGGCCCCTAAGGGGGGTGGATTGTAACATCTCACATCGCCTAGGGGAATGATCCTTAAATGTATATTCTCATCCCTACCTAGCATGAGGCCTTTTGGGAGCTCACTGGCTTCGGGTTCCGTCGGAACTCCGAAGTTCAACGAGAAGGTGGCCAGAGCACTTCCATGATGGGTGACCCACTGGGAAGTTGCTCGTGAGTTCCCAGAAACAAAACCATGAGGGCGTGATCGGGGCCCAAAGCGGACAATATCGTGTTACGGTGGTGGAGTGGGCCCAGGAAGTGGTCCGCCCCGGCGGGGATGTGACAATATGGGTCTATAGATTTTAGGCCGGTCTCTTGCCTGGCTTGGGTTGGGTGCCAGTCAAAATGCTAGGCTGGAGTGGATAGCCTGGGTACTGGGCTGGTTTTTTGGCTGGGTGATGGCCTATCAGTTCCCTGGTGGAACTGCTCTGACATATTGCATGGTAGAAGGGACTTAGGTTTGGGAGCTTAAGAACTGAATAATAATAGGGTTTTAAAGTATTGATCATCTATCCATAATAAGCAGTTTTGATCAATCTATGTTTAACACTAGAGACTTTGAAAGCAATATAAAACAATTTTATTCATAAGCGCTTTTACTAAAAGCTCTTTTATTAAAAACACGTCAAACCAAATATTAATAAAAACCTAGGTGTTTCTTGAAAGCACTACATGCTTCTTCAACGTGCTTACAACTCATAAAGAGCTTTAGTTTTTTAGTCAAATCTTATCGAAAATACTTTTAATTATCCAAAAAATTTGGTCATTCGAAAAATAACTTCAAAGTCATGCATCGTATCGTTCTAACAGAACAAATAACAATTGCTCAAACATTAGAGAAATTTCAAGTGAAGTGAAAAAGAATTGAATGCTTTTATTTTTCTCTTATGTTCGACGTGTACAAGTATTAGATATGAGTTGGGTTAGGAACATCCAGCTATGGCTGAACTGAACAGAACAATATTCTTAGTCAGATTTCTTCAGAAGCTTTTTGCAATTGCATGTGTCTTCTCTGTCACAACGAAGACACGGAAAAGATGAACAGCTAGGGTTTCATGGCTTCGAGCAACCGACCTTCACTTGTCTGCCAATCCTTCAGTTTTGTATCAATGTTGAACCAGAAGGACCAAAAGTCACAAGATTTTAATTTTGTGGGTCTATGAGTCCAATCCTCTCTCCATCATCATCAATCTCACTCTCTCCACATCCTCCAACCTACCCACATTGCCATAAATCATCATCAAAAGCTCGAAATTATACTCGTTATCCGGCTCCAGATCGAAAAGCTTCTCTGCAGCAACCTCCCCGATATCAACATTGCTATGAAGGTAGCAAGCATACAGCAGTGCACCCCACACCGTCGGACCAGCCTCAAACTCCATTCCATCCGTTATGATCCCGTAAGCTTCTTTGATCCGACCTGACCTTCCGTAAAGATTCACCATGCAAGCATAATGCTCCATAATTGGACTAATTCTGTATCTATTTTTCATGACAGAATATAGTCTCTGACCGTCCTTGACCAGACCTAAATTGGCGCAAGCCGATAAGATTGACACAAATGTGATACTGTCTGGCAAAGCACCGTCCTTCTCCATCTGATCAAAATACAGCAAGGCTTCCCGGCTTTTAGAATGAGCTGAAATGATTGTATTCCATGTTACAACATCCCTCTCCGGCATATGACTAAACAACCATCGCGCTCGATTCAACTCGTGGTGTTTGGAATATGCAGCAATCAAGGCATTGGCAATGGACAAGTTCCACTCAACTCCCATCCTAATTACCCATCCGTGTATTTGAACTACAAGCTGTAATGATTGAACCGCAGCGAGGATTGTGGATATAGAAACAGAATCGGGCTGGTAACCTTCATCAAACATTTGGCGAAAGATGTCCAGCGCCTGCAGCAAAACCCCATGGCGCATATAACTAGTGAGCATTGTGTTCCAAGAAACCTTGTCCCGACTGGAAATCTTATCGAACACTTTCCGAGCCTTCACAATATCGCCACATTTGGCATACATGTCCACCAGTGCATTAAGCACAAACCTATCATTCAATAAACCCGAACGCACAACATGCCGATGCACAGCCTCACCAATCTGAATGAACCCAATTCCCCCACAAGCTTTCAAAACTCGAGGGAACGTGAACCGGTCAGGTTCAACTCCCTCTTCCTCCATTTGAAAGTACAGCGCCATAGCATCCTCGTACAAACCCAATTCAGCATACCCCGAGATAAGCGCATTCCATGCAAAAGCAGAAGCGTCCCTCTTAGGCATTTCATCAAACACCTTGTGCGCCTCCTCCATACGCCCACTTGCAGCATAAAGTCTAAGAAGCTTCGACGAGAGGCCTACATTTCGACGCAAAAGGCTTCTGGGAATGAGCTTATGAACCCGGTGGCAATACTTCATTGCTTCTAGCTGGTAGCATATTTCCAAAAGGGAAGCAAAGGTTTGCGTGTCGACATTTACGCCTTTGTCGACGGATGCTTCCAGGTCCTTGACGACGGCGTCGAGGGCTTGGAGCTTGGTCTGGGCGGAGGGTTTATGGTAAATAATGAGGGGGGTTGGGGTTGATTTGGGGAAGGAGAGGGAATTGGTGTTTTGGTTTTGGTGAAGCTGTTTTTGCTTCTTGTTCTTCTTGCTTTTGGAAGAAGTGCAGACGCTCAGTTTTGCTGTGTGGAAACTTAGCGGTTGAAATGTGGTCACCATTTTTTGAAACTAACAAATTGTTTGAAAAATTTCTAGTTAAAGGGCCTATAAACTACCTGTCGTGTACACTACTCTGACCAACTGGATGGACAACACCAAATATTTACATAATTAAAAAAAAATCTTGACAAAACAATATAAATTATTTACATGCCGAGTACACTGCTCTGATTGACTGAGTTAACTCACGTATGCAACATAATTTAAAGTATTGTTTTACATTGAAATAACCCATTCAAGGTTTTAGCTTTCTCTAGTACAACAAAATTATAGTCTGTTCCTGTACAACAGTACATGCATCTTAAATATCAGATTAGATCTTGGATTAACGGTAACCAGATCAGATTGACCTCAGTTATACATTTTTCACTTGCAGCATAGTTTTCCTTCCAGCTTAAGAGGGGTAAATGCAACCATCAAAGTGACACATTCGGGGTAGATAAAATTAACCCGGTTGATCAGTAATCGATTTAGATTTCGCCACGCTTCTTTTAGTAGAAACTTTTACTCCTCAAGACGCTTCTGGACAGCAGACTAATCTCCGGTGATCTTTGCCAGAGAGACGAAAGCACGAAAATCTTACAAGCCCTGCTATCTTTTACTCGAGCGTTCATTTGCTGCAGAAAGAAAAACAAGTTACTGATTCATTGGCCCTTCAGACCAAAAGAAAAAAAGACAAGGTGGCCTTAAAAATGGGCACAGACTAGCTTCTGGGACAAAATTAAATTCTTTTAGGCTGTTTTTTAACGTTTTCATGTCGTATAAAACAGAACAGCAGCTCGATTATTAATGACAATGAACATTGAAAACCAGATATGGGGAATAACAGAATGTACCTCAGTGCAGCAAAAATTGGCCGAACTTTTTCAAATATGTCATCCACCGTTCCCACAGCATTGATCTGCACACATGGATTTATCAATTTATACTTCAAGCAATATATAAGTTAGACCCAAATCAAGATGGTACGCAACAAATTAATAAGAAAGACACAAAGAAGAAGCAATGAACAATTAAGTTTATGTGTGTTAACACCAGATGAAAGGGAAATTATAAGAGATCAGTTTTGCATCCTAGAAAACTTCATACAGACACACAAGGAGCTCGAAGTATCAAATGCCACTAACTTAAAAAGGATGTTTATACAAACCCTGAACGTGCCATTTACCTTGTGAAGTTTTCCTGTCATTGAATAGTGATTGATAACGGGCCAATTTAATTCATCAAATATTTCAAGACGTTTTTTTATTGTGTCAATGTTATCATCAACTCGGCCCTGCAATAAACATCATACATTAGATAAATACATGCACATAATCCAACCATATAGAAAATCACAACACATAAGCACCTGATTACGATTTAGCACTCGCTTCACCATCTCCCGTTCAGGGCAGTCAAAGAAAAGCACAACATTTGGTTCTCTGCCAATCTGCAAGTTTGATGAAGCTACGAATGAGGACTAATTTGGTCGAAAAGTTAAATGCTGCGGTAGCTGTCTCAGTTATATTCATGATATGATCTATTGAGCTTTCTCACTATAAAGTTAATCCTTGCAGCAAGGTCAAACAAGATTTGAATTTTCTGAAGCATTAAACAGAGGCAACATTCCATATTGGCTCGCAAGCAAGGTCTAAAATATCGATGATATCGGAAATATCGGTAGTCCAAAAAACACGAAAATTTCGATGGAAATATCGGGATATTATCGATATCGATAAAAATTGAATAAAAACCACGGAAATTGTAAGAAAAACTTGAAAATTTTTATTGAAACTTTGCAGAATGTTTATTTAGTCAATTATCTATTAGTTTATCACAAAAAATTGTAAGGAAATGCATTGCATGATGGATTTAACTGATTTAAGTTGATTATATAGTGAGCTAGCAAACATTGTGAGTGTAGAAAATATGTAATAATTAATGAAAGAAGTTTAAACACACCATAATCATTTATATATAATGAATTAGTACAATATTTTACACTTTATACATTACATGGTAAGATACATGAGTGAGTTAGTACCACATAGAGTTCCTATCAAGGTCTAAAATATCGATGATATCGGAAATATCGGTAGTTCAAAAACACGGAAATTTCAATGAAAATATCAAGATAATATCGATATTTTAGACCTTGCTCGCAAGAATAGAAGGAAGGAAACTCACAATTTGTTCAAATGCCTCGCGGTTCTCCTCACTTCGAGGGAAGCCATCAATGAGAAACTTATCATTGTCACTTGATTCCATCTCCTTTCGAATGAGTTGGACTGTCACTTGAGAGGGAACAATTTTTCCTTCCCTAATTGTGCTAAGAATCACCGAGCTGAAATTGCAGTTGCAAACTCAATTGAACTATACCACCAAATGCATCAAGTAGCTAACCCTGAACAAACAAGGAGAACGAAGAATTATTACCCGTATGCGCTATTGGAAGCTATTTCCCTCCTCAACAGATCCCCTGCGCTGATATGAGTGAACCCAAATTCCTCGACTATCTTCGCACACTGAGTACCTTTTCCACTACCAGGACCACCTGAGATTCAGATTACCACATAATTACAATCACCACAGCTTTCCGAAAAATGAATCAAAATCCATAACATAAGCATCCCAAAATCTCACCTAGCACAAAGGTTATAAACGGTGCAACCTTTGACTGCATCAAACAACATAATCAAATCAAATCAAACATGATAAAAAAAAGTGCATCTTTCTTACATTATAAGATATCATTCAACAATTCATAACCTGGGTTAAATCTACAATTTCCTTACCGGCGTTGGAACCTGGGATTCCGAGGAAAACGATTCCCAAATCTTGAACGTACATGCTTCCTGCGGTCAGCCATCAATTACATTTCATCAGGAAACGAATAAAAATATCGTAAATTGGTGATTGCGATTGAATGCGAGCTGAGGGAGAGTGTAGAGTTGCATGTACCTGGCTAAGTTTTGAGGGTTTCGAGCGAGAAACCAGAGGAGAAAGTGAAGCCACGCGCCTCCACATGTCTCTGTAGCGTTGAGCTGCTCCGATTGGTTTAGCTTTTTGGTTGCCGTTTTTTACTGAGGCATTACGTCGAACAGGTAGATTGCTTGATTGCCTCCTTGGTGGGGTCCACCGTACGAGATATTTTTTTTAATGTGATCAGTATACGGAGTGGTTGTCATTATACAAATTATGAAATATGTATGTTAAAATGTTAATAACTTAAAATGTAAAATTTTCCACCACTTCCATAAAAACATATGATGTGATGTACCATCTACGTTCCGTCGCAAAAAAAAAATTTCTCCCACCGCACGTTGGTCCGTCAATCCACCAATCCGGGTGGGGGTGCAGTGCACCGCATGTTTATGGGCTGTTAGAACTTCAACCCACCAAGTTCATTTCAGGTTTCAGTTGGGCTCGAAGATAAATGGCTAAGCCCAAAACCTCAACTGAAAAGGACATGTCTTAAAATGTGTTGTTAACCCACTAACTAAACAAGTTATCATGGTCGTCATCATCATCACTAAGCACTCTTTTTACGGGAATATAACAACGTCCTCACTTGGACATTCTCGATTCTCTTTCTTATTCTGTAATGTTGTTTGATGACCATGACTGTCTACTTTTCTACATCACTTTATACTGATTGACTATTGCAAAAACTCAATTACGTCAGAAATCGTTTAACTATTCGATTAATATTATGAATTTTTTAGTATTTACGTGAGAATCATGATTTTTCTATTTATTGGATAACCGTTAAGTCAATTAATGAGAACTCCTCTATTCCGTGGACGTAGCCAATATGGGTGAACCACGTACATCTTGTGTTTGCTTTCCTATCTCTATCCATTTATATACTTATCCACACTAATGACCGGAGCAATCTAACGAAGATCACAAAAAGTGACCGTTTTCGCTACCTAGGATCTATCTTGCAAGAGAACGGAGACTTAGATGAAGATCTCAACCATAGAATACAAGCTGGATGGATGAAGTGTAAGAGTGCATCCGGCGTGTTGTGTGACCGTCGTAGGCCACTGAAGCTCAAGGGAAAATTTTATAGGACGTCAATAAGGCCGCGATGTTGTATGGCACAGAATGTTGGGCGGTGAAGCATCAACACGTACACAAAATGGGTGTAGCGGAGATGAGGATGCTTCGTGGGATATATGGGCACACGAGAAAGGATAAGATTGGGAATGAGGATATCCGAGGTAAAGTAGGAGTAGCCAAAATTGAAGGAAATATGAGAGAAAATCGGTTCCGGTGGTTTGGACATGTGCAAAGAAGGCCTACTGACGCTCCGGTTCGAAAATGTGACTACGGGACAGAGGTTCAGGGCCGAAGGGGTAGAGGAAGACCTAGGAAAACTTTGGAAGAGACCCTAGGAAAAGACTTGAGTACTTGGATCTAACGGAGGACATGACACAAAACCGAGCGCAATGGCGTTCTAAGATTCATATAGCCGACCCCACTTAGTGGGAAAAGGCTTTGTTGTTGTTGTTGTTGTTGATTGGATAACCGTTAAGTGACCAACATATTCTGGATTTAGTTAATTTTTTTGAATGCTAACTTTGAAATAGACGATACAAAAATGTACTCCCTTTTCAAGATGAGAAAAGGTAAAACAAGAAGATTGTTATCATTGTTCCTCTTTGTAAGAGCTAAGTTCACACACGTCAACTGATTCTGACCATTAATCGCGTGAGATTCACAAAATATTAATGGTTAAAATCAATCAATCGCTCATGCGTGCAAACTAATTCTCATCGTTCACGATATTATAAATAACCAGATAATCGCACATGCACAAAATTCACATATCAATTGCCTTGTTCTAATACTGTCCATCAAAACCAACCTCCAGTCAAACAAATCAAACGTTAACAAAGTCAAAAACACTCGACAACGATTTGGTAATTGGGATCTTATGATTTGATTTGTGAGTTAAGATAAGGATGGCTTTGGTTAATGGTGGGTTTAACGTTTTGCACACGAGGATGTGATTGTCTGTGCCCTTTTAGGCTTTTTTGAAAGAAAATTGTGGACCGCCCGGCCGAAGAAAAACGGGATGTTTGCTGCCAAAACACTCAAAGTTTATGTATATTGTGAGAGCAAACAACTCCAACACACCCCCCCCCCCCCACCACAACCCACCAACATGTTTGAAAAACTTAAACACCACACCTACACCGGTTGAATTGATTGGACAAATGTCAAACTACTGGGAGAAAGTTTTGGAAGTTTAATTGTATTTAATTTTTGACTTAATGACTAGGGATTACCTCACGCATTACATCATTAATTTGGATAATGATATCATGGGTTTATCATAAAAACAAGAACTCATTTTCCCTTGTTTATAGTTTTACTGTTTGTTGATCTTAACAATAACAAAGTGCTTTGATGCAAAAGTTGTGTGTTCAAATGCTCGTTGTTTGTGTAGAGTTTATAGTTAAGTTGCTTAAAAGCATTTATTCATTTTCTCTAATATTGCATGTAGTGTAAAAATTGTACTACTCAATGTTTGGTTCCAAGTAATAAAAGTAGTAACAAATTTTCTACTTTCACACGTCATTAATCGGCAAGAAAATTTATTTCCTAGTTTTTAATTCTTTTGTTGTACAATAGTTTATCAAGGTTATAGTAGTATGCATGTGATTCAATATCCTAGGTAAATAAGGTGGTGGGTTTCCACTCATTCGTAGTAGCAGAGTCGATGCGGCGGCATTAGCATTCCTTGACCCCAATAAGTTTGTGAGTATACCCTTTTGAAAAAAATATTTGATCCCTAGCTATACCACCAGCAGATGAAATAAATAAGGATCTTTAATATATATTATTTCAACAGGCACAAAACTAAAAAGAAAAATTGAACACACTAACTTGTCTTTGTCAATTCCAAGTTTCTCCGTTGTTCAAGTTCAATCAGGCGCTTCCACCGCAATTGATTGTACTATTCCAGGAATCTCAAATATCCAATCTTCAATAATTGTTCTTATCTTAAATTATTGTGGTTTTTAGGCTTTCACTCAATTCCAATTTTGAACGGAGGAAAGGAAGAAATCATACGGCGGCAACAGAACTTAGAATTTGATGGTCTGAGTGCCATCGTCTCCATTTACAATATTGGGCATGAAAAAAGGTTCTTGAATGTAGTATAATTTAGTCAAACTTAGATATTTTTTGGTGCATATGGTCATTTCAAGATTCTTTATTCCAAATTTCACTTGTTAATTCCATAATTCATAATTATATATTAGTTAATTCGAAAATCCATTGGATTTATATAATTATATGTAGTAATTGGAAAATGGCTTTGTATGGTTTCTGATCATTCGATTAGATGGTATAAATATTTGTCTCTATGAGAATATATATATGATAACGAACTGAAGACTGAAAGTGCCGAATTAGGTTTTTTTTTTTTTTTTTTTGTTGCGACTGCTTCAATTGAAAGAGCTTTTTCGTTGATGAATATTTGAAGATCCACATCGTAATAGGATGAGAGTTCAATAGTTGAATGATAGTTTGGTTATATACATTGAGAAATATGTATTTGATTATACTGATAATGATGTTGTAATACGACGTTTTCAAAATATGAGAACACATTGTGGACAATTATAAATAAAGTATGATTGATTTTTTAAAGTTATTTTTTTACCTGGTCAATCATTGTAATTTCTGGCACTGCCACTACTCATACGTCCCGGAACTCTCTATTTTCCTAAATTATTGTAATAGTTTTGAAGCTTCCTTCTCCCCCTCCCCATCCCCCTCTCCTCCCCTCCCCTTAACAATAATAAAATATAAAAAAATTAAAAATTATAGAAGTTTTACTTTCTACTTAAAAAATGACTTCTCTTTAATTTATCCGCAAGAGAAACACGATCATATCACAAAGATTGTGAAGCATGCATTACACATTTTTTTAAGGTTAGATCAAAGAGTAGTGGGGCTGACGATAAAGGTGATGCAGTGCTTAAGTAAGAGTGAGATCAGGGAGAGTGCAAAGGTGGAGCTTATTGTTTGGTTTCTGCATTTGGAATGGAAGAGCCCAGAACCGATATGGACAGTGGAATAAAATCAAAAGGAAATACATAGATCAATTACAGGTCCCATGCACTTTCTGCTTCCCCTCTGCTCACTCTTATTATTCCCTTTCAGCAAGCAAGTGCGATCAAGCGTCACTAGAATTAACTAATCCTAGTAAGTGTTCATATGTATTTTAGGGTTAAGTAAGAATAATTACCCAATTTTTTAGAGTGATTCTAAAATTAGTTCCAATCTTTTAAAACGTTTTAAAAGTTAGACATTCGTTATGTTGCAGACACTAAATGATGATTTTACTAGTATTAAGTGATGATGTTACTAGCATTAAATGATTAGGTAAACAAATACTAAAGTTGGTCTCTACTAGTTGTTGTTTTTGGAGCTATAATTCCTCAAATTGATTCCTTTTAGGCAAGTTAAGCCATAAATTTGCTTAGCTAAACTGCGTCAATCTGAAAGATTCGAAGCTCCATAGATGACTTGAGAGTAAAACCCCGCTTTAATAATTGTCCTCATCACCACTTAACATTAGTGAACCTTATAAATGTTTACTTTTCAAAACGTATTTATTTAGAATGTTATAAAAGGTTAGGACCAATTTGGAATCACCACTAAAAATTGGGTAGTTATCTAGACTTCATCCTATTTTTAATTTGGGGTGTGATATCCACACACCCTTTTTTACTTCTCTCACACCTTTTTGGTTTTCGGCCGTCGGATCGGATGAATTAAAGAAGATCAACGGACAGAAATTAACAAGGGGTGTGTGAGAATTATTAATTTAAATGATAGAGAGAGTAATTCGAACTTGAGTGCAGCTGGAAGAGTAAACGGTTTTAGCTAGCGTGACTAAGCCTAAATATGCTGAGTGATTATATATTTTATACAATTACAACATAATCTTTGGACTAATTAGGTAAATTAGGCATGCAATTACAAAGTCATTTTCTTGTCATGAACTTATCCTCACAACGCAACTAGAATGATACCTTGGTAAGGACCTTTTTGTTGGGCTATGCATGCGCCACTGGGTCCAAAGTTTCACATATTAAATATGTTTATCTATATATTCATAAAGAGATAGATTCGTGTCCCTGCTTTTTTTACACAAGTTTTGTGGAGCCCATTTCACAATATATTTCAACTATTCGAACCATTTATCTTTTAAAACATCATTCATAGATCATTCTTCCAAAAAATTAGACAAATCCAAAACCATTAAGACATTATTTGTAGTGAAGAAAATAGACGAATACGGTCCTACAAATAAACCCTAAACCTTAATCCAGCATCATTTGGTTTCAGATTTGAGTGATTTTTAGTAGATATGATCTTTGAGGGAAGATCTAAAGCATAGACCGTTTGGATCGAAATACATTACAGAGTAGGTCCTATAAAAACTTATGTCAAAAACTGTGTAAAAAAAATAGTACCGCTAATCCGCCCCATTCATAAATTTATATGAAAAATACAGTATATATATATATATATTTTCCGGTTATGTAAGAGAATCACAGGACTTTCTTTCTATGCTCTTATTACAGTCTTATGTGACGGTGCATGCTCACGAAAAGTGTGGATAACACTCCCTTTATGCAATATTTTTACATATTGAAAATGCTTCTTTTTTGGTTGATGATGGCAAGAGGTAAAAAAGTAGGTTGGTAGTATATGCATTTCTTCAAAACCAAAAGTAGGGAAATATGTCAAACATGAAAGTACAGACATGACCACCGACCGTGCTTGAAATAAAAAAAAACTGTGAATTTTTCTATGGGTTGGTAAAAGTTTTATTTTCCTATGTCTTTATGTGAGGATGGAACTGTATCAATTTTGCTATAATAGAGTAGGTTAATTTCCTCCAAATATGTGTGAAATTCGTCAAAATTAGCACTAAATTTTGTTCGCCTAAATACTTGCATTAGGGTGGAGTTTGTCCACCGCAGTTTCATCTTCGTTATGCAAAAGAATCTTGTATATAACTAAGAATATATTCCTATATATTTTACTTGTCAAGAGTACATTCTCAGTTACAAAGTAAAATCTCTCTTACTTCAAACTCGATTGGTGTTACAAGAATTAGGGTTTTCCAATTGGTACCTCGATAAATATAAAAATATTTGCCAAAAAAATTAAATTCGTGGTAACTATCAATTTTAATTTGTATGGTAACTATCAATTTTAATTTGTAGGCCAATATTTAGTTGTGGCGTACACGCATGTACGTCAAGCGTGAGGCAAGTACATTTTTTGTTTTTTAATTTTTCCTAAAAGCATGGCAGCACTACTCACTAGTATATAAAGGTGGGTGGAGCGGGGCTTTGGCTTAGGAAGTTGCCAAGTGACTAAAAGCACAAAGTGATGGGCAGGCAACCTTGTTGCGACAAGCTTGGAGTGAAGAAAGGGCCATGGACTGCCGAGGAGGACAAGAAATTGGTGAATTTTCTCCTCACACATGGCCAATGTTGTTGGCGGGCCGTCCCCAAGCTTGCCGGCCTCCGCCGCTGCGGCAAGAGCTGCCGCCTCCGGTGGATTAATTACCTCCGCCCCGACTTGAAAAGAGGCCTCCTTAATGATGCTGAAGAACAACTTGTTATTGACCTGCACGCCCGCCTTGGCAATAGGTTTTGCTCTCTTTCTAAGTTTGTACTTTAATGAGCATGCGCATTCAACTGCTCATGGGTGAATTTCTTTCTAAACTTTTTTTTTTCAAACACGACGATATACTAAACTACTTTAATCTCCAGGAAGTACTAGAACTTGACTTTCAGAGACCATGGATAATGCTATGGGTAACTAGTCTGATCTACATCTTCTTTCTAAACTTACCAGGAAGAACTGTGATTTTGTGTAGGTGGTCGAAAATTGCAGCAAGATTGCCGGGAAGAACTGACAATGAGATCAAGAATCACTGGAACACGCACATCAAGAAGAAGCTTGTCAAGATGGGGATTGATCCAATTACTCATGAGCCTCTCCACAAACAAGTCACCACCCTACAAGAAATGCCTTGTGAAGCAAGTAATCAACCTGCAAACTCAGACATGAGTATTCAGCAGATGAATACAAACATCCCAGAACATGGAATCAGCACCAACAGTGACGGTAACTCTACAAGTGAAAATTCCCCAAGCAATGACTCAGAGCCAGCTGAGCCAAACCCTAATTACAGTGAGGAAGAAGACCCGTTGGTGAGTTTCATATTATCCGATACATTTCTTGAGGATTTAACATGGGATTTTTCGACCTCGTCAGAATACAGCTCAGCTGATAATCCAACGGAGGAGAATAGCTTAGCATGGTTCATGGACTGTAATGATTTTGGAGTTGAAGATTTCGAGCTTTGATTGTATGGAAGAGAAGTGATTTTCACACATCATTTTTCTTCTTATGCACATTATGTTGATTTTCAACCTTCTGATTGAACAGATCTAGGGTGAAAGAAAGAAAAAATTAAACATGTGTGCAGAAAAAGAAAATAGACGTACGAAAATCATTTCCATTTGTATGAATTAATAACAAGTGGACATATTCTCTGTACATAGCCAAAGTAACAAAAAAGTGACTCCTTGTGATGGAGACCGATCTGTTTATTATTCTATATGATAAATGATGAGGCAAGGGAAACGAAGAAAATCAACAATTTGTTTAAGAAATTAGGTTATCATTGATCGTAATCATTTGTTTATTCCCACTAACACTAATTCAAAAGTTTCACTCAAAAAAATAACACTAATTCAAAAGTGTGGAGGACTTTGAACACATTACCAATTCCATCCAAAATATGGGTAGTTTGGTAGGGTGTCCATTTGCTGCCAAGCCATTAACTTTTTATGGTTTGTACTTTGTAGTATGACAAATTTACAAATTCACATGACCACAAAAGCTACCAAAAAATAAATCAAAATGACATGATTGGCCGAGGGACATACGGTCTCCGTTTGGTAGATAGTCACAAATTCAACTTACACGAATGCTAAGATGATATGTATTTGTATTTTGTTAAGTTGTGACATATTGCTAACCTAAAGAAAAACAAAACTGAAATGATTTATATATCACATTTTAGTACAATTAGTATTGTTTTTCAAATAAAAATGTAAGGAGAGAAGGTGAAGTGTGACACACCCTGACTTCGGATATCCACTTGAACTTCGAATTGAGTAGTGCTGGCCGACACCATGAAGGTGACGAAACCATAAAATGTAGTGATGTGGAAAATGTGAATAAATTTAAACCTGAAGTGCCTAAATGTAAGAGTGCGGATGTGAGCGGGAATGAACTCATTTAACACATGATGTTAGAGCATAAGTAAAGTACATTAAAGATAAAAGAGGAATTATACCGTCAGTAGTATTCCCACAACAACAGTTTGCCAGAAATCCTCGTTGACACGAAAACAAAGCCACTAAAACTTGGAGGGGCGAAAAATAAGGGTGAGTGGGCCTAAAAATAAAGTTTTATAAAAACCTTTTTTCAAACATTATAACCCCTCGCCGTAAAACAAGTATAATTTCCAAAATATACATACTACGTATAGTATAAAAATATTTACCGTAGTCTGCAATATCTGAAGAATTCAATATGTCACAAAATTCGTAAATAGGCATATAACTTCTAGTAATCACTATATCTCGCAAAAATAAACATATCACCTTGAGTGCTCATCGACATATGCTGACACACAAGTTCATGCAAAGGTATTCTAACATGAACAGGACTGGGTGTAATAATGATTTACGCTCTAGTACTATAATCACGTGAAGACTGGTGTTATGGTATCACATACGAGTCCTAATTGCCTATAGCAATTTAGGACAGGATTGGCACCTACAATGGATCCAAAGTGAGAGTACGGTGCGATGTGAACATACACGTGAAAGACTGACCCTGACCCGTGCGAGTACTAACACCCGTGTAGCAACGATGAACAGATAACGTAAATAAAATCATACAGTGGTAAATTGATAATTCACGTCACCATGATACTATTCATAGCCATAAATAATTAAGGCATCAATAATAATACACATACATGTGCATCTCGTAGGACGTAGCATAACTTCATAATTTCTATCAATGCGCTAAATCTTATGAACATCACGCTAATCTAGGCGTATTGTAAAAACACTTTTTATGAAATGTATAAATGGAAACTAAGAATTATATATATATCATATAAAAGAAAATACCCACTCACAGATACTTGTAAGGTTGATGTTGTTCGAACTAGGAAAGCTGAAGTCTCTAATAGTGATCTCACCTAAACATAATATTAGAACCCATTAGTAAAACTCCACTAAGATAATTAAATTTGAAAAAACGGAGTGCGGATTTGAAATCAGGGCGTCGAAATACGCTAAGGAGAATCCCTAACAAATTTTGTAAAAAATCAACAAAAAAGTCAACGGTTGACCCTAAAAAGTCAACTATAACGTCCCGATGGTCAACTACATTAAAACTTTAGAATTTCACTAAATGGATGCCAAAAATGAACTTAGGGCGTCAAAATTAGTCTAGGAGGGGTTTTTGAGAAAATTATGAAAAAATCAATTAATGATCAACAGTTAACTTTACCAGAATGTTCTAAAAATATATTCTCCTTCAATCTCTAAGTGGATCCGGGTATGGTCTCGCTTATCCAGCCCGGATCAACCAGACCCGCGAATCCGGGTCCGATCTCGCAAATCCCCTTCAATCTCTAAGGAATATTCTGTGACTATCATTTTTTTATTCCCACTAGCCCTAATTCAAAAGTTTCATTAAAAAAAAACACTAATTCAAGTTTCATTAAAAAAAAGAACACTAATTCAAAAGTGTGGAGGACTTTTGAACACATCACCCAATTCCATCCAAAATGTGGGTAGTTTGGTAGGGTGTCCATTTGCTGCAAAGCCATTAACTTTTTGTGGTTTGTACTTTGTAGTATGATAAATTTACAAATTGACATGCGACATGCTCACAAACGCTACAAAAAAAATAAATCAAAATGACATGATTGGCCGAGGGACATATGGTCTCTGTTTGGTCGATAGTCACAAATTCGACTTACGTGAATGCTAAGATGATATATATCTGTATTTTGTTGAGCTGTGACATATTATTAACAGACAGAAAAACAAAACTAAAATGATTTATATATCACTTTTTAGTACAATTGGTATTGTTTTTCATGTAAAAATGTAAGCAGGGAAAGTGAAGTGAATCATGGTTATCCAAAGAATATATCGTACCCTACCCATTTTATATTGGCACCGAGTTGCATAAATAACAATTACATAACACTAGAATAGAATCAAGCATTTGGTGTCAAATGGCTGGAAAAATTTTAAGGACTCGTTTGGAGGTATTTTTAAAATGCTGAAAATATCTTTAGTGTAAATGTTTTCAAAATCAATCCTTAGTAAAAATCCAAATTATTAATGACAAAACACTTGAAGTATTTGAAGCAAACTCGAAAATATTTTTAAAAAAAAAAAATTTCTTATAAAAGCGTTTTTATTTAAAAAATATTTTCAAACGAGCCCTAATTTGCAAACGAAAGTATATTCTCGCAATAATATTTATCTCATCACAATGTGAGAATATATGTCCTAATTACACCGAGAAATCCCCTCGATGGTGGGGAATTCCAAAATAAAGCTCTGATTTCTTTATAATAAAAGTAAAGGTTTGTTTTTTTATGGTAAATTATAAGAAACTTTAACAAAAAACTTATGTTACTGTTCACTTTAACGAATAATTATATTTTTACTCTAAAAAATAAATCTTGGTACTATTCACTTACAACACATTTTTGTTATTTTCATTAAAACTCAAGATTTTTAAACATTTTTTATTAGTTTTCCTTAAATAATATGGTGAGTAATATTCCACTCTCAACATTTTTGTTTTTTTGTTTTTTTGTTTTGGGCCAATTGATAGGCATTTTTTTTTGTTCAAAGCCAATTGATAGGCATGGAACACAAAATATTCTTCGTTTTTAACTCTTCTGTCGACTAATTATATGTTAATTTAGAACTACATAACGTTATTTTTAAGAATAAAACAAACAAAAACAGTACTACATAAAAGAAGAGGATCGACCCCTCAAATGGTAGGTATCATAAAAGTATGATTGTATAAGAGTGCGTTTGGACCCGATTTTACACCATCGGTCTGAATAATCGAGGTCGTTGAGTGAGCATGGTTCTTAACCGTCGGATGAAAAAATAGAGATATTTTTGCTAAAGGATAATATTATGGATTTTATTATAATAATTATCTTCTTGGCATCTTCTTAAACCAAATAAATAGAATGTGATTTATATCTCAAATAAAGCAATACAATTCGAATTGATTTGAGATGTCTGACGGCATTTGGAAGCTTAAAATGAATTTGATCAGAATGCATGCACGACAATAAAGATGATGGCTTTTGGTGACAATGTGAGAATGAGATGAGAAACCTAGGTAGGGTAGGTTTTTAATGCATGGTGATGGTGTTGTCCGATTGAATACAAGACCATAAGAATTGATGATGGGATTAGGCCATATAGTCTGCATGCCGTGTGTACTGGGCTAACTATATATAAAAAATAATTGGTGGCTATTTATTTGTTCATCTCCAAGCATGAGGATTATTTGGGGATTCGATGTGGTAACTGATAAGACTAAACACAAGGATCAAATTTGGTTGTATTTTTGGCTAAGTTCAAAGTCTTGGGGGGAGTAAGCTTTATCTGAGGTTCAAATCAGTAGAAGAGTTCTAATAACATAGGTAGCATGTACTAGCTTATCAACCAGCGCATCCTTGTCCCTATAAATACAAGGCTACAAACAATGGAAACCCCCCTCCAATTTAACACACAAATTGCCTTGCGCAAACCCTCACTTTCGCGAAACCTCTCAACAACCTTGAGATTTTTATTTTCTTTTTCTGCCGACATATCTTCAATTGGGATAAACAATAGTGTGAAGGCAATCGATGATACCTTCAGTTTGGATAAACAGCACTATCGCCGTAGAACCAGCCGATCGCGAAACACGTTCAGTTTGGATAAATAGCACTACGTCGAGGCTGACTGGTTATCTATCCAAGTCTAGGTCGAGAAAGACTTTCGGGTCTTTATTGGCAGATGTCATCTCATTAGCCTTTTCGGTGAGGTGAGGTGTTACCATCAAGACATATATTTGTTTTGAGTATTTGTGCCCCTATACTCTGATGTCGATTTGGCATACTTATACCCTTACAAATCACTGTGATCGAATTCGGCACCGACGATTTGTGAACTTCGCAAAATTAGCAACCTTGTCTTCAAGCTCTAACCCAAAGATCAAGATGTGTTCCTTCCTCGGTCGCAGTCGCAGTCGCAAGATCGAGAAGTCAGCCACGCGCTCAACGCAACATCAACACATTTTACTCCTCGGCCGAGCTTGGCCAATGAGTTGGCACGCCCCACATCAACCAAATGACGTAGTTAGCTCATTAGTTACTCGGTCTGCGTGCCACGTAAGCTTGGTAGTTTTTAGGATCAACGGAGTAATAACGAAACTAAAGGATCATTTGGAAGTGCATTTAAAATAATTGAAAGCATGTGTAAATATTTTTGGATTCTAAAAGCACTTAAATTGCTACTTTCAAGAAGCACCAACCGGAATTTACTTGTATTTTTACTCAAAATTGATTTCAAAAATACCCTCATCAAAAGCGTTTTTAATTATTTCAAAAACACTTCCAAACAATCCTGAAACAAAACATCAATGCATTACACGTGTTTTACTTTTGGATTTTATAAACACCAAATTATTGTATATCCCCAACAAAGCCAAAATAATGAGGGTGCTATTAACAATGATCCAAATGGGGATTCATAAAGTGAAACCCTAATTTAAAATACATTCCAATAAACCACTGTTAGATGCATCCCTGCCGCTAGACTTCTCAGATACAGAGGCTGATGATATCTATCGTCTTTGGGTTTACCTGTTTACATCTGTGTCGTGTTTGTTTTAGCTTACAGATTGATGAACACGTACAATAACGTAAAAATAACAATACTATAATAAAATAGCTCATACTATACATCATGATGTCAACTTCTTCCGTAATTCAAAGTGAAAAGAACCACATGATAGGTTTTAATCTAAATCATCCAACTATCCAAGAGAACCATGAATCTAAGGGCTGATTTGGTATTGTTGTCCTTTGAAAAAAAGCTGCTTCTGCTGTGCTGTAAGAATAAACGACTATAAAATAAAGCTGTAAAGTGTTTGGTAAACTTTTTTGTAAAAATGCTTTTGAAAAAAAAACAGTATTATAGTGTTTGGTAAACTTTTATGTAAAACAGATGTGAAAAAAAAACCGGTTTTTCAAAGCTGGGTTTTGCAGCTTCTTGTTTTTAGCTTTTTTTCACCCAAAACTATGAGAAAAAGCTCCCAAGTTTTTTTCAAAATCACCTCGGTACCAAACCATGCCTAAGTCTGATTTTTTTACCCCGCCAATTTTGAACAGCTCGTTAATATTAGAGAAGGGTACAAAATTTTCTACTGAGAAAGATATGTACAAGAAACGCCATCACGCGATCAAGACCGAAACATCTAAAAAACAGTACCGAAACAGTTAAGTGAGATTAACTAAGCCTGATTCAATAGCAGCCTACCTCTGCATTCAGGAAGAACAACCGCTATTCGCTGAATGGATGCCGCGCTTCCTGGACTATTCACGTTGAAGACTTCTCTCCGAAAACCCACATTTGAAGGGACAGTAAGCTTGGAGCAGTAGGCCAGTGCATAGTGATTTGTTGAAGGGTTAAAGAAAAACTGTCTTGTCACGGTACAGATGACTTGGAGGCACCCGGTGACTCCTTGGTGTTCTTCACGAGAAGATCATAATTGATTGAAGCAAGCTGCGATAAGTTCTGAGAACACAAATAACACATTAATAATGCTAATGATAACATACTGCAGAATAACACAGTGAATCCAGAAAGAGCTTTGTAGAAAAAACACCACCATCAATCATTTTCATCCCGCATCGGAAGAAGAAAGAACAGCTTAGGTTTTTAGGCCTTACCTTGAATGAAAAATTACTGAAAGAGTACTGCACGTCAAGGTTTGGCGCACTGAAGTCCGCCAAACTACCACATTCATCCCCCTGAATCACAGACGTATAATAGTCAGGTAGCTAAGATAATAATCCCACTGGAATGAACCAGGGTCAAATT
Organism: Malus domestica; assembly: GCF_042453785.1. Classification (NCBI taxonomy): domain Eukaryota; kingdom Viridiplantae; phylum Streptophyta; class Magnoliopsida; order Rosales; family Rosaceae; genus Malus; species Malus domestica. Next base: position 28,150,927 of record NC_091661.1, read on the forward strand.
TGGATCAGATGGGTGATTGTGCCACTAAACACATATGAATCAAGGTCAAATTGTTAGCGGCTTTCGGGTAGACTTCAGATCTTTGGTACATCCATATAATTCTATATCAACTTAGATGCAGTAAGAGTTATGGCTGATCCTAACAGCTCTATGTGCATAAAGAAAAAAAGGAGTATACATACATCTTCGTCTTGTATGTTGCTACATGAACCGCTGCTGCATGTTTCAGTCATGTCATCAAAGTCACTGGCACCATTAACATGATCATCTTCTGGATTCCATATGTACCGGCTCATGAAATAACTTGTATCGTGTATATCGGTTGATGGTATGAACATAGCCTGCAGCCAATGATGGTACCCTCTTGTCTATCACATATACATGTCAAAAATCATTGAAAAACTTGAACAAGTTTAACTTGAATTGACCTTCTGCCTCGCAAGGGTATCCCAGTTAATATCCTTGAAAAAAGGATGTTGCTTCACCTGCCAGAGGTCCCAACACTTAATTTTATCATCACTGTAACTTGCAAATGAACTGTAGTAAAAGGTAGTCAGCAAATTACCTCCCTAGTACCTGTTGCTCCAAGTCTTTGAACTGGGTTGTCGGTCAGCAGTCTGACAAGGAGTGCGGAAGAAATATAAGATAAAGACTTCTCTTGAAATATAAAGGCATATTAACAAGCCCGGCATAAGAAAGAATTCAAAACAGCATTGTAACTAACACATCCAGAAAATGCAAACATTCTTACTTGTCAATTAAATCGTACGCTTCAGGGCTCATCTCCTCGGGTACCTTAGGCCAGGGGATATCTCTGTTTATTATATTGTTGAAAATTTGCTGCAATAAGTAGGATCTATAAGTTCCAACATCAAACTGCTCACTCGTGACTATCATATGATATTTGAAATGATACCATTCACGGAAAAGGATCAAACAATCCATTCAGATGTTAAGGAAACTAAATCGCATAGAAGAAAAATTGCACCTTATCTCGGTTCCATGAAACAGTTGGACCAATGCTAAACATAATTACCCTATTGCAGAGAATATTCAAAGAAACGTACAACCAGAATAGAGACAAATTCAATACAATGTCATGCAGAGTTGAACTTAATCCTTTCTGAACAAAAATTAAATTCATGATCAACCCAAAAAGAACAACCCGAAAAACTTCAGGAACAAACTCTTATTAGAAAATACTTTATATATGGATGATTGAGATGCACTGAAATATTCCCCACCATTGTACATCTTAGTTGTCCATATAAGTTTTAACTACTTAGAAACAGAACCTTGTTTAAGAACCCTAGGAGAGAAGACGTGTATACATATCACATACGCATGTATGCACGTCTGTCTGTATGTATATATTCTTGTTCTAGACATGAACACCTCATTTTCACAATGACAAGTGCTTCCGATGGAGTACATAAAATATTGGGGACAATTGAGATATGATGACAGAAAATGACTGCATTCAGTAAAGATGGAAGAAAAAAATCAGTCTTCCATTCCATGCAATAGTCCACAACCAAGATAACTTTACACCCGCCGTAATTAGACTGCATACCTGTGGATGTTCTGCATTGAATGGTGGAATACCGACAAGCACCTCAAAAAGAATAACCCCCACAGACCACCAGTCAGCAGTTGCACTGTGCCCCATGCCAAGAAGTATTTCAGGTGCCAAATAATCAGGGGTCCCAACGATTGAATGTTTTTGGCGCTGTGCCCTTTCTGATGAAGACTCAGATTTTGGTTCATCATCTGGGACAAAACCGGTACCACTAACTGATGGACCTGATAAGTCGTCAGTGCTGCTGATTAGACCAACCTTGGAGAGCCCAAAATCTGTCAACTGTAACATAAGGGATTAGACATTTGTGAGAAGTGACAATTAAACTCTATATGGCAGAACCTACACAAATGACACATAACAAAAAATAACAGCAGGTGCATGATATAACGCCAGAATGCTTATAGGATGCCCAAACTTATCTCCAACAGTAAAAACAAAAAACAAACATTAAAGAACTGAGACCGCAAAATATTGACCTTGATATGACCATCTTGACCAATCAACAGGTTGTCTGGCTTCAAGTCTCTATGGATAACATTTAATGAATGCAAATACTCCAAAGCAAGAACCTTTAAGAAGAAAAAGGAAAGAAAAAAAAGATTGCTTATGCTGTCATACCATCAATGAGATACTTTTAGAGGGAGAAATGAGAAAGTGAATCCGGAGATTGGAAAAGAAAAGAAGAATTAATAATCCCTTACAACTTCTGCAATATATACGCGGGCCATATCTTCATCCAAGCAGCCTAGATTTCTCAATAAAGAGTAAAGATCTCCACCATTTAAGTACTCCATGACCAGATAAAGATTTTCCCTGCATGTGAAAGAATAGAAAAATCGGACCTGTTCATCATCAGAAGTACATGTTAGAAAAGTCTTTCGACGTGCAATGCATTCTTAAAGTGAAAAAACATGGGGACCCACTCACCACAAAGGGATTGCGAACCAATATAAGGATGTTACGCTCTGCCAAAATACTCTCAACGGCATTTTTACGGATCATATCAGCCTTCTTTAATACCTGCAGAAATGTACCACCATATCAGAATGTCTTGAAACATTAACTTGCAATCAAAAGATGGATTCCATGGCCATCATTTTTATCCATTTTTTCCACATGAAGGTCCAAAGGAACAATGTGCACTAATTCTCTTAAAACACAGAATCAAATAGACCTTTATAGCAAATAAGTCACCAGTCGCTCTTTTTCTGGCAAGAAAAACTCGTCCAAATGCACCCCTGCTTATTGGTTTTATTATCTCAAAATCTTCAATAGAAGTTCGATCCTTAGAACACGGATTGATGGGGCTGACACGCAGACTACGAACTGCTTCATCTTCCACCGAACTTTCTTCATCAGCCATACCATTTGATGAATCCAATTTTTCATCTTCTATCTGCCCACAAAGCTGTACATATTTTTCCCTGCAAATTTCAGAATTACAATTAATCAGAGATCCTTTGATTAGACTTTAAATAATTAACCAACCATTTGAAGAAATACAAAAAAAAATGACCAGAGAAGCTAAAAACTATACAATTTTGTTGATGCTCAAATCAAGAAAATCTTTTGAGGGAATTCATATGTGTACAAAGCACAAGATATATCTGTAATAAAAATAGGCTTCCACTCACTGCAATAATTTTTCAATACGCCTTCCAAAAGTCTCTACAACGAGTGCATCCACCTTCCTGTCCTGGATAGCATATTTTAGGTCTTCCAGTCGTTCAAGCATATACTCCAATGCAGTGTAGTCACAATTGCTAACATTTGTAACAGAACGAGCGATGTCCAGTAGCTTGTGTATCTGTCCATCCATGGTCTAATTAAAATACGAACATCAAAGGAGCAGGTATCTACAAATACCCAGTTCCACCAGAAATGCATTCAACAGACTTTAAGTTGCAGAGCAACAATAGAAACTTAAAACAAAGTATACTAACTTCACATTTAAGAGAAAAAGAAGTAAAAGCAGAATTTCCGGTCAGAAGAAACGTAGAAGTGGGACACCTGCTGAGAACTCTCTAGTTCCGGTATTGCTCTCCCTCCACTCAGCAGCATTTCAAGATGACTGGTTCTTGGTGTTTGTAATGGTGATCTTGGTGTCGAACTACCTGCTGACGAGGTTCTGGTGCCTTGTTCACGTATCAAAGCAGAATGTGCATCACATGAGATGTCCGGCAAAACATTCAGATCTTCCATAACAAAAGAGTTGTCAACATCAGGAATGCAATCAAGAATGCTTTCAGAGAACCGAGACAAGTCAATTCTCTTTGGTGACAACTCATTTGAATCCTCATGCATCTGTGATGGATACACTCTTGCAACATCAAAATTTCCTCGAGTTTCAATGCCTTTTGGTGTCCAAGATTCCATTATCCTTTCAAGAGCTTCAGCAACTCTTTCAAGTCGTTCATTCACAGTTAAACCCTTCAAGTCACACCTATCAGCAATTGTACATATTCGAGAGTGTTCCTCTACATGTACCGTTGGAATTTCAACCTCACATATGCGACAGATCATCAAATTTTCGTATGCAACATTCTGCTGGTCCATCCATATTCCCCAAGAAACAGTTTGTGCACTTGCAGACACCTCTGAGTGTTCAAGATGGCATGATGAAGTATCCAGATGTTCAGTACTGTAGTCACCACAAGTTTTTGTGTCATCTTTGGCATGCAAACGATCTGACTTTTCCTTTGACGGTGTGTCAGCAACATCATTGCCTTTCTGATTTTTCTCAGCAGCAGAGGGAAGTTTTTTCCAAGATGACATCCTATAGCTGCCAGTAGATTCAACGCTTTTGGCAGTACCAACCTCCACCTCCTCAACTCCACAATTTTTTTCCTGCTCACGAGACTTCCTCATTTTCTTCTCATTCGCTTCCTTCCCACCCAGTGAACCACTATAGCTCTGCTGTGTAGCCTCCACAACTTGTTCTGGATAAACTCCAAGATCACTGAACTGATGAAGACTGAGAATGTGCTCTTCCTCATAGCCACTCTCTTTCTGGAACTGCACAAGCCGTGTGCACCGAGTGAGAATAAAAAGAAGACGGGTGTGGGCTTGTTTGAGGGCCCCCATTGGTATCTCTTGACGCCGGTCATCCAAATTCTGAACAATGCCTTCACACTTGACCCAAAATTCACTTGGAGACATCTTTGCACACCTCCGAGCAATAACCAACAAATCCTCAAAGTTCTCCTTCCATTCAGGATGAGACTGTGTAGACTTTTCAAGCATTCCGACCAAATCACCAGCAAATGCACCTAAATCAAAGTCAACCTCTTCCTTTAACTTCTCAAATCTTGCCTTGACCGCCACCATAATCTCCTAAAAGAATTTATAGTAGCCAGATAATTTAATGAGATTGGCCAAAACAAAAAATACTCCGAGGCATAAAAATTGTATAAGCCAGGGCAAGGCAATAGTATTACCTCCATATGCCCGAATGCACGAGACTTCCACACAGGAAATGGTCGAACTCCTTTGGAGTTGAGCTCATGAGAGAAACTCTTAATTTCAGGTGCTCTCTTCTTTCTTCCACTCGTGACACGCAGTATTGCCTGAAAACGCGGCGACTGCATTTCCTTTGAAAAGGCTGCATGATTACCCTACAATATATGCATTACACACAAACAACAGCATTGTCAAGCTTGTGAGCTACCTACATTTCTCCAACGAACTAAGTGTGCATGTATATATGTAATTATATATAATATATATGAAATTCACTGACAATTTCCTTACCTCCAACATTGGATTGAGTAGTGATGCATTTCTGAGCGATTTTGATTGATTCCACTGCACAGATTTAGCTGTAAAGAAATCGCAAATTAGAACTCTAAACAATACACTTAAATGTATCTGATGAAACTCAATCAAGATTTCCCAAAAAATTAATATAAATTAAAAATATATACTTATACATATATATATATATATATATATATATATATATATGTACCTGGTTGTAAGGGCACGTGTTTAGGTTTTGGTTTGACGGTGTACTTAACCCTACTCGATTCATCGCCGAAATTCAACGGCGCGCAGACGGAGGAAGAGAACCGAAGCGGCGACGGAGCCGATCGAGTCCGAATGTGATTGAGGCCGAGCGACGACGCCAATACGATCGGCGCGGCGTCTGCTATGCGCTCCGCACGATCATCGTCCTCATCTTCCTCGTCGTCTTCGTACCCCTCTTCGAATTCCTCTTCGAATTCTTTGTCTTCTTGGATCGTCTGACTAGGGCTTCGCCTAATCGGGATGGGAGGGATCTTAAGGAGCTTGGCTCTGGAGGGAGAGGAGACAGACGACGTCGTTCCGAGGTCTGATTTTTCGTCGGAGTTGGAAATCGGCGGCGGGTTTGAGGAAGGCGGAGGAGGGCTCGACATGGATACGACGTTTCGGGTTTGGATTCGGGTCCGGATTCGTCATGGGATTGTGAGAGACAGAGAGAGAGAGAGGGAGGGGCTGCTTTGGGGAGATTATCTCGCGGGAAGAGAGAGAGGGCGTTAGAGATCGACACGAATCGGTTGCGGGGTTTGAAACGTGCTTCCCGCTAAACATGTATCTCGGGCGGGTTCGCCTGCGGTGAGGACTAGCGTAAGGATGTATATTCGCACGTATGGACGAAACGTCATATTCGCACGTGGTACCAAGCGGATCGGGCCGACCCAACCCGTTTAATAAAACATTAGCCCAGCCCGTGGCCCTGCACATTAAAAACGTTATATTTGGTGTATATATGTATTTGTGACTAAAATTTTGTATAATATATTTCTAATGATATTGAGCCTAGTATCTATTATTTTAATTTTTTTTGGTTTTAAAGAATGTATCCATATTTTGAGTTTGTAGAATCTACCAACCGTTTTATGGTACAATAAGTTATTGGTTAATTTGATGAAATGTCCTATATCTATGTGTGTGTGTAGACCCATCCAAACTCAAATATGTGTCATCATTTTTATAACCAAAAAAAACCACCACGTCGCTTTTGAGAAGAAAAAAAAAAAAAGGAGTAACAATGTCGTTTGGATTGAAATATAAAGTCAATATCGTTTGACCAAAAAAGTTGACGTCATTTCCACCCTCCGCCATTGAGCCATTGCATATAATCATCATTCCAACCACTTGATATTGAGTCTCACGAACTTTATCACGCTTTCACGAAATGAACTTCATTGCGACTTCACCTTTCCGATCTTTCCGACCAACCAACTTGTCGAGGTAAATTTTGGAATTTCTACATTGAATGGTGGAATACCGACAAACAACTATAGCAATCTTTCCATCTCATAGTCTTAAGATCCTTAAAACGAAAACTACGTCAAACCAAGGTATCAAGTGGGTTGCCCCGACCTAACCCATTTAATAGAACATTAGCCCAACTTGTGGCCCTGCCAAGTTACCATCTTGTTCATCATCTTCCTCAAAATATTTCTTCTTCCTCTTCATAGTCATCAAACACTTGGGTTTTGATGATTTTCTTGTGACTCGTTCTGTGTCCGTCGAGCGCTTGATAAGATTGAAATACTTTGTCACAAGTCTCGCACTTGTACTTCTCCTAAGTCCGGAACAAAGCTCAGGCCCGAAAACCCTAATTGACGCCGTTGTCAGACTCATCATCCTCCTCCTCCTCCTCCTCCAAGGACTCAACCACCCCATGTTTTACTTTTATCATTTTCCATTTATCCATTGAGAGCATGACAAGACACTTGACAACATCTTTAGTTGAAAAAGGATCAGAAACATAACTCACCTACAATGTACAATGCACCAATCTACCTAGATGGTAAAAATGTAAGTAATGATGGTAATAACGTAAGTTTTGATGATTTTCTTGTGACTCGCTTTGTGTCCACTGAGCGCTTGATAAGATCAAAACACTTTGTCACAAGTCTTGCGCTTGTATTTACCCTGAAGTCTGGACCAAGCTCAGGCTCGAAAACCCTAACCGACATTGTCGTCAGACTCATTCTCCTCCTCCTCCAGGGACTCATCCACCCCATTTTTACTTTTATCTTTTTCTATTTATCCATTGAGGGCATGATAAGACACCTGACAACATCTTTAGTTGAAAAAGCATCAAAAACAGAACTCACCTACCAATGTACAATGTACAATGTACGATGTACCAATCTATGGTAAAAATGCCAGTAATAATGATAATAACGTAATTTTATTTTTCTTATGACTCACTTTGCGTCAGTTGAGCTCTTGATAAGATCGAAACACTTTGTCACAAGTCTTGCACTTGTATTTCCCTTGAGTCTAGACCAAACTCAGGCTCGAAAACCCAAACTGACGTCGTCATTGGACTCATCCTCCTCCTCTTCCACAGACTCATCCACCTCATTTTTACTTTTATTTTTTCCCATTTATCCTTCAAGAGCATAATTACAACATCTTTAGTTGAAAAAGCATCGAAAACAGAACTCACCTACCAATGTACCAATCTACCTAGATGGTAAGTTTTGATGATGCTAATAAGCTATATCAATTTTCCATCTCATAATCTTAGGATTCTTACAACGAAAACTACATCAAACCTAGAGATGAAATGGGTCAAGCCGGCTTGGCCCACTTAATAAAACATTATCACAGCTCAGCCCAACCGGCAACCCGAACACATTAGAAAATGGCTATTATCATGTCAAAAAAAAAACCAAAACATATAACTTACTGGAAAATAAGGCGGGTTTGCTTAAGGAATTTGAATTTTGATCACCTAATTTGGGCCTTCGATGTTGCAAAAGTGGTAATTGGAAGGCCAATTTAACATCCAACTAAAATGTACGTTTGACCCTCACTATCCAAGTTTTGTTAGTTAACTTGTTACAACACATTAGAAACTTTGAGGTCTAATATTCCCACCAACTTATAAGCATGATTCCTTCAATTCAACCCTCAACCTTCTCCTGTGAATTGTTTGTAGTACCCACAAAGACAGAGGTCATAAACCGCGGGAGCTCCAGCTAAAATGTGAACTTTGTAGGATCGATTATTTCATGAATATTCATCAACTGCGATTTAACTCTGGTTTGGTGCACATGTTGTTGTTCTTGTATGCAGTTTTTCTCCTTCGCGCAATCCATCAACTTATAATCGTTTGGTTTTTTGATCGGTTGCAGTTTTTGTTATCTCAGTTCATAGATCTCTAATTTGGCGACGATTGGAAGGCGGCTGAGAATTTTTTGGGTGTGTTATCTCTGCTTCTGTTTATCCCAATTTTAATATGTAATTTTTTGGGTGTGTTATCTCTGCTTATGTTTATCCCAATTTTAATATGTATTTAGAATTGTTGGATTAAAGGGGGTTTGTGATTTGTTATAAAATATGAGTCAAATAGCTCCAATTTTTTAAAGTTTTCTGGTTTTGGTTTCTATTGAAAATAAGAAAACTGAGAGGGAAATTGTGATATTAAGTATAAAGTATTAAGTTTAATTACCTAGCTTTGTAGCTAATTTTATATCAATATTGATTCACACGTTTAATTTCCAATGAACTTATATACATTTTCCTTTTTTTTTTATTAATTTACTGATTCAGTGAATAATTTTGGCTTTTAGATTTGTTTGAATATTTTTCTGATTCAACTTGCAGGTTTAGTATCATTTTACAGCTTTCTACAACTCTTTGTTCTTTCTCTCTTCCTTTATGTATTTTTAGTCAAATTGAACTGCTCTTTTTAACTTCAGATTTAACTGAAGTGTTTAGAACTTAATTAAGTGGAAATTTACTCAGGTTTAATGATCTCTATTTGTTTGACAAAATAAGCATATAATACCTCCACAGGTAAGGGGCCGGACAATTTGCAGGCCAACGTTAAGATTGTTCAGAGCATTAGAGGATAATGGTAATGGATATGAAATTGTTGTTTTATGACAAACACTGCATGTTGATGTTGGTAGTTTTAGTTTTTGCTCCACCAAATTGTATGAGAAGATAATTACAAACAGTGCCAATTTTCCAACATATTCTCTATAACCTATTCTATTGTTTTCTCTAATATACATGTTATTGCCCCCATTTTTTTTAAGGCAGTGTCTTAGGTACTATTAAATTAGTTTTATGTCTTTTTTTTATTTGAAGGCTGCTTCTTTTTCTCTGTCTTTATTAAGATTCTGGGGTGTGCTTTGGATTTGCTACATATGGTCATATTTTTTGTCATTGGCCTTTTGTTCTGCTTAGTTATTTTTAATTGAGTGTTTTATCTGGTATTTCATTTTATTTTGTTTATTTGTTTCCTTTTTATGTTTAAATGTTTTTCTTTCTTTCTAAATTTAGGCTTCTGGGAAATTCTTGCTCACTGTTTGGATTCCAAGAAAATTTAGGAGATGTCCAGTAATATTCACATCCTGAAACTCAATGAAAATACATACTAATTTATGTGCAGCTGAAAATTTTGTTATCTGATTATGTTCTAATTAAAGATGATTTATTTGTTTTTTTTATTTTAATTATTTCATATTTATTTTGTGATTGCAGATGTTTAAATGATGGAGAGGTTTGCAAAGCTGTTACTCGGAGGAGACATGTCTGGATGAGGGAATGGTCTCTGCACTGCCCTTGCTATCTCAAATGCCATCACCAATCTCTCTGGTTAGTCACATTTCTCTTGGAATATGCATTTCCCTTGGTGATGAACTTAATAAAAAAATGTGAGATGAGCAAATTGAAAAGTTTACTTTCTTCTCATATGCATGCTTTAACATATGTCGGTTTTAATTACTGATAAGCAATTGAAAATTCAGTTTTTCTCCTCATGGTACACTTACATTGGTGGATCAACATATGTTTGCTTTTAACATATCTTATTAAATGCATTTGAACATGTTGAGTTTCATGCCTGCAGCATCGCGCTGCAGACTTATTCCTTCGGTTGTTCTCGTCTTCGACGGACAACGATGGTGGTTGAAAGGGATTTGGGTCGAGTGTTTCGACGAGAATCACAAGGTATCTCTTTTATACTGCCTTCGGGGTAATTCCCCATCACAACCTCAATGACAAAAGATGTTGGAGATGCGTGCCATCATCATCACTAACGGCCAGAGTCATATGTTGTGCGGAAGCGGCATTCGACTGTAAGTGAATAGTAAAACAGAACAGAAACAAAACCAACATCAACAAGAACACCAAGATTTATACTGGTTCGGCAATGCCTACATCCAGTTTGGAGACGACGGAGTATTCCACTATAATCAATGAGAACATACAATAGTGTTTATCACTCAATTTCCCAAAGACCCAAATAACCCAAGCTCTCACACTTACAATAGGAAGAGAAAACCAAAAATACAAAGCAAGACAATTTGAGAAAATTCTTCTCTATGCCGAATGGCTTCTTGCTATTTTTCTTTCTTCCTTGTTCTCCTCTTGTCTCTCCATCTAGGGCTACACCTTGCTTCTTCTTTTATAGCCAAAGAAAAGCTTCTCAAAGACATCAATGGGCAAAGGCCTAACATCAAGTCAAAAGAGTTAGACACAAATTAGGCACAAATTAGGCACAAATGTTGTTTGCCTCCCATTACCACAAAGTAGCCCAAAGATTTTGACTTTGACTACATGTTTGAGTCAATAATCAACATCATATGAGGTGGCATGGGATCACATCCCTCACGACTCAACGATGCAGAGCGGCGACGACCAAGTTTTGGAAAGAAGAAGACATGTCAGACGACATAGCGTGCAACCATTTAAACGAGTGGCGCAGCTTGGCAGCTCAGACGCTGGTGCGGCTTCAAGCCGCGACTTCCGTGATTTAGGGTTTTGAAATCCCTTAATTTGTATCTTCTTTTTTGATATACCCACCCATATATTCATCAACGTTGATATGACATGCATATTACACAAAACAATAATCATATTATTCATGGGATATATTAAATTGAAACCAAATAGATTATGGCTTAAGATTACTTGGATGTTGATGAAGATGGTGAAAAGGTTTAGTCTTCTTCCAAGACCTTCTCTTTTTCGCAAAAACACATCATGCTGATAATGTGTTGTGAAACTAATTTTAAAAGTGGATGAGAGAGAGAGGAGACGACTAAGAGAGAATGGCTCATGAGAATTGTGCCCTCACTTGTTGACCTTGTACTTTTATTTGTACTAATCATGATCAGTTTTTTTTTTAATTTTTTAATTTTTTTTTGTCTTACAAGTAATACTAACCTTTGAGGATTGGATCTTCATATCCTATTAGAATTTTATTTTAAGTGTACAAAATCACGTTTGTCATTGATAATTCTATACATAACACATCCATGTCTTTTTGTTTGGCTTACTATCCAATATCGGACTCCAAGTCAACAGTGGCTATGCTTAAAGAGCATTGTGCTGGGTTCATCGTCAAGGAGTTGGATGCCGGTGTGTAAAATATTTCCATTGTTGTATACTGTGTTTATGCTCAAAAGTTTCATACAAGTTTATTCCTTTCATTGTTCTCGAAATTAGGTCATTGCCCGCACGACGAACTGCCCGATGAAGTGAATTCAATTATTCGTGAATGGATAGTGAACCAGAGGAGTAAACTTCCGGCTGTTAGCTTCAAGTAGTTTATGTAAATGATCTGTACCGTTAATTCTTTTTTATCCTTGTCAAAATTCAAATGCAAGTTTTTTGAAATCAAATGGCTTGATTGATTATTCAGTATATGCTACAAAATCCATGTTGATGTGTAAGAAGGAAACATGGTACTCCAACATTGCCCGAGCAACGCCAGCGCAAAATCCCTACGGCTGTTAGGGCGGCTATGTTTGACATTGTTTCCTATAAGAGGATCACTCCAACATTGCACTTTCATTCCTTGTGTTGCTGTTTAGTTGACTAGTTCTTCAGAACTCAATGTTCACGACAGCGGCTGTTCACTGTACCTCCTCTCCCAACTTCATTTCATCGCAAAGACAGGTGATATCAGGAGCTATTCCTCCATTACAATCCCTCAAAATCCCATCACCTACAAGACCGTTTAACAACCGCGGATCCTGTCGTTAACGACAGCGGATCCTCGTGACACAGCTTCTGCCATATCGTTGCGGCAAAACATCTGGTGTACAAGTAGCTATAACAACCTGCAATAATGTTCAAATTCTTGATTTGAGGTACTTCTGAACCTCAAAGACGGTCAAATGGAGTTACATTAAAAGCATCACGTCAAATATATTCAAGTTCAACCGCGTCATCGTATAAAACGGATGATAGGAAAATAACATACTCAAAAAGGTTTGAAGGTGTTTCCGCTGGATCAAAAATACCCTCGTCCCTCGAAAGTGTTGGTAATCCTGCCGAAAATTCGAAAAAAAGTGGCATTTTGAATTTATGATAAGGAAGAGGAAGTGCTATAGCTTGTACTTTTGTTTGTTTTTTGAAGATATTTTCATGCAGCATGGAGTTGAAGATAATTTCACAAATATATATAAACCACGTATATAATATATATATATATATATACACACACACACACTTATTTTCAGTCAGTTACATCTATTCCATTGTGATTTCTGATAAACAACCCTGAAAGCTAGAACCAACATGCCCATGACCACCACAGCATTCCTTCATGTAGCTTTTACAGCACCCACCGACTTCTCTTTTCTCCAACACACAAGCATGAATTGCTACTAATTCTGAGCAACATGCTTCCTTTTCCGCTGTCCGGGAGCCAATGCAAGAATTCGTTGCGGCTGATTCTGTGCGGTTGCAACCCGCTACAATATCAATCGTCGTGTGATGAGGGGGTGATTGTTTGTCTTGATTATGGTGGGGCTGATGATCACATCTTGTGGCAAACGTTTCTCCTAACGATTCATTGTGAATATGATCTTTGCCACATTGAGTTGAGTGGCAATGACCAGTACTTGTCAACTTTCTGCTTTCCTCCAAGGAAAAAGTAGAATGGTTGCAGTGTTTTGGCTCATGGATTGCATCATCTTCGTTTCTAACATGCTCCTTTCCACAGTGGCTTGAGTGGCAATGAACACTACCTGTCAATTTTTCGCTTTCGTGCAAAGCAAAAGCAGAATAATTGCAGTGTTTTTCCTCATGGACTCCATCACCTTCATTTCTGCTGTGCTCTTTGCCGCAGTGGGTCGTGTGGCAATGACCTTTACTTGTCAACTTTTGAATTTCCACCAAAGAAGAAGCAGAATGATTGCAGTGTTTTTCCTCGTGAAGTTTATCACCTTCTGCGCATGAGCTGAAATTATGATGCCTCAAACAACCATGATTGTGTTTATTCTGTGACTCGAGATCATGACTGACTTTGATGCAGCTTGTTTCATCACAGTGTCGTGCCTCGTGTAAGTCATCACTGCACTTAAGCTTACAAGGAAAGCTTGAATTTAAGGGACTAGGATGGCACTCTGATCCGCATTTCTGCGAGGAACACTTTTGAGGTTTACAGACTTTTACGGGTATGCTGTCCGAGCAACAATGTTGGTTTTTGTGAGAATGGCTATGTCCATGGCTTCCATGTTTATGGCCATGTCCATGGCTTCCATGTTTATGGCCATGTCCATGGCTTCCATGTTTATGGCCATGTGGTGCAGAAGTTTTCCCTCCATGCTTGTTGGTTCCTTGTAAGAGTAGCATGCTGTTGAATATCACAAGCAAGCATGTCCCGGCATCAGCAAGAACTGCAGCCCAAACAAGCGGATGCCCTGCAAATCCCAGTGCAAGGATACTAGCCTTAGCAGTGATTGACAAAGCCACATTCTCAATCACTTTTCTATTAGCTCTTCTCGCAAGTTGGACTGCTTTCGGTAGTTTCCTAATGTCATTTGACAGTAAAATTATATTCCCAGTTTCTTGAGCAAGGGCTGATCCTGAAATGCCCATTGAGATACCAATATCGGCAGTAGCTAAAGCAGGGGCATCATTGATCCCGTCTCCAACCATTGCTGTGTTTCCTTCCATTTTAAATTCTCTAATGATTCTTGCCTTGTCTTCAGGTAGAAGTTCTGCCTGGACTACCTCGAGAGCTTGCTTAAGCTGCAAGTCAGATAAATTTTCTACTCTTATTTGTTCTTTTTTTTTTCTTTCTTAATCTGCAAGGAAAATATATATGCAGTTCTACAGCCATGTATACCAGGGAAGATCATACATTGAATCAATAAAAGTGAGTGGAGAGTGGAGCGCATGGTATGCGCGCGCAGATTTAAGCATAGCGATATGAGGCTAAGATATTAGGAATAACACACCTGCTCATTTGTATGCAATGCGGCAGCATTACTATCTCCTGTGAGCATAGCTGTTTTAATGCCTAACTTCTTTAGTTCCTTGAGAGCCTCTGCAGCCCCAGATCGACAAGCATCAGATATCATAAAGACTCCAGCAGGGGCTCCCCCAGAGTATATGTATCCAATCGTCTTCCCACCTTTCGAACCTTCAATTGTTGGAACTGAAATTTCAAAAAGATTTAGCGATGAGAGATCCAAAAAGACCATAAACAAAAAGAAAATGAATCATAATCCTTGAAATCATTCGAAATAGCTTCGAAGATACAGGAGTTGATGGCATTTACCTATTTCACAAGCAGCTCTCAAAGCTATTTTTCTGTTTCCAATGTAGATATCTTGTCCATCAATTTTCCCATGAATACCTTCGCCGGGAAAATTTTGAAACTCCTCCACATTCTCAGGGTTTGGCTCGACCGAAAACAATCTTCCATAGTCAACCAGCGCATCTGCCATTGGATGACTTGACTTCCTCTCAATGCTTGAAACCCTTCATGAAGATTAATAGAGAAATCAACGAACTGCAAACTTAGTGAAATAATAGGAAACGCTTTCGGAGAATAATGCAGCATTAAAACAGCCTTAAATTTGTCTTTAAACTAAAAGCCTCTTTCTGAATTTCATGAAGTAAATTTTTTCTTTCCATCAAAATTTTTGTGTGTTTCATTCAACATGTTGCTGAATAGAGGAGTTGCAGTCTATACCAGTAAAGCAATGTGTTCAAGCTAATGTCATCACGAAGAGATTGAAAATCCATCACCACAAATTCACCCCTTGTTATTGTACCAGTTTTGTCAAAAGCCATGATCTTGACTTTAGCAAGTATCTCAATGTAGTCACCTCCTTTGATCAGAAGTCCAGATGTTGCCGCTTTTGTGAGCGTGCAGAAAGTCACAACGGGTGTAGAGAGGATGAGACCGCACGGACAGGCGCTCACTAAAACAACCAAAGCTAAGTGAAACCACTTTCTCCAATTGTGAACATGTAATGCAGCTGGAATCACCGCGATAGAAACAGAAATGACCAGGACCGCTGCAAAACAGCGCCACAAAACGTATAAATCCAACCGTTTGCATTCTCCTTAGTAGTAAAGAATAGGGAAACATATGAAATGTATGGGGAAAGTAGACTAACCTGGGGTATAGAACATTGCACATTTGTCAATGAATCTTTGAGTTCTGGATTTGCTGTTTTGAGCCTCTTCGATGAGTTTTGCCATTTTGGCGACCGCACAATCTTCAGCCAATGATGTAGTTTTCACGCTAATATAACCTTCACAATTGAAACCAAATTTTGTCAGAAATGAAAACATAACTCTTTCTTCAAAATCAAAGAATGACGGGAGCGACATTTATGTTACCATTAAGATTGATAGTGCCTGCCCAAACAGTGGAGTCCTTTTCTTTGGCAACTGGATAGGATTCTCCAGTTAGTGTTTTCTCATCGACTTCAGCTTTTCCTTCAACAACTATTCCATCAATCGGTATCTTTTCGCCGGCCTTAACAGCAAGAATTGTGTTCAACTTTACCTCATCAACACCCACAACTTCTCCACTCTCTGCTAAGACTGCTATTTGGGGGGCCATGCTCATCAACGACGACATCACTGCTTTTGCCTGAGTAGATAAAAGCGTGTTATTCTACATGTCTGACTGTTTATGATATACATTACCAAGTCATTCGTTAATCCCTTAAACAACATTTTAATGTATTAGTATCAGTGTTTTGAAAAACAAGCCTTGAGGCGCACCTAGGCAGCTTTGGAGACAAGGCGGTGATGAAAATGCCTCTGCCCAACGGGAATAGGCTTAAACTCGCCTAGATGTGATCGAGGCATGCCTAGGCAGCTGCAGAGTTGACTGGGTTTTTTTTTTCTTTTTTTTTTTTTTAAGAAAAAAAATGCCAAAGTTCAAGTTCAACTAGACTCCATGACATACCCTCTAAGTTCAAGTTCAACAAGACCATATGACATACCTTCCAACTAGACTATATATTAATAATTATAGGTCCCATGAGTCGCCTCAATATCAAGGCTTTCGCCTAGGAAGGGCTTCACTTTCGTCTTTTAAAGCATTGGTTAGTATGTGGTTTATCACAAAATTATGTACAAAACTGTCTTCAGCAAAATTTGTTGTTCCAAAATCAATTGCTATGTTTTTCTGCCACTTATCGTTACTTGTATTTTGTTTAATTCAATGAGATTAGTTCTTAATTTTTTCATAAAAAAAGAAGGATGAGTGTTTTATGCTAACCCTGTAACCTGCAGAAGACTGGAGCCACTCTGCAATGGTGAACAGAAAGACAATCGAGGCAGCTTCTGTATAGTCCTTCAAAGCAATTGTCCCAATTACTGTCAAAAGTTACACCAAATGGATTTACATAAATATACAAACATGCGCAAATAAGTAACTTCTGTATCATGTGTGCTGTTTTGCAATAGAGTAGATAAGTGGTAACAAAATTTTGGAGTGTAGAAAATATAATTTGACAAGTAATTTTAAAGTGGAACAGATGATTGTATCATATTAAGTATTATTCTCGTGATAGATGATTGACTGACAGTCATGTGTACAGTGTACCTCAATGTTTATATGATAATTTCATATAACTAACGCAACATCATGCAGTAGAGTTTCTACCAATTTAGAAAACCAAAATTGTGGAGAATGAAATGAAAAAATAAGTTGAATATTAAGACAAAGTATTGACTCACCGGCAATGATAACAAGAATGTTGATGTCATGAAACCTGAAATTCCGAATAGCCGCAAAACATTTCAAAGCAACGGGGAAAATGCCAACGGCCACGGCTCCAAGGGCCAACCACCCTAATGGCCGATATGCGTACTTGAGAAATGATAGAACCAGTAACACGCCACTACCAATTGCATATGGACTTGGCCACGTTTTCTTGTAAATGTCCCCTGCCCCATACACTCTCACATTTGCTTCTAGCCTTGCTTGGTTTAGTGCCTTAACTGTCCATGAAATAACAGATCAAAAGGGCAATTTCCTCAAGGAAAAATAAATTTGTTTATGTTGCCCTATCAGTTTTTCGATATCCATTCATGTGAGTTTGCTGTCGTATTAATTTTCCTTCAATTTTCAATGTTTCTAAATGTTATCTGATGGGGCAAATCAAAAGAACTTTATCCTTATAAGTAATAATGGAGTTTGAAAAACTTGTGCATTTGTATTAAGATAAAAGAGTGTGTGAGAGGCCGACTAAATGGACTGAGCATACTTTATTTTATTTTCGAATAAATAGCTTGAGCTTTTTTATTTTAAGAAAACTAATGTGCTTTTCCTCATAGTCAAGGAGTCTCAAGATTCACACCGAAGGGGTGTAAAACTATTTAGTATTATATAGTGTAAGGTGAAACGTACAACGCTTCCAAAAAAAAGAAAGAAAAAAAAAGGTGAAACGTACAATGAATTAGCTACAACTGAAACCTATTTTTAAGTATATTATAGTGGGTGATGAAAAGGAAAGCAAAATAGTACGTGAAAGTTGGGTAAAGAAAAACATATAAGGCATGCTCGTCTCTATCTTTTTGGGAACCGGATTCTCTCTGGATCCATATATATTGAATATGTTGAGTATGTGATCTGCACTATTAAAATTTGATCCAACGACTACAAACAGAGTATTCTCTAAAAATTATAATAGTTGTAGCCGTTGAATTAAATTTCAACGGTCCAGATCGCCTGCTCAGCAGGCTCAATATATATATGGATCATGACAGGATCCGGTTCCATCTTTTTGGTTCATAATGGTACAAACAGAGGACCCTCTAAAAATTAAAATAGTTGTAGTCGTTGAATTAAATTTTAACAGTCCAGATCGTCTACTCAGCAGACTCAATATATATATGGATCAGGAAATGATCCGGTTCGATTTTTTTGGTTCATAATGGGACACGATATGCCGATTAATAATTCTCCCACAACAGAAAAAGTACACGTCCACCTACTGCTATCGTTCTTTTTTTTTCTTTTTCCCAACACTATTTGCTTTCTGTTGTGCAACTATTAAGAAAAAAATAACCAATTTTTAGCGCAAATATTAGAGAATTAAGGGGAAATACTAATATTAACTGGCGTAAAATTATTTAAGAGAATATATTACCGATTTGAAGCTGGGAAATGAGAAGGCTATCATGGACAACAATGACAGTTCTGGAAGGCACAATCACTGAAACCTCTTTCACACCTTCAAGAGGCTTGAGGATATTCTCTATCAGAGGAACTTCTGATGCGCAGCACAACCCCAACACATCAAAGTAGCTCTTCTGAAACTTTATGGCTGCTGGCTTTTCTTTTCCCTGGGCAGAAGACATCCTGCTTAATTATCTCTCAACTTCTGCAAATACACAGGACACATGAAAAATTACTAATTTTCTGTTGGTATACAAACTTTGTGTCTGATTTGTGAAGAGTAGAGTTATGAAAATTATTTGGTCAGAAGTTCGTGTGTGTGTGATACAGGTGTACCGAGGGTCTCGAGGAGACGAAGAATAGGAGACTTGAGAATTACTTAACCAGGGGCAACTCATCTCCGTCGACAATACTAATCGTGAATTCACTCGATATGACCAAGGTAAATGCTTAAAGAAAATCACCTTGTAGGTAAGGGGGAGCTCTGGGGATTTTTCAAGCTTAATTCAGAGAGAGAGAGAGAGAGAGAGAGAGAGAGAGAGAGAGTAATAGGGTCTGAAAGCTTTAAGTAGATGAAGTTGTGAGAACTATACCTATAAGAAGGGAAGGATTATAACTTATAGAGGGACATGTACATAAAGAATATCTTAAATTAATGAAGTAATCTCCTAACAAAACAACTTTCTTTGGTTGGAATAATTGGTTAACCAGATGGAGGGAAAAAGAATGGAATCCACATCAAAGCTTGTTTTATAGCATCTGTGGTTAACCTGATGAGATGGCCATTCAAACTGATTTAGCAAGTAAACCCTCAACGGCAAGTAATGTAGTAAGCTAATGTTGTATTATAACTTATTTAGCAAGTACACCCTCAACGGCAAGTAACGGCAAGTAATGTAGTAAGCTAATGTTGTATTATAACTGATTTAGTAAGTTTCTACAGGTAACATTGGTTGTTAGAGGAGTTGTGCGAGCTTGTATTCGGAGGATCGAATTTACGACGTGTGAAATTATTCATCATCAGGAAATTACTACTTGCTTATCGAGACAACAAATGTGAGGTCGATATTGCAGGCTGTAGACTGTCATATCGATAGCTTATTTGTTGGGTTCATTAAGCAAGTGGGCGGGAAGATTCGTCGACAGCAGCTGACGCAGATTCGGAATTGTTATTCTTGGGACTCGACCCAAAGACACATCTGTTCTCGGAGTACTTGACGTTTCGAATTCTTGGGCAAGACCCACTCTCATTTTTTTTCAGTTTTGGTTTTCAGTATAAGTATTTTGAACTTCCGTTACTAGTTAATTGTTTTGACGTTACAAATGTTTTTGGAAAAGTATTTATGTTTTCGTTTTTAAGTTGATTCGAGCTTTTGATCTATATGTTAGTACATATCTATTTTGACGTTATCTGGCCTTAAATTATTTTGTGTTTTCGACTTTATATCTTATTAAAGTATGTTTCTACTATTACACTGATGAGGAAAGAAAGTATGAGTCTGGGGGCACGAAAGATGGAATCATTGCAACCCGATCGCGACGGGATGACATTTTTCCTTTTGTGCAACTGCTCTGATTTGATTTCTTCGTTACGTATATATATGTGTATCTTTTTTCGTATTTTCGAGTTTTTCAGTGTAGTATGTTATTTTAAATTTCGAGGACGAATTTTTTTTATAAGGGTGGTAGATTGAAACACCCCAACCCCATTTTATTTAAAAATTGTTTTAAAGCCTTAATTGGTGAGCCCGTGGGGCCCACCTTGTTTTATTTTATGTTTTCTGGTCTCCCTCTCTCTTCTCTCAGTTCTCTCTTCTCCCTCACCTTTCCCGCAACTCTCTCTCCCTCACTCTCTCGGCTCTCTCTATCTCCACCCCTCGGAGGGTTTTTCTTACCAACTAACATCACCATCGTCTTTATCTCGTCGCTACGAACTCAACCATAGTATTGGCATCTTGAAAGTCAAACCATGAAGCCCCGTTCATGAGCTCCGGCGAGCACCGCCCCTTTCGAGGCCATTTCCGGCCAATCCACGGCGAGTTGGCCGGCTCGTAAGGTATCAATCTCTTCGTCTGCCTACGTACTACAACTTTCCTTTTTGTTTCACTCAATTTTGTTGAGTATTGAAGAAGTTATACTCATTTGAATTTTACCCAGTTTCCGGCGACCTCTGAGGCTTTCGAGGAATTTTCCGGCAAAATAACGGCGAGTTAGATGTCGTGTGAGGTACCATTCTCTTCGTCTCTTCAAGGGCTACAACTTTTGTCTTTGTCTCGCTTGATTTCGTTGAGTAGTGATAAAGTTATGGCTGTTTAAAATTAGGTGGTTTTCCGGCTGAATTTCCAGCCTTCTTCTTAGGCAAAACCAGGCCTCTCAGGCCCTTTAGAAAACCCCTCGGGCCTTAGGCCCGTGTTGTCTTAAGCCCAAAACCCTAGCCCCTTTAGTTTTTAAGTTTTGTTACTTGGTTTTTAAAACCCTTAAGGCCTGGGCCGGTTTTGACTTAAAGGGCTTTAAGCCCTGTTAGTTTTTGTGAGGCCTTAAGGCCTTGGTGCCGTGGGTGTGTGTGTGTGTATGTGTTTATGCATGCACATGCATGCCGTGTGTGTGTGTGTGTGTTTGGGGTTTAAGCCCAAACCACATTTCTTCACCCTAAACCCTTTTAACCCAAAAACCTTAGAAAACCCAATATCTCCTAATCCTATTTAACCTAAACCTTAATCCGGATTTCAAGCCTAAAAGCCGTTAGACCTAATTTGACCGTTGACCCCCGGTCAATGTTGACTTTAGGGTTGACTTTTCGGGTTTTCGTCCGGGACCCTTCTTAGGGTAATTCGACGTTCTGAATCCGTTTCCAATGTCCGTTTTCCCAAATTCAATTTCTATTATATAGTTTTATTTATTGGACTCTTTATGTGCTTAGGGGCAATTATTGTGACGTTTCCATCTTTGCTAGTGGCGCAACTTTTGGCAACTAAGTACTGTGAGTGGACCCCTTCTAAAATTTCATGATTTTATAGTAATTTCATAAATGATTAGCATGCCTACGAAATTTGTGAATTGATTTATATCAATCCTGTTTACTGAATTTATTGATTTTGTCTCGTGTTTTGGTGAGGAAATAAATGGTTAGGCTATTTTGAACTATATTTTTATATATCGTATTTTCTATAAAAACCATGAACTGGTAGACTATCCGATGGATGACGATAGGATACTAGAACATGTTTTAGAAACCCCTCTTTATAGTATAGACGATGGATGACCTTATACTATGAAGTGGTTATTTATGAGAGGCGTAAATATTTGTGCGTACCTAGTAGACACTATGCCGCCTGGGGCGAGGATCTGGTGTTGGCATGTAGGCCGGGAGAAATAATCCCTAGCGAAAGGCTGAGGGACACGGAGACAGGCATTGGGCCGGGAGGGAGTTATCTCTGGCTACGGGCACAGAGACTGAGGTGCAGGCATTGGGCCGAGAGTTATTATTTATTCAGTGATCTTTCTAGCAGCACACCGCGTTTACGAGACAATTTATGATACATTTATTGTTTTGATTTCCGCGATGCGTTTCTGCGATATGACTTTTGAGATATTTGGCATGCTAGGATTTTTTTATTAAATCCATCACTTATTATGCTAGTAGTTTTCATTATTAAACTGTGGGGGTTAGTATCTTGATAACTGTTTTATTATTATTGTATATATGAACTTGGTCCACTCACCTTTGTTTTTCGCCCCTATTCAGGACTTAGAATCAATGCACCTAATCCCGGCATCAAGACACTTCCGCAGTAGCATATTTGAGTCCTCTCGATGTAGGACCCACTTCTCTATTTATTCAATTTTATCTCAATTCTTTTTAGTGATTAGGTTTAGTTGTATGTTCTGAACACGTTCCTAAATTATTAACTCATTGTTTTTAAATTCATAACCTTTATTTATTTCTTATTCTTAGCTTTTGTATCAATTAATGGTTTTCGTCAGCCTCGGGTGTCGGCCAGCACGTGTCTATCCTGGTATTCGGGGAATATCAGGGTCGGGGCGTGTCAAGTTTCATACATCGTCTTTAAAAAGTTTCAATGTCATACCTTATCTTCGAATTTGTTGCAATGTCATACCTTATGTCAGTTCCTTTGTTAAATGCTGACGTGGCATGAGACGGGTCCACTTTTTATTAAAAAATTAATAAAATATTAAAAAGTATTAATTAAATATTAACTAAATATTAAAAATTAAAAATTTAAACCCCCCCCCCCCGAAAGAAACCCCATCCCCTTCATCATCTTCCCTCCCTGCAACCCAAATCCAAAACCACTCCCTCCCATCCTCCACCTCCTCCTCCGCACCCATCCTCCACTTCCTCCGCGTACCCATCTTCCCATCTCCCTCCCTCTCCCCCCCCCCCCCCCCAAAAACACGAGCCCAACTTGCAACCCAGAGCAAAAAAAAAAAAAAACCATCTTCATCTTCCTCGACCCCCCCTTCCCTGCAACCCACCCCTCCCCTTTCTTCCCCATCCCGTCTTCCCCAAACCCACCGTGCACCCATCCTCCACCTCCTCCTCCGCACTCACTACCTGCAACCCAAAAAAGAAAAAAAAAACCCATCTCCCTTTCCCTGCAACTTAGATCTCGTCTTCCCCAATAGGTGTGGATTTAAGGAGTGGGGTGTGTAGAGGAGGGAGGAGGGTGGGTGTGAGGGTGGGGGTGCGGAGGAGGACGTGGAGGATGGGTGCGGTGGGTTTAGGGAAGACAGAAGGGGGAAGAAATGGGTGGGTCGTAGGGAAGGGGGTTCGGGGAAGATGAAGATGGGTTTTTTTTTTTTTTTTCTTCTTCTGGGTTGCAGGTTGGGTGGGGAGAAGGGGGTTGAGGGGGAGGGAATATGAACTAGGTTTCTTTTTTTTTTTTTTTTTTTTTTAATTTTTTAATATTTAGTTAATATTTAAATAATTTTTTAATAAAAAGTGGACTTGTCTCATGCCACGTCAGCATTTAACAGAGGAACTAATGGAAGGTATGACATTGCAACAAATTCGAAGATAAGGTATGATATTGAAACTTTTTAAAGACGAGGTATGAAATAACCCAAACGTTGAGGTAGTTTTATGTAATTTATCCTTTTTAATTTGTATAAGAAAAATCAACTGTGATTGCTAGTTCCTAGAGAAAAATAAATGTACCTCACATGGAAGAGGATACTGCTCTTAGCATTTCATCAATAAGCCAATTGTCGACTCGCTCTGTTTTCTGCAGAGAAAAGGTAGTAAAACGCACAAACGAAAACTACGAAAGTGAACCATATTCGAAAAAAAGACAGTACAGATACTTACAGATGGGTAGCAATTCTTTGTTGGTATATGGTCCAGCCCATGATCAATGTTCTAGATTATTCTAGTAAGCAAGAGATGAGGCTGGAGCTTGCTAGACAATTCTAGCATGTTATTAAGTTGATGGAAGAAGCTAGAGAGTACTAGCTTCCTTGGTTGCAAATGGAAAGATCTAGAAGCTACAAGAATGTGGCTAGTCTAGATTTTTCTATACTAGAGGTTTGAAGAAGGAACTAGAAACTAGTAGAATGCCAAGCCCTCACCTATAAATATGGGTGTGATGTAACCAATAGAGAACTAAGAGTGAGTAGCAAAGGATCAAGTCCAAAGCTAGAGTTCCACTCCAAGAGTGAGAGTGAGAGTGTTCCACTACACATTGTGTGAGTGAAGTTTAGAGTGATAGAAAGTGTGTGTTATACTTTCTTGTATCCATCAAGCCTTGTATTTGGCTTGGTAAGACTACTCTTGTTGTATTCATCTTTTTCATATAGTGAAGATTCCTTGTTTGGTGGACGTAGGCATAAATTGCCGAACCACATAAATTCTTGGCGTCCATTTTCTACTTTACCTTGTGCATTCTCTATCTTGTAGTACCGACATTCCTAACAAGTGGTATCAGAGCCCGGTTGGCTCGTACTACGAGATGGAAGGAAGTGGCACTATGATCAAACTCACCAACTCCAATTGGGTAACATGGAAGCCAAGGATGGAGGACATTCTCTATTGCAAGGATTTGCATGAGCCAATTGAAGGAGATGCCGCTAAGCCCGAGAGCATGTCCGATGCCGAGTGGAAGAAGATGAATCGCAAGGCTATTGGCACAATTAGACAATGGGTGGATGATAGTGTTTTTCACCATGTGTCTAATGAAACCAATGCTCGCGAGTTTTGGATGAAGCTTGAGTCCTTGTTCGAGAAGAAGACCCCAGCCAAGAAAGCCTTCTTGATCAAAGAGCTCATCAATGTGAAGTACAAGGATGGTTTAAGTGTAGCAGAACACTTGAACAATTTCCAGAATATCATCAACCAGTTGGCTACTATGAAAATGACGATCGAGGACGAGTTACAAGCGCTCTTGTTACTTGGATCCTTGCCAGACAGTTGGGAGACCTTTGTGGTGAGTATAAGTAACTCTGCTTCTAATGGTGTTCTTACTCTTGATAATGTTAAAAATAGCATGCTCAATGAAGAAACAAGGAGAAAGACTTCTGGCACAGATAGCAGCCAAGTATTTGTCACAGAGAACCGCGGAAGAAGCAAGAGTAGAGGGCCTAGAGGTCATGGCAGGAGTCCTAGCCGATCCAAGTCAAGGTTCAGGGGTGCATGCCACCATTGTGGCAAAGAAGGCCATATGAAGAAAAATTGTCGAGTTTGGAAGAGAGAGCAAAGGGAAGGAAACAATCAGAAGAAAGATGATACTGGCAATACCACCGCTGTCATATGTGGTGATGTACCAGAAATATTGTCTGTTGGTGAATGTCTGCATATGGGCAACTCTGACAGAGACATTGAATGGATCTTTGACAATGGAGCTTCCTTCCATGCTACGTCCAAACGGGAGTTCTTCAGTACATACAAAGAAGGTGACTTTGGCATAGTGAAAATGGGGAATGAAAGTTATTCCAAAATTCTTGGAATTGGTGATATCTGCTTAAGAACTAATCTCGGCTGCCAATTGATGTTGAAAGATGTGAGACATATTCCTGATATACGTCTCAATCTGATATCCATCGGTACCCTTGATCGACAAGGATATTATCACCATATTGGCGAAGGAAAATTGAAGCTTACTAAAGGCTTAATGGTGGTAGCAAGAGCACGACTTTGTTGTACGTTATACCGGTCAAATGCCAAGGTTTTGAAAGGTGAGTTGAATGCTGTGGAAGACTCATCTCTAGACTTGTGGCATAAGAGGCTAGGCCACATGAGCGAGAAAGGCCTACAAGTTTTGGCAAAGAAGTCTCATATTCCCTTTGCCAAAGGTACGTCGTTAAACTCTTGTGAGCATTGTTTATTCGGAAAACAAAGAAGAGTTAGTTTTTCTGTTCCATCTACAAAGAAAGGAAACTTGTTAGATCTTGTTTATTCAGATGTGTGTGGTCCCATGGAAGTCGAGTCACTTGGAAGAAATAAATATTTTGTTACTTATATTGATGATGCTTCACGAAGGGTGTGGGTGTATTTGTTGAAATCCAAAGACCAGGTGTTTCAGACATTCCAGGAGTTCCATGCCATGGTGGAGAGGGAAACTGGGAAACCTCTCAAGTGCCTTCGTAGCGACAACGGCGGCGAGTACACATCTCACCAGTTTAGAGAGTATTGTGTAAAACATGGCATACGTCATGAGAAGACAGTTCCTGGAACTCCACAACATAACGGTGTTGCTGAAAGAATGAACCGAACCATCATGGAGAAAGTCAGGTGTATGTTGAGGACTGCAAAGTTATCTAAGCAGTTCTGGGGTGAAGCTGTAAGGACAGCCTGCTATTTGATCAACCGATCTCCATCAGTACCATTAGGTCTTGATGTTCCAGAGAGAGTATGGACTGGTAATGATGTGTCTTACTCTCATCTGAAGGTGTTTGGTTGCAAAGCTTTTGTGCATGTGCCCAAAGAGCAGAGATCGAAGTTAGACTACAAAGCTACACCGTGCATCTTTCTTGGTTATGGCGGTGAAGATTTTGGTTACAGATTATGGGACCCATACCAGAAGAAGTTTATCCGAAGTAGAGACGTGGTCTTTTATGAAGAACAAACAATTGGGGATTCCGATAAAGAGGCACAACCAGATGGCGCAGTCAGAGGAGTTGATCCATTAGCTTCAGATGAAGAAAGTCACGATGACATCCCTGAAGCAACTGCCAATGAAGTGCCTGCAGAATCAGATAATGCTAATCAAGAGGAGCCTGATCAAGATGTGCCAGACCATGAGATTGCTGATCAGGGGGAGCCTAGTCAAGAAGAGCAGATTCAAGGAGAACCCAATCAGGGGGAGCCTCCAGCCCTACAAGAGAATGAAGATCAGGTCAGAAGATCCATCAGAAGTCGAAGACCGTCTACCAAGTATTCTTCATCAGAGTATATCATGTTGACTAATTATGGAGAGCCCGAAACATATGAGGAGGCCAGAGCTCATAACGACAGTGACAAATGGATGAAGGCAATGGAGTCGGAGATGGATTCCTTATCAAAGAATGATACCTATGAGCTGGTGGAGCTTCCAAAGGGCAGGAAAGCATTGAAAAACAAGTGGGTGTTCAAATTGAAAAGAGACGACAACATGACAAGGTACAAGGCTCGTTTGGTTGTCAAAGGTTTTGGTCAAAAGAAAGGAGTTGACTTTGATGAGATTTTCTCACCGGTGGTGAAGATGACTTCCATTCGAGTTATCCTTGGTATGACAGCAAGCATGGATCTTGAGCTCGAGCAGTTAGATGTTAAAACTGCATTTCTCCACGGCAATTTAGAAGAGGAGATATACATGGAGCAACCCAAAGGCTTTGAAGTCAAAGGTAAAGAAAATTTGGTGTGCAAGCTCAAGAAAAGTTTATATGGTCTTAAGCAGGCTCCGAGACAGTGGAATAAGAAGTTCAACTCATTCATGATTGTCGGACAAGATGCTTCTATGATTAAAAAGCTCAAAGAAGAGTTATCTAAGTCCTTTGACATGAAGGACTTAGGGCCAGCCAAGCAGATTTTGGGCATGGAGATAATTCATGACAGAAAATCCAAGAAGTTGTGGCTGTCACAAGAAAAGTATGTTGAACGGGTGCTTGAAAGGTTCAACATGAAAGCAGCCAAACCGGTAAGCTCACCTTTAGCCAATCATATCAAGTTGAGCAAAGAGTCGTGTCCAAAAACATATGAAGAAAAGGAGAAAATGGCAGTTGTTCCCTACTCTTCGGCAGTAGGAAGTATCATGTATGCAATGGTGTGCACACGACCAGATATTGCTCATGCAGTAGGTGTGGTGAGCAGGTTTCTCTCTAATCCAGGGAAGGACCACTGGGAAGCCGTTAAGTGGATTCTCAGATATTTGAAGGGGACTTCTAAGATGTGCTTGTGCTTTGGCGGTTCCAAACCAATCTTGGAAGGATTTACAGATGCTGACATGGGAGGTGACCTGGATGGTAGAAAATCTACATCTGGGTACTTGTTCACTTTTGCCGGGGGAGCCGTGTCTTGGCAATCCAAGTTGCAAAAGTGTGTTGCTTTGTCCACAACCGAGGCTGAATACATAGCCGCTACAGAAGCATGCAAGGAGTTGTTGTGGCTGAAGCAGTTTCTCCAAGAGTTGGGTTTGAAGCAAAGTGATTATGGCATTTATTGTGATAGTCAGAGTGCTCTGGACTTGAGCAAGAACACTACATATCATTCACGCACTAAGCACATTGATATTCGTTATCACTGGATTAGAGACGCTATCGAGAACAAGTTGCTGCAGCTGAAGAAGATTCATACCGATAATAATTCTTCAGACATGTTGACAAAGGTAGTCACAAAATCAAAGTTGGAATTCTGCATTAAAGCTGCTGGGATGAACTCCAGGTAACTTGGAGTCATGATCGGAATTCCTCCCTCATGGACTGGAGGGGGAGATTGTTGGTATATGGTCCAGCCCATGATCAATGTTCTAGATTATTCTAGTAAGCAAGAGATGAGGCTGGAGCTTGCTAGACAATTCTAGCATGTTATTAAGTTGATGGAAGAAGCTAGAGAGTACTAGCTTCCTTGGTTGCAAATGGAAAGATCTAGAAGCTACAAGAATGTGGCTAGTCTAGATTTTTCTATACTAGAGGTTTGAAGAAGGAACTAGAAACTAGTAGAATGCCAAGCCCTCACCTATAAATATGGGTGTGATGTAACCAATAGAGAACTAAGAGTGAGTAGCAAAGGATCAAGTCCAAAGCTAGAGTTCCACTCCAAGAGTGAGAGTGAGAGTGTTCCACTACACATTGTGTGAGTGAAGTTTAGAGTGATAGAAAGTGTGTGTTATACTTTCTTGTATCCATCAAGCCTTGTATTTGGCTTGGTAAGACTACTCTTGTTGTATTCATCTTTTTCATATAGTGAAGATTCCTTGTTTGGTGGACGTAGGCATAAATTGCCGAACCACATAAATTCTTGGCGTCCATTTTCTACTTTACCTTGTGCATTCTCTATCTTGTAGTACCGACATTCCTAACATTCTTCACTATGTCCTTGAGTGTCAACCTTAAGCAGAACAAAAGGAATTTAGCACCTAGCCATGAGGCACCCGAAGTTCTTATCTCCTGAAACAGAAAACTATATTATGAGACTGTTTTTAATCAAGCTTACTTTGGCGAACAACACAGAGGAATATCCTGGAATAACATTCCCACCACTGTTGATAAGAACCACAGATTTGACCAAAGCAGGCCAGAGACGAGCGACAATTGCAATAATATAACCTGGAGACAGAAAATCGTAACAAATAACAATAAGATACACAACAGATATGCACACTGGAGAATAAAAGCTAAAAATTAAATATTTGTTACGATTTGCCTTTTCCGATTTGCCAAATCCTAATAGTGTGATGGCCCATACTCGGTTTCCACCTTCAGCAATGGCGCGTATGTTGTCACGGTAATGCTCCAAGAAGGCTCCAAAACCATGAACCAGAAGAGTAGCAGGACCTTCTTCACCCACAACTGTATACTGACAAAAGGATAGTAGTATCGTAGTGAAAGAGTAGGTACCCCAATCTACAACATAAAGCTAGCCAAGTATTTATCCAGATTACAAGGCACAGAATATCTTTGAAATAGAAAAGAATTAGATAGCCTTTCCATCTCCAGATACGAATACAAAATCTTCTGTCATCACTTAACTGACTTTTTAGAGCGAGAAGCAAATACCACTGTCACAAAACATAACTCAGTTGCTTACAAATATGTTATGCAATACATAATGTTTTTTTGCAAAGAAAGCAACTTAGGTAAGTCTCCGAAAAGCCACTTCAATCAAAACATAAATACAATTTTCGCATAACTGGTACAGCACCTCCATTGAGCACACCGAATCAACAGTTGCGGCAATTGTAGCGGATGAATATCCAAAAGGAGATAGAAATCCAGAATCTCGTTCTTTCTTATACTTGAGAGCTTCAAAATATACTCTTCTTCTGGATAGGATAAAAGAAAAAAGGCAGGACCAAAGAGTAGTAAATGAAGCTCCATCCCGACTTTCAGCACAGGGCATCTGTTCATGTATTCTGCAACAAGATTATCCCAAAAGAACCTTTTAGTTAATGCAGGAATGAAGTGGAAAGGAATATCTGATCATTAAGTTTTTTTTACGGTAAAATATGACCACGTACTCCCACCAGTAGTGATCACGTTCTGTTCCCTCCAAATATCTCAAGTATGCACCCAAAGCTTTCAATGCTTTACTCGTCCCCCCTCCCAGAGAATTTCCCTTTGTAGTGACAAACATAGAATTCTCGCGCTTCTTTGATGGGACCTGGACATGTCTAGAACTCGAATTGTTTAGATTTCTTTGCCCAGGCTTCAAAATTTCCTTCATCAAAATCATTTCAGCGCACATCTCTTTCATTGAATTCCAACTCTCTTCCATTTTGCATGGATTTTCTTTGATAAATTGTTTCAAATCATTAAATGTGGGGATGGGACCTGAATCATAGTAAAGCGATTATGGTCACTACTACTTGCAAGATATAT
The DNA here is from genome assembly GCF_042453785.1 of Malus domestica. Lineage (NCBI taxonomy): Eukaryota > Viridiplantae > Streptophyta > Magnoliopsida > Rosales > Rosaceae > Malus > Malus domestica. The sequence goes on from NC_091661.1 coordinate 28,181,937, forward strand.
CTTCGACAAATTTAGTAACGAAACAAATCAAGTAGAAGTATAAGCAGAAGCATTAACAATATGGGAACTCTTACCCCAATCCACTTCCATGTTTCGACCAGTTAATGTTGCGGAAGACAGTGGCAAAGTTACTGGCAATCTAAGTTTGGTAAATTCATCGTATGAATCTGGAATACCCTTCAAGCTCTACATAATCACACACTCATCCAATCAATTGCTCGATAGTAACTAAGTGAATCACCAACCAGCACCTCAAAAACAAATAAAAAAACCAATCAAGACAACGACAACTACCTTCACATCATAAAACGGAGACTGCCACAGCACAAAATTGGGGGAAGACCGCATTGCCGCCAAGGTGTCCCTGACACTATCAGTCATATTCCTTAAGCCATACTCCACCTCCTCCTCGGCATATACCGTACTAAAAAACTGAACCAGTTGCAATCCTCTCCAATGATGAGTGGTTCAACTACTCTCATACAATATAGAAACCTACCCACAGCTTGGATACTGATGTGGCGGAATTCCAATCCAATCCTGCATTTCACTACTACAAAATTAACTATAACTGGCGGTTCAAAAATCGACAAAAAACGTATATTACTGTCGGATTTTAAGCAAAATCAGACACAATATGGATGCAGTGACGGATATAATAAGCGACAGAATTGCCAGCGTCAGGAAATGAATTTTCAGACAGAAACTAATCTAAAACCGACAGAAATTGTGTCGGATATAACCGACAGAGAATAAATTAATAATGAATAAATAATAGCATTTTCTGTCGGATAAAACCGACAGAAAATATACAAAACCGACAGAACTTGTGTCGGTTATAACCGACAGGAAATATATTAATAATAAAAAAGACCATTTTCTGTCGGATAAACCGACAGAACATATAAAAACCGACAGAACTGGGAATATATTAATGATAAATAAGACCATTTTCTGTCGGATAAAACCGACAGCAGGGTGATTAATAATAAAAAAAAATATAAAAAGGACATGACAGCATTATCCCTTCTCCTTCTCCTTCTGGTTGAGCATTCTTCTTCTGCTCGAAATGACCCAACATGCTTGAACCAGATTCTGCAGCTAATGAGCAAACCAGATTGAGCTAATAAGGTACACCATATTCTTCACTTCTTATAGTTCATCCTGAAAATACAAAGCAATGAGGATCAAATTGGTTGACCATCTCCGGCCACTGATTGATGAAATGGCGAAGAGTATGATTTGGGACTTCAACTACAAAATATGCTGTCCTATTGACTAAACAACCATGAAAATTCCCATTTACATTTTACCATAGAAAAACAACTCCTCAAGTAAAGTTAATTCCACCTACTTTAGTTTTTCAAGCCATATAAATCACAAAGTTGAATTTGAACTACGTGAAAGAATGAAAGTACCTGCACTGGCTTTCTCCTCAACACCTGAAATGCTTCTGCTCTCATCGACAAAAATCTAAGAAATTTTTTAGTTAGTATATTTTCAAGCTCATCTGCATGCTTTACATATACAAGAGAGAACGCACAAAAAAATGAGATAAGGGAAAAAATATGGGATATTGATTTCAATTCTATGAATCTATATACAACAACAAATCTTGCAGATGAGAATTGCACCATGAGAGATTACCTGAGGAAAGCCACACTGATTGGGCATTTGAACAGATGGGGAAAGTCATGCCAAATTGAGTACAAGTGCCTAACAAATTCACAGAAACAAAAAAAACACATCCAATTTTTAACTATAGGATCAAACTCGAATTCAGTTCAGAAACCTAACAGATACATTGAATTCCAACCAGGCTTCATCATTTACATATTATCACAAGATTAACATAAAACTTCACTAAAATTTACAAGAAATTAATAAAATATGAGAGATAAGTTCACTTCATTTGTATTGCAATTAATACCAAAACCACCATGAATTCACAATTAACAGTACCTGTAATGACGGAAGCCCACTCGTCACGAAACTTAAACCCGGAACTCCGAAGCACCTTCCTACAAGAATTCAGAATCCGATTCTGAACACCCAAATCAAGCAATCGGAGCCCCACCCTAGCCATAAGCCTAATCTCCATTTCCGCCCAGAGATCTTTCGGAACCCTCCCCTTCCCAAACTCCAGGAGCTGGAGCCATTACCGCCATCGGCTCCGTACCCGAAACAAGCTCGGATCTTTGAAGCGAAACGAAGACAATGAGTGGGTTCCCAAAAAGACCACCACCTAGCTTCAAACTTAACGACATTCGCCGGAATTCGTCGCTGTGATGACATGCATGCACAGATTCAAAGCAGAGATTAAACCCAGAGATTTTCGACATAATACTCATCACAAATGGATTAGAACCCACACAATCAAGAGGGGAAAATAACTCATACCTGAGATGGAGTTCGAGATAGCTGAAGCTCTCAGTGTTAATGGCAGAGCACACGGTGATGCATCGATGATACATGCAACGCTGCAGGTTGATTCCCCATGTCCCAAGGGTTCGAGGTTCAGATTTTTTAGGGTTGATTTGGTCAAAATTGAAAGGAATGGTGGGGGTTCCTTCTCGGAGCTTAGAGAGAGGGAGAGTGCCGAGAGTTAGAGTTAGGTTTCAGAAAAATGAAGGAGATGAGTGGGGGCTGGATGTGGGTATAAAAAAAAATTCATTACTGTCGGTTAAAATCGACAAAAACATTTTTTAAAATATAAACCGACGGAAAATTTTCATTCCTGTCGGTTTTAACCGATAGTACAAAAAATGGCGGCAATATTCCCCCAAAATTCCCTCTCAAAATTTTAAATTCCCTCCCAAAATTTTGTTACTATTTTAAAATAAAATAATAATTGTTTGGTTTAATAAATAAATAAAAAAATGTATTTAAGTAGAATAAGTTTTTAAAAATTAAATAAATCATTGTTTTTTTTTCGTCGAAAATAAATAATTGTTTGGTTTAATATATAACTATTAACTACATCTTGTAAACTTTTTTTTTTTGTCATGTTCATTGTTAATTTGGATAATCCAATTAAAATATTCCAAAAAAAATTGAACATTTTGCTGTTATTTACTAATTGTGTGTATCTTTTACACGTTTTTTATATTTTGCCATGTTCTTTGTTATATTTTGCCATGATTATAAACATACATACTATTTTGTTTTGTCTAATATATATATATATATACTGACATACTACAAAATGTATAATAATTCTACATAAAATATTTACCAAATATTATTGAATTACATATACAGAAGCACAAAGATTGATGTACAAATATCCGAAACTTAGAAATTTTAAATTATGATGATGATCTGAAAATTTCAAAAAAAAAATTTGCAACCGTAAATCCAAAATTTTCAATCTGAAAGATAAGTTAGTTTCAAAATGTTTTAAATTAAAAATGAAATAAAAAAAACCTTAGTTATTACGGAATCTGTTTGGAAATCACCCTACTGTTGCCATACAACAACAACAAAATGAAATCTTATCTTACTAAAATTAATCAATTATATAAATAATAGAACGCCACTCAATTTTGCTACACTCCTCGACCCTATAAGAATGCAATGAATAAATTTGATCTTCAATTTAAAATATTTACACTATTGGATACCACAAAATATTACTTTATACTTAATGGAAGTATAATATTAACTCTTAAGTGTTTATTTAATCTACCGTTTTGATGTGATACACATTGTACGAAACTTTTTTCAATGATCTAACCGTCAAACTTGTTTGTACACACTCCAAGATCACATACGTAAAAAATTACAAAAAACAAAGGTTCAGAGATTAGGTAACGGAACAAAAGTTTTCGACGGTTATAAACGAAAAATCACAATTTAACGGTTACTTTAGCTCCGGTTTTGATGATTTTTTTTACAGCTACACTCCTCGACCCTATAAGAATGCAATGAACGAATTTGATCTTCAATTTAAAATATTTACACTAGTTGATACCACAAAATCTTATTTTATACTTAATAGAAGTATAATATTAACTCTAAGTGTTGGTTTAATCTACCGTTTTGATGTGATACGCATTTTATGAAACGTTTCTCAACGATCCAACCGTCAAACTTGTTTGTACACACTCCAAGATCACATACGTAAAAAATCGTAAAAAACAAACATTAAGAGATTAGGTAACAAAACAAAAGTTTTTTATGGTTATAAACGAAAAATCACAATTTAACGGTTATTTTAGCTCCGATTTTGATGATTTTTTGCAGCTACACTCCTCAATCCTATAAGAATGCAATGAATGAATTCGATCTTCAATTTAAAATATTTACACTAGTGGATAAATCATATTTTATACTTAATGGAAGTACAACATTAACTCTTAAGTGTTTGTTAAATCTATCAATTTGATAGGATATGCATTCTATGAAACTAGTTTCAACGATCCAACCGTCAAATATGTTTGTATATACTCCGAAATCACATACCTAAAAAATCACAAAAAACAAACACACAGAGATTAGGTAACAGAACAAAAGTTTTCGACGGTTATAAACAAAAAATCACAATTTAACGGTTATTTTAGCTTCGATTTTGATGATTTTTTTACAGCTACACTCCTTGACCATATAATAATGTATTGAACAAATTCGATCTTCAATTTACAATATTTACACTAGTGGATAATTTTTTATACTTAATGGAAGTATAACATTAACTCTTAAGTGTTTGTTAAATCTATCAATTTGATAGGATATGCATTCTACGAAACTAGTTTCAACGATCTAACCGTCAAATATGTTTGTATATAATCCGAGATCGCATAACTAAAAAATCACAAAAAACAAACATTCAGAGATTAGGTAACAGAACAAAAGTTTTCGACGGTTATAAACGAAAAATCATAATTTAACGGTTATTTTAGCTCCAATTTTGATGATTTTTTACAGCTACACTCCTCAATCCTATAAGAATGCATTGAAAAAAATCGATCTTCAATTTAAAATATTTACACTAGTGGATAATTTTTTATACTTAATGGAAGTATAACATTAACTCTTAAGTGTTTGTTAAATCTATCAATTTGATAGCATATGCATTCTACGAAACTAGTTTCAACGATCCAACTGTCAAATATGTTTGTATATACTCCAAGATCGCATACCTAAAAAATCACAAAAAAACAAACATTCAGAGATTAGGTAACAAAACAAAAGTTTTCGACGGTTATAAACGAAAAATCACAATTTAACGATTATTTTAGCTCCGATTTTGATGATTTTTTTATAGCTACAATCCTCGACCCTATAAGAATGCATTGAAAAAATTCGATCTTCAATTTAAAATATTTACACTAGTGGATAATTTTTTATACTTAATGGAAGTATAACATTAACTCTTAAGTGTTTGTTAAATCTATTAATTTGATAGGATATGCATTCTACGAAACTAGTTTCAACGATCCAACGGTCAAATATGTTTGTATATACTCCGAGATTGCATACCTAAAAAATAACGAAAAACAAACATTCAGAGATTAGGTAACAGAACAAAAGTTTTCGACGGTTATAAACGAAAAATCATAATTTAACGGTTATTTTAGCTCCAATTTTGATGATTTTTTACAGCTACACTCCTCGACCCTATAAAAATGCATTGTGTTTGTACCATACTTGACCAATCCCGAAACTACCGAGCACCGGCCAACGCTATACTGTCAAGGACCCAGAAGAGTTCCCCTCCGACCAGGAGGCCAATCACTACTCGACACGTGTCAAGATTAGAAGCCAATCAGAGCGCAGCACGTGTCAACATCAAGAACCAATCATAACATGACACATGTCAATGTGACAAAGCTACAAGTTTTTCTATAAATAGGGGTCATCCCCCCACAATATTGCCTAATGCCATTTTGTGTTAAATCATTCACAAGAACTCACTAAATTGAGAGCTTGATCCATTGTACTTGTATAAGCCCTTCACTACTAATAAGAACTCCTCTACTCCGTGGACGTAGCCAATCTGGGTGAACCACGTACATCCTGTGTTTGCTTCTCTGTCTCTATTCATTTACGTACTTATCCTCACTAGTGACTGAAGCAACCAAGCAACCAAGCGAAGGTCACAAAACCTGACACTTTCTGTTGTACCAAAGTCCTCGCTGATTTTGTGCATCAACATTTGGCGCCGTCTGTGGGAAACGACACTTTTTCCTACTCTCTTCAGCTGTGTCAAGCTGGTTTCTATCATTCGTACACTTTCTTTTGATCAGGCATCCCTTTCCAACATGGGAAGCGAAGGAAGCCACAGCACACAGAATGACACCCCCCTTGCACATAGTGCGAAACAACGAAAGAAGGAAGGAAAACGAGTTCTTCTTCAAGCTAAAGTCGATGAGTTGGAAGCTCAGAACAACAAGATAGCAATGAGGAATGAGGTCATCCAGGAGCAATATGAGAAGCTCTTCGAGACACTCCACGAAGCTAGGCAAGCTCAGACACGCGAGCTTGTTGCCCCCGTGGAAGTCAACCATCAACTGGGTGCCCTCCAACATGGAGGGTCACATGCATTCGACATAGATATCCCTGATAGGGAACAGATTACCCCTCGACTTGATAATCAACATGAGGCTTCTCTTAACCCAGTTGCTTCGACCCGAACCATGAGAAGTGGAGGGAGACACCTCTTTGCTGAAGGGGCAGAAGGATCGAAAGCCGTCTTTCGCGATTGTCGGGATTTCCTGAAGCAACGTCGAGAGAATTCCATCCATATAAGCTCAAAGATTAATGACCCAAGGATTTCTGAGAGACTCGGTCCCCTGCCACGGCCCAAGCCGGCCACCAATTTGGGGAATGGGCAACAAGTCCTAGAGAGACATGAGGGTACAGGGGACTCAGAGGTGTTCCGACAGACATACCCTGGAAGCCAGTACAGCGAGTCCAGGGAAAAATCACATGCCCTTGATCAAACCTTCCTAATTCCAAGAGGAGATGGAGATTTACGAAAGAAAGCTCCAGTGACACATAACTCCACTCAGGACCCCTTTGTCCTACAACTTCTTGAGGAAGTAAACAAGTTGAAGGCTGAACGTCAGGCTGAAATACCTGACTGGAACCAACCCAGGCCTGGCCCTCTTACAAGGAGGATCCTCAACACCCCCCTTTAAGCAAAGACAAAGCAGAAGCTTGGCTTGCAACTTTATACTGGAAAAGAGGACCCGATTGAGCACCTTAACCTCTTTGAATCCACCATGGCATACCGGATGCACACCGACGAAGAGCGATGTCTTCTCTTCCCCTCCACCCTCTCTAGTGGAGCTCTAAATTGGTATTGTCGTCTTACACCTGAGACGGTAGACTCATTTGAGGAATTGAGGAAACTATTTGTTTCCCAACACATTTTCCAAACCGATCGCTTGCACTCTGCAGATGACTTGTACACTATCCGCCAGAAGCCAGACGAGTCATTACGTATGTATGTTGGCCGCTTCAGCCATGAATACTCCCGGTGTGCCGAGGCAGACGACAAGACTGCCCTCAAAGCCTTCACGGCAGGCCTACGTGATTGTTTCTTTAAATACATGATCAATGCCAATACTTGGAAGACTTACTCTGAGGTGATGGCGCAGACTTATAACCATGCCTCCGCCGAGGCAAAGACATATCAGGAGAAACCCCCTACAACCATCCTTTATCAACAAGTGGGAGGTGGAAGCCAGACTCACCTAAATGAGAAGACCTCGACTTTCCAAACAGCAGTGACACCTCCCCATGCCTTGCATAATGCTTCACCGAATCAACAGACATATCAATTTCAAGGCAAGAGGAAGGATTTCCATCCTCACCACTCTCCTTTTAGTAAAAAGAGTAAGGGACACTATCCCGATAACCAAGGGTATCGCCACAATAGCGCTCGCCCCCAGGCAGTCAATGCAGTGGGTCAAACCCGCGTCAAGGGTATCGCCACAATAGCGAGGTTTTAGCCTGCCATACTTAAGGTGTCTTACGCCTGCCGAGGCGGAAATCGTCCTTCGGGAAATACATGAGGGAGTCTGTGGAGATCATGCTGGATCTCGGTCCCTAGCACACAAGACTTTTCGCCAAGGATATTACTGGCCAACACTCCACCAGGATGCCATCAAAGTATCCCGCTCATGTGACAAATGTCAACGATATGCAACTATTCCTCATTCCCCTCCAGAGTCTCTTACTCCTATGATCAGCCCTTGGCCCTTCGCCCAGTGGGGACTTGATTTGATCGGCCCAATGCCGGCAGGGAAGGGCAAAGTCTGTTACGCAGTCGTTGCAGTGGACTACTTCACAAAGTGGGCCGAAGTAGAACCCTTGGCAACCATTACTGAGGCAAAGATAGAAGACTTCGTGTGGAAGAACATCCTTTGTAGATTCGGCATTCCCAATGCGATAGTCACTGACAATGGGCGACAGTTCGACAACAAGAAGTTCAGGTTGTTCTGCTCTAAGTTCAACATCAACTTATGCTTTGCCTCTCCAGCTCATCCCCAGTCTAATGGACAAGTTGAGGCCATCAACAAAATAATCAAGCGCACTTTGAAAACCAGCTTGGACAAAGCTAAAGGCTGTTGGCCAGAATTTGTACCCCAAGTTCTTTGGTCATATCGCACTTCATATCGGACTTCAACAGGAGAAACTCTATTCTCACTTGCCTTTGGCACAGAGGCGGTTGTCCCTGTTGAGCTCGAGCAAGCAACATTCCGAGTCCAGAACTACATTCAAAGTGAAAATGACAAACAACTCACCCTCAACTTGGATTTAGTCGAGGAACACAGAAACCAAGCTCACTTGAGGAATGTCGCCTACAAGCAGCGCATCTCCAACTATTATGACTCTAGGGTCAAGCCTCGCTCTTTCAAAATAGGAGACTGGGTCTTAAAGAAAAGATTACTCTGCGACAGAGTCCCGAGTGAAGGCACACTTAGTCCAAACTGGGATGGACCGTATGAAGTCATTGGCATCAGTCGCCCTGACTCTTACACACTTAGAAGCTCCGATGGCAAGACCCTTGGCCATCCATGGAACGCTGATCACTTGAAGTACTACTACAAATAGACTCACGATGTACAAGTGTTGAGCTATAGCCGTTCGGCATCCTATGTAATGAAGGCCATTTGGCAATGAATTCAATAAAGAGGTAATTTAGCCAACTCAGCCCTCACTCTTTTACATTCATAGCAAGCGATGCCGGAACCCTTCTCAATCAGAAAGCAATCCGTCTTCCACAGTCACTACAAAACAAGCAAATGAAGACCGTGTCAAGCGCCAAAAAAAAAAAAAAAAAAAAAAAAAACAGCTTCATCCAAAAAGCTTCACCCGAAAAGCTTCACCTCCAAAGCTTCACCCACAAAGCTTCACCTAAAAAGCTTCACCCAAAAAAGCTTCACCCGAAAAGCTTCACCTCCAAAGCTTCACCCACAAAGCTTCACCTAAAAAGCTTCACCCACAAAGCTTCACCATCAAAGCTTCACCTAGAAAGCTTCACCTACAAAGCTTCAACACAAAACCTTGCTCCAAATAAACAAATTTTGTTCACAAAACCCAAGATGCCCTTGAACTTGTACAAAAACACTTGGGTAAACATAAACATTTTTTGTTTTACACCCACAAGGGCCCAAAATTTTCCTTCTTATTTATTCACTTATATATGTTCCCAAACATATTATAATAGATCCAACAACAAGCCAAAGTCCCAAGTTTCATAATGGACAAAAGTACAAGCAATTCATCAATAATGAAGGTGCTACAAAAATTGGAATCTGCCCCAAAATAGAAATCCAACCCAAGAGACTTTTTCTCTCTCTCCCTCTTCCGCCTCCTTTCATCTATCAAATTTCTGCAACCTCTGCTCTTCTCCAATGGAGCTGAATTTTGGACACCCTATAGTTCTTGAGCATATGAACAACTTTCAAGAAGGAACCATTTCTGTTTGAGCGACGGAAATTAAAGTGTTGAAGCTCCAAACATGATAGTCGGCTTCTTGCAGATTTCGAAGCTGTTGTGATGTTTCGAAGATCTGGAAATATTTAACCGTTAGTTCATCCTGAATTTTTGATATGTTATGAAAGAGTCGATGAGGAACAACTTCAATGAAGAAAGCATACCGATCTGAACAAGAGAAAATGGAGTTTCGAAGCTCACAACAAATCTGACGGGTTGACAGAAAAATAATAACCAGTCATTCATCATACCTGGATTTCTGGAGTTATACTGCTCCGAGGGATCTCAAATTTGGATATGTTGTAGTTCACGAGCTGAGGAACAACTTCAATGAAGAAAGCATACCGATCTGAACAAGATAAAATGGAGTTTCGACGCTCACAACAAATCTGACGGGTTGACAGAAAAATAATAACCAGTCATTCATCATACCTGGATTTCTGGAGTCATACTGCTCCGAGGGATCTCAAATTTGGATATGTTGTAGTTCACAAGCTGAGGAACAACTTCAATGAAGAAAGCATGCTGATCTGAGTAAGAGAAAATAGAGTTTCAAAGCTCACAAAAAATCTGACGGGTTGACAGACAAATGATAAACAGTCACTCATCATACCTGGATTTCTGGAGTTATACTGCTCCGAGGGACCTCAAATTTGGATATGTTGTAGTTCACAAGTTAGGGAACAACTTCGATGAAGAAAGTATGTTGATCTGAACAAGAGAAAATGGAGTTTCGAAGCTCACAACAAGTCTGACGGATTAACAGAACATTGATGAACAGTTACTCATCATACTTGAATTTCTGAAGTTGTACTACTCCGATGGATCTCAAATTTGGATATGTTGTAGTTCACAAGATAAGGCAAAACTTTCATGAAGACGACTTTGCAATCTGAGCTATAGAGAAAGGTGTTATCTTGCATCCACTCAGGCTGATTAGTGGAAACGAAAAGCAATTCCACCAAAGAAAAGATGAAAAAGAGAGAAAAGCTACTAATTGCACTTGATCTTGTCTAGTCAATAGCATGCAGCATCAAACACACAAAAGTTGGAAATATTTTTAGATAAAGCATATACGAATGTGTGACATCGAAACAAGAATTCGTTACTTTGACAAATTAGTAACACGCGAGACACCTCATTCGGCAACTCTCTTCGCCAGAAGACTTGGGGGACTCCCACCATATGCTACTGCACCTTGATACTCGGCAGTCTCACAACCACTCAGTGACTTGGATTTTTCAAGTCTCCAACCGAGAAGTTTTCCTCACTCGGGAAATTAAGGGAACACTACCTCAAACTACATGCTTCACTCACAAAGCTTCAACAATACAGGTTTCAACAAAAGCAAAAATTCAAAGAACTTTATGAAGAAGGCTTTGGTGTATTTAACACAATATGTTGAAATGAAGCAAAGCTTATTTATTAATATTTTCGATAAGCCACAAATATGTACATATACATGAGTCAAAATAAACAAACAAAAGGGAGCCTTCACAAAGGTTGCTTAGGGGAAGTCTCAGCAGTCGGTAGAGCCCCAGAAAGAGAAAGCACCGGAAGGTGGTTATCCGGAGCCTCAGTACTTGACAAAACCCCAGAAGGAGGAGGCATTGGAGGTTCATCATTTGAAGCTTCATTACCAGGTACAACCCTAGAGGACGAAGGCAATAAATGCCTTTGGAACAAACCCACAAACCGCTGATGATCAAGTAAAACCTTACCATCAGATTCCTTCATCTGGTCAAGCTTCCTCTTCATGTTTGTAGCATAGTCATGGGCGAGCCGGTGCAACTGCTTATTCTCATGCTTGAGCCCTCTAATCTCCTGTTTGAGACTCATCACTTCAGCAGCCAATGATTCAACTTGGCGGGTTCTAGCAAATAGGCGTTGGGCCATATTAGACACAGAACCTGCACACTGAACACTAAGAGCCAGAGAGTCCTTAACAGCCAACTCATCAGACCGTTTGGAAAGTAGTCTATTATCTTTGGGAGTGAGAAGGTTCCTGGCCACCACTGCAGCGGTCATATCATTCTTCATCACAGAATCCCCAACGGTAAGAGGACCAGTAGGGGATATGAAGGATGGGCGCCATATGTTGTCTGGAGAAGGCGTGGCTGTCTCTTCTCCAAGGTTCAAGTCAAAACGACGGTCGGAGGGTCCAGACATTTTCAAATGTGTTGAAGAAGGAAGAGGTCAGACAAATCAAGATCTTAGAAGTGCAAGAAATGAGCTTCTACTGGTAGAGATTCAAGTGTGCTGTGGAACTTAATGCCAGCCTCTATAAAAATCTGCACTCGACGGAGCTTCAGAAATCGAAGAGGCGTTTGCTTTCTCAAAAGCTGGGCTGCTCAGAGACCACGAGGGCCGATCTCAGAAATCGAAGAGGCGTTTGCTTTCTCAAAAGCTGGGCTGCTCAGAGACCACGAGGGCCGATCTCAGAAATCGAAGAGGCGTTTACTTTCTCAAAAGCTGGGCTGCTCAGAGACCACGAGGGCCGATCTCAGAAATCGAAGAAGCACCTGCTTTTTCAGCCTCGTCAGCACCTGTCACATGCACACTCAGCTTTGCGGAAATTACGGGCAATCTGTCGAAGATTTCTGGTGAGGTAGAAAGCACGTGAATCTTACTGTTCAATCACCGCTCTCCATATGCACCATCAACTCCTCGGGTACCACATATAACTTTGTCAAAGATCTCTGACAAAGTTTAGGCACGAGAATTTCGAAGTTCCAGCTACCCTACTATTACCCATAAGGGTAAAGGAACAGCACCACTGCTTGACAACTGGAAAGTCCCTATGTGTGTCGACCTCCGGGTTTTGCGGCAAGACAGGTTGGCAAGAACGTCCAACCTTTACTCACATTCGAGAAAAGACTCCCAACATAATTACTTTCTAAAAAACCGGAGTAGCACCGCTTTCCGAATCTCGAGAGTCAGATCCTCGACGGGATTGCTTGTTCGAAAACCGAAGAGGCACAACTCTCAGAACTTCGAGAGCCAGATTTCCTTAGATAAAGCTTGTCTGTAATCTTCACACGTAACATCAGCTTTCCAGATACCACATACCACTTTTTCAAAGTGCTCTGACAAAATTAAAACACGTGAAGCTGGCAGCTCCCACTACATTGCTGTGACCAAGAAGGGTAAAGGAATAGCATTACTACTTGTTATTGGGAAATCCCTATATACATTGACCTCCCTCCTCAACGGACAGGCAAACCTGCAAAAATGCTCAACCCTTTCTCGCATTCGAAAAGGCACCCTCAACATAACCTCTCGAAATACTCAGCTTTATTTCCCCCCGATAATACCTCAGCAAATAAGCCACACCAAGAACAAGAGTATCTCATATCATCAGGGTCGAAAGCAAGAGTATCCCATATCATGCTTTCTCCCTATCTTTGTCTTTGTCCTTGTCCACACCTGCAGGACAAGGAGAAAGAGAGCAGTCAGTCGGAACCTGAAATCAAACCTCCAATTTGGAACTGACTGCCTGGAGCCTTTGCCTGGTTGCTTACTTAGCATTGCTCTCGAGTACTCATCCTCAACTGCTGTCAAGGTCACGAATTCCACCGGCAAATACCTCATGACGGTTGATCAGATATTGGCTCTTTACACTGAAGCTGCCAAGCGTGGATGAGTCACTATGAAGGAATGTTCTGAAGGACCATTTAAATGCAAAGGTTGCACACCACTTCTGCCATGCAAAAGATTGAAGCAGAAGGTTCAACGGTGAGCTGAAACAGATCACTACAGCACGACACCTTTCCATACCACATTCATTATTCCGTCAACAGCAAAAGTATCCCATATCATCAAGGTCGAACGTACTCTAGATTTGATGGACTTGTTTTGACCCTCAAATTTTTGAGTCGGCCTTATACTCTGAAGGGCACCAGAAAACCCTCCAGCACAGTTCAAGAATAAGCCTGTGGAAAGTTACTTTTTCAAAAGCAAAAGTATCTCATATCATCTCTTATCCATTTGATTCTTCTTATCCTGGCAGTTGAATGAGAGACAAGGAGAATGAGAACAATCAACCGGAAGCCGAAGTCAAACCTCTGATCCTGGGTTGCTTACTTGGAAGTTTGACTGCTTACCTTGTCTGTCACCTCTTTCGGCAGATCTCCTAGCTCGGCGACTTGGGGGACTCCTACTATAGGGTTTGTATCACACTTGACTAAGCCCGAAACTACAACTAAGCTTCAAGTGAAATTGATACATTACCTTGTGCGTCAACATCAGCTAAATACACCATTCCCGGATGGAGGAAAGGTACTTCCAGAGAAGGGCAGATGAAGATCAGACCACACTTCGGTACTTAGAAGTTTCGTGATTACTCAAGGGATTGGATCTTGCAAGTCCCCAACCGAGGAGTTTCCCTCACTCGGGAACTTAGGGGAGCACTGTTTGTACCATACTTGACCAATCCCGAAACTACCGAGCACCGGCCAACGCTATACTGTCAAGGACCCAGAAGAGTTCCCCTCCGACCAGGAGGCCAATCACTACTCGACACGTGTCAAGATTAGAAGCCAATCAGAGCGCAGCACGTGTCAACATCAAGAACCAATCATAACATGACACATGTCAATGTGACAAAGCTACAAGTTTTTCTATAAATAGGGGTCATCCCCCCACAATATTGCCTAATGCCATTTTGTGTTAAATCATTCACAAGAACTCACTAAATTGAGAGCTTGATCCTTTGTACTTGTATAAGCCCTTCACTACTAATAAGAACTCCTCTACTCCGTGGACGTAGCCAATCTGGGTGAACCACGTACATCCTGTGTTTGCTTCTCTGTCTCTATTCATTTACGTACTTATCCTCACTAGTGACTGAAGCAACCAAGCAACCAAGCGAAGGTCACAAAACCTGACACTTTCTGTTGTACCAAAGTCCTCGCTGATTTTGTGCATCAACACATTGAAAAAATTCGATCTTCAATTTAAAATATTTACACTAGTGGATAATTTTTTATACTTAATGGAAGTATAACATTAACTCTTAAGTGTTTGTTAAATCTATCAATTTGATAGGATATGCATTCTATGAAACTAGTTTCAACGATCCAACCGTCAAATATGTTTGTATATACTCCAAGATCGCATACCTAAAAAATCACAAAAAACAAGCATTCAGAGATTAGGTAACCAAACAAAAGTTTTCGACGGTTATAAACGAAAAATCGCAATTTAACGATTATTTTAGCTCCGATTTTGATGATTTTTTTACAGCTACACTCCTCGACCCTATAAGAATGCATTGAACAAATTTGATCTTCAATTTAAAATATTTACACTAGTGGATAATTTTTTATACTTAATGGAAGTATAACATTAACTCTTAAGTGTTTGTTAAATCTATCAATTTGATAGGATATGCATTATATGAAACTAGTTTCAACGATCCAACAGTCAAATATATTTGTATATACTCCGAGATAGCATGTGTAAAAAGTCGCAAAAAAAAAAACATTCAGAGATTAGGTAACGGGACCGTAAGTGAAAAAAAAATATTTAAACCATTTGTTTATTTATTTATTTATTTTTAATCAATATAACATTTTAAAATAACATAATAGTCAATTTCTGTCGGTTATAACCGTCAGAATAATACAATCATAACCGCCAGAAACTAAAATAATAAAATAGTCAATTTTTGTCGGTTATAACCGCCACCATAACTTAAAAACCGCCAGAATATGTTAAAAATATTAAAAAAAAAAGAATTAAAAAATACTGAGGGTTAAATCCGCCAGGAAAAATCCGACAGAAAGTAACTTTAATCCGCCAGTAAATAAATTATGTGTCGGATATCTTTTATCTGTCAGAATGGCTTATTAACCGCCAGAATCGTCCGACAAACAACTATAGCAATTTTTCCCTCTCATAGTCTTAAGATCCTTAAAACGAAAACTACGTCAAACCAAGGTATCAAGTGGGTTGGCCCGACCTAACCCATTTAATAAAACATTAGCCCAACTTGTGGCCTTGCCAAGTTACCATCTTGTTCATCATCTTCCTCAAAATATTTCTTCTTCCTCTTCATAGTCATCAAACACTTGGGTTTTGATGATTTTCTTGTGACTTGTTCTGTGTCCGTCGAGCGCTTGATAAGATTGAAATACTTTGTCACAAGTCTCGCACTTGTACTTCTCCTAAGTCCGGAACAAAGCTCAGGCCCGAAAACCCTAATTGACGCCGTTGTCAGACTCATCATCCTCCTCCTCCTCCTCCAAGGACTCAACCACCTCGTGTTTTACTTTTATCATTTTCCATTTATCCATCGAGAGCATGACAAGACACTTGACAACATCTTTAGTTGAAAAAGCATCAGAAACAGAACTCACCTACAATGTACAATGCACCAATCTACCTAGATGGTAAAAATGTAAGTAATGATGGTAATAACGTAAGTTTTGATGATTTTCTTGTGACTCACTTTGTGTCCGCCGAGCGCTTGATAAGATCAAAACACTTTGTCACAAGTTTTGCACTTGTATTTACCCTGAGTCTGGACCAAGTTCAGGCCCGAAAACCCTAACTGACACTGTCGTCAGACTCATTCTCCTCCTCATCCAAGGACTCATCCACCCCATTTTTACTTTTATCTTTTTCTATTTATCCATTGAGGGCATGATAAGACACATGACAACATCATCAGTTGAAAAAGCATCAAAAACAGAACTCACCTACCAATGTACAATGTACGATGTACCAATCTATGGTAAAAATACCAGTAATAATGATAATAACGTAATTTTATTTTTCTTATGACTCACTTTGCGTCAATCGAGCTCTTGATAAGATCGAAACACTTTGTCACAAGTCTTGCACTTTTATTTCCCTTGAGTCTAGACCAAGCTCAGGCTCGAAAACCCAAACCGACGTCGTCATCAGACTCATCCTCCTCCTCCTCCGCAGACTCATCCACCTCATTTTTACTTTTATTTTTTCCCATTTATCCTTCAAGAGCATAATTACAACATCTTTAGTTGAAAAAGCATCGAAAACAGAACTCACCTACCAATGTACCAATCTACCTAGATGGTAAGTTTTGATGATGCTAATAATAAGCTATATCAATTTTCCATCTCATAATCTTAGGATTTTTACAACGAAAACTACATCAAACCTAGAGATGAAATGGGTCAAGCCGGCTTGGCCCACTTAATAAAACATTATCACAGCTCAGCCCAACTGGCAACCCGAACACATTAGAAAATGGCTATTATCATGTCCGAAAAAAACCAAAACATGTAACTTACTGGAAAATAAGGCCGGTTTGCTTAAGGAATTTGAATTTTGATCACCTAATTTGGGCCTTCGATGTTGCAAAAGTGGTAATTGGAAGGCCGATTTAACATCCAACTAAAATGTACGTTTGACCCTCACTATCCAAGTTTTGTTAGTTAACTTGTTACAACACATTAGAAACTTTGAGGTCTAATATTCCCACCAACTTATAAGCATGATTCCTTCAACCCTCAACCTTCTCGTGTGAATTGTTTGTAGTACCCACAAAGACAGAGGTCATAAACCGCGGGAGCTCCAGCTAAAATGTGAACTTTGTGGGATCGATTATTTCATGAATATTCATCAACTGCGATTTAACTCTGGTTTGGTGCACATGTTGTTGTTCTTGTATGCAGTTTTTCTCCTTCGCGCAATCCATCAACTTATAATCGTTTGGTTTTGTGATCGGTTGCAGTTTTTGTTATCTCAGTTCATAGATCTCTAATTTGGCGAGGATTGGAAGGCGGCTGAGAATTTTTTGGGTGTGTTATCTCTGCTTCTGTTTATCCCAATTTTAATATGTAATTTCTTGGGTGTGTTATCTCTGCTTATGTTTATCCCAATTTTAATATGTATTTAGAATTGTTGGACTAAAAGGGGTTTGTGATTTGTTATAAAATATGAGTCAAATAGCTCCAATTTTTTAAAGTTTTCTGGTTTTGGTTTCTATTGAAAATAAGAAAACTGAGAGGGAAATTGTGATATTAAGTATAAAGTATTAAGTTTAATTACCTAGCTTTGTAGCTAATTTTATATCAATATTGATTCACACGTTTAATTTCCAATGAACTTATATACATTTTCCTTTTTTTTTTATTAATTTACTGATTCAGTGAATAATTTTGGCTTTTAGATTTGTTTGAATATTTTTCTGATTCAACTTGCAGGTTTAGTATCATTTTACAGCTTTCTACAACTCTTTGTTCTTTCTCTCTTCCTTTATGTATTTTTAGTCAAATTGAACTGCTCTTTTTAACTTCAGATTTAACTGAAGTGTTTAGAACTTAATTAAGTGGAAATTTACTCAGGTTTAATGATCTCTATTTGTTTGACAAAATAAGCATATAATACCTCCACAGGTGAGGGGCCGGACAATTTGCAGGCCAACGTTAAGATTGTTCAGAGCATTAGAGGATAATGGTAATGGATATGAAATTGTTGTTTTATGACAAACACTGCATGTTGATGTTGGTAGTTTTAGTTTTTGCTCCACCAAATTGTATGAGAAGATAATTACAAACAGTGCCAATTTTCCAACATATTCTCTATAACCTATTCTATTGTTTTCTCTAATATACATGTTATTGCCCCCATTTTTTTTTAAGGCAGTGTCTTAGGTACTATTAAATTAGTTTTATGTCTTTTTTTTATTTGAAGGCTGCTTCTTTTTCTCTGTCTTTATTAAGATTCTGGGGTGTGCTTTGGATTTGTACATATGGTCATATTTTTTGTCATTGGCCTTTTGTTCTGCTTAGTTATTTTTAATTGAGTGTTTTATCTGGTATTTCATTTTATTTTGTTTATTTGTTTCCTTTTTATGTTTAAATGTTTTTCTTTCTTTCTAAATTTAGGCTTCTGGGAAATTCTTGCTCACTGTTTGGATTCCAAGAAAATTTAGGAGATGTCCAGTAATATTCACATCCTGAAACTCAATGAAAATACATACTAATTTATGTGCAGCTGAAAATTTTGTTATCTGATTATGTTCTAATTAAAGATGATTTATTTGTTTTTTTTTATTTTAATTATTTCGTATTTATTTTGTGATTGCAGATGTTTAAATGATGGAGAGGTTTGCAAAGCTGTTACTCAGAGGAGACATGTCTGGATGAGGGAATGGTCTCTGCACTGCCCTTGCTATCTCAAATGCCATCACCAATCTCTCTGGTTAGTCACATTTCTCTTGGAATATGCATTTCCCTTGGTGATGAACTTAATAAAAAATGTGAGATGAGCAAATTGAAAAGTTTACTTTCTTCTCATATGCATGCTTTAACATATGTCGGTTTTAATTACTGATAAGCAATTGAAAATTCAGTTTTTCTCCTCATGGTACACTTACATTGGTGGATCAACATATGTTTGCTTTTAACATATCTTATTAAATGCATTTGAACATGTTGAGTTTCATGCCTGCAGCATCGCGCTGCAGACTTATTCCTTCGGTTGTTCTCGTCTTCGACGGACAACGATGGTGGTTGAAAGGGATTTGGGTCGAGTGTTTCGACGAGAATCACAAGGTATCTCCTTTATACTGCCTTCGGGGTAATTCCCCATCACAACCTCAATGACAAAAGATGTTGGAGATGCGTGCCATCATCATCACTAACGGCCAGAGTCATATGTTGTGCGGAAGCGGCATTCGACTGTAAGTGAATAGTAAAAAGAACAGAAACAAAACCAACATCAACAAGAACACCAAGATTTATACTGGTTCGGCAATGCCTACATCCAGTTTGGAGACGACGGAGTATTCCACTATAATCAATGAGAACATACAATAGTGTTTATCACTCAATTTCCCAAAGACCCAAATAACCCAAGCTCTCACACTTACAATAGGAAGAGAAAACCAAAAATACAAAGCAAGACAATTTGAGAAAATTCTTCTCTATGCTGAATGGCTTCTTGCTATTTTTCTTTCTTCCTTGTTCTCCTCTTGTCTCTCCATTTAGGGCTACACCTTGCTTCTTCTTTTATAGCCAAAGAAAAGCTTCTCAAAGACATCAATGGGCAAAGGCCTAACATCAAGTCAAAAGAGTTAGACACAAATTAGGCACAAATTAGGCACAAATGTTGTTTGCCTCCCATTACCACAAAGTAGCCCAAAGATTTGGACTTTGACTACATGTTTGAGTCAATAATCAACAATCTCCACCTTGGCTCAAACCCTCTAAGTAGAACTTCTAATAGTCGTCTCCCACTCCCCCATGGGGCAATCAACAAATTTTACAAATGCCAATCAAGTCTAAACAGTGCTTAAACTTGTGCAACGAAACTGGCTTTGTTAACATATCCGCAAGATTGTCAGCGGTCCCAATCTTCTGAAGAAGAATATCTCCCTCGTCAATAATCTCACGAACAAAATGGAACCTCACGTCAATGTGTTTCGTACGTGCATGATGAACTTGATTCTTTGCTAAATGAATAGCACTCTGACTGTCGCAATGAACATCCACATGGTCTTGTTGAACCCCTAAGTCATCAAGCAACCCTTGAAGCCAGATGGCTTCCTTTATAGCTTCTGTTACAGCCATGTATTCTGCCTCAGTAGTCGACAAAGCAACTGTAGATTGCAGAATCGACCTCCAACTTACTGAACCTCTAGCAATAGAGAATACAAAACCAGTAGTGGACCTACGCTTGTCCAAATCACCTGCGTAATCAGAATCCACATATCCAACAACACATTTACCAGTAACTTTATCCTGCTGGAACAATAAACCAACATCCACAGTACCCAGAATATACCGTAGAATCCATTTCACAGCTTCTCAATGCCCTTTTCCTGGATTATGCATATATCTACTGACAATGCTAACAACTTGTGAAATATCAGGCCTAGTACACACCATAGCATACATCAAACTACCAACAACATTTGCATAAGGAATTTGAGCCATGTACTGACTCTCTTCAACAGTTTTAGGAGACATAGAAGTGCTAAGTTTGAAATGAGAGGCAAGAGGTGTACTAACCGGTTTTGAATTTTCGTTCATCCTGAAACGTTGTAGTACCTTCTTCAAATACTGCTTTTGACACAGACTAATCTTGCCCTTCGCTCTATCTCTTTCAATTTCCATACCTAGTATCTTCCGAGCTTCTCCCAAGTCCTTCATCTCAAATTCATTACTTAGTTGAGTCTTCAACCTTTCAATCTCCACTTTGCTCTTACATGCTATAAGCATATCATCAACATATAAAAGCAGATAAATGAAGGTTCCATTTTGTAGTTTGCGAAAGTATACACAATGGTCATAGTGACTTCTTGTGTACTTTTGCCCGATCATAAATCGATCAAATCGCTTGTACCATTGTCTTGGAGACTGCTTCAAGCCATACAATGATTTTTCCAATTTGCAAACCCAATTTTCCTTTCCAGCAACCTTAAAACCTTCTGGTTGAGACATATAAATCTCTTCCTCAAAATCACCATGTAAGAACGCAGTCTTGACATCAAGTTGGGCCAACTCAAGGTCAAACTGCACAACCAAAGCCAACAAAATACGAATAGAAGAATGTTTTATTACAGGAGAAAATACCTCATTGTAGTCAATGCCTTCCTTCTGAGCGTAGCCTTTAGCTACCAATCTGGCTTTGAATCTTACATTGTCTTTTCCCAAAGATTCCATCTTTTTGGCATACACCCATTTACAACCAATTGCTTTCTTCCCCTTTGGTAACTGAACCAGATTCCAAGTCTCATTTTTATGAAGAGATTTCATCTCCTCATCCATAGATTTCTTCCACAACTCGCACTCTGAACTCATGACAGCTTCTTTGTAGGCGGATGGAATATCATCTTCAATAACAGGAAGTGCATATGCCACAATATCATTAAATCGAGCAGGCTTTCGGATTTCCCTTCTCGATCTTCTGGTTGCAATATAGTCTTGTTGCTGTGGAGGCTCTTGGGTAGGTGCCTCCTCTTCATCATCCTCGTCCTCATCATCAGAATTAACTGTAGGACTAGTGTTTGAAACATCAGACCTTACTGGAACAACTGGAGTCTTCAGTAACTCCACCTGCTTTGAGCTCCTCATGGTTTTGGTCGCTTCAGTTTCGCCTTCATGCTTGTTCTGATTAACCATAGCAGCCTCACCAAAAGTCACATCTCTGCTTACAACAAATTTCTTCTCATCTGGACACCAAAGTCGGTATCCCTTCACGCCAATGCTAAAGCCCATAAATAGAGCTTTCTTTACTCTTGGATCCAACTTGCTTTCTCTGACATAATAGTAAGCAGAACAACCAAATATGTGTAAAAACTTGTAATCAGTACAACGTTTACCAGACCATACCTCAATGGGCGTTTTGCCCTCATTCGCAGCGGCTGGCAATCGATTAATGAGATGGCTTGCATAAGTGAGTGCCTCAGCCCAAAATGCCTTGCCTAATCCAGCATTAGACAACATACACCGGACTTTCTCAAGCAAAGTACGGTTCATGCGCTCCGCCACTCCATTCAGTTGCGGTGTCTCCTTAACCGTGAAGTGTCTCACAATACCCTCATCTTGACAAACTTTCAAGAAAAAATCAGACTTATATTCACCCCTATTGTCTGATCTGAGAGTCTTGATCTTTCGACCGCTTTGCGTTTCAATCATCTTTTTCCACTTCAGGAATATCTTCAAGACTTCATCTTTACGCTTCATGGTGTACACCCATATTCTTCTAGAGAAGTCATCAACAAATGAGACAAAATAATGGCTACCTCCCCAAGATGCATTCTTGGAAGGTCCCCAAACATCAGTGTGAACATAATCAAGAATGCCTTTAGTGTGGTGAATAGCAGTGCCAAATTTTACTCTAGTTTGATAACCCAACACACAATGCTCACAGAATTCCAATTTGCATGCCTTTGCACCTTTCAATAAGCCTTGCTTCACTAATCCTTGCAACGCTTTTTCACCAGCATGCCCAAGACGCATATGCCATAACCTCGTGGTGTCTGTGCTATCTGCGTCAGCAGCTTCGGTGACAGCTGCTCCACCAATAACTGTACTCCCCTGCAATAAATACAAGTTATTTCGTCTTATACCTTTCATCACCACCAGTGCCCCGTACACAGCTTTAAGAACTCCACCCTCCATGGTGATCTTGAGACCCTTGGATTCCAATGCACCCAGTGAGATGAGATTTTTCTTCATATCCGGTACATACCAAACATCACTTAATTCTCTGACTATTCCATCATGCATCTTCAAACAGATTTTGCCTATCCCTTGTGTTTTGCAGGCATTATTATTACCCATCAAAACAACTTCACCATCCAGCTCCTCGAAATTAGAAAACCATTCCCGAATGGGACACATATGATAGGTGCAACCTGAATCCAAAATCCACTCATTGGAGTGACCATCAGCATATGAACTAGCCAAAGCAAACTCGAAATCATCATCATCTCCAGATTTTGCAATATTTGCTTCAGAACCCGCTTTCTCCTTCTCTTTGTTCTTCAATTTGGGGCAGTCTTTCTTCCAATGACCCTTTTGGCGACAAAAAGCACATTCATCTTTAGTAGGAAACTTCCCTCGTGACTTTGAACGAGATTTTCCCCGCTTCCCAGATTTTCTTTCCTCTGTTCGACCCTTGCAACAAATGCCTCGGTTTGTGAATTGTGAGTCTTCAGTTCCTTCTTACGACACTCATGATTCACCAATGCCGCAGACACCTCATCAAGTTTCACCTCGGATTTTCCATACAACAGAGTAGTTGTCAAATGATCATAATCATCAGGCAATGAATTTAACAAACATAGTGCTTTATCCTCGTCAGGAATTTTCACATCGAGGTTTGCTAAATCAGCAAGTATTTTATTATAATCATTGAGGTGTTCGTGCATAGTAATACCTGGACGATACTGAAATCTGAAGAGTCGATTCTTCAGGAAAAGCCGATTTTCTGCGCTCTTGGTCATATACTTCTCCTCCAATTTCGTCCATAACTCCTTAGCAGAAGTTTCCTTCATATACGGGTATTTCAACTCCTTATCAAGGAATGATCGAATAGCAGCACAAGCATGAAGATTAATTCGCATCCACTGCTTGTCATCAATATCTTATGGTTTATCTTCCAGAACCATATCCAACTCTTGTTGATACAACACATCCATAACTTCACATTGCCACATACCAAAATTATTAGAGCCATTGAATTTATCAACCTCTAACCTTGTAGTAGTAGTTGGATGTCTATTGGATGTAGACGAAGACGATGCTGACCCCCTCTTTACAGATTCATCTTTATCTCCAGCCATCTACTCGACACTATTCACAAATACGGCACAGTTCACAGGTACAATACTGTTCACAAATACTGTAGCAGTTCACTGTTCACGGAACTGTAGCGCCAACACTATTCACGGAACTGGGCTCTGGTACCACTTGTTGTGCGGAAGCGGCATTCGACTGTAAGTGAATAGTAAAACAGAACAGAAACAAAACCAACATCAACAAGAACACCAAGATTTATACTGGTTCGGCAATGCCTACATCCAGTTTGGAGACGACGGAGTATTCCACTATAATCAATGAGAACATACAATAGTGTTTATCACTCAATTTCCCAAAGACCCAAATAACCCAAGCTCTCACACTTACAATAGGAAGAGAAAACCAAAAATACAAAGCAAGACAATTTGAGAAAATTCTTCTCTATGCCGAATGGCTTCTTGCTATTTTTCTTTCTTCCTTGTTCTCCTCTTGTCTCTCCATCTAGGGCTACACCTTGCTTCTTCTTTTATAGTCAAAGAAAAGCTTCTCAAAGACATCAATGGGCAAAGGCCTAACATCAAGTCAAAAGAGTTAGACACAAATTAGGCACAAATTAGGCACAAATGTTGTTTGCCTCCCATTACCACAAAGTAGCCCAAAGATTTGGACTTTGACTACATGTTTGAGTCAATAATCAACATCATAGGAGGTGGCATGGGATCACATCCCTCACGACTCAACGATGCAGAGCGGCGACGACCAAGTTTTGGAAAGAAGAAGACATGTCAGACGACATAGCGTGCAACCATTTAAACGAGTGGCGCAGCTTGGCAGCTCAGACGCTGGTGCGGCTTCAAGCCGCGACTTCCGTGATTTAGGGTTTTGAAATCCCTTAATTTGTATCTTCTTTTTTGATATACCCACCCATATATTCATCAACGTTGATATGACATGCATATTACACAAAACAATAATCATATTATTCATGGGATATATTAAATTGAAACCAAATAGATTATGGTTTAAGATTACTTGGATGTTGATGAAGATGGTGAAAAGGTTTAGTCTTCTTCCAAGACCTTCTCTTTTTCGCAAAAACACATCATGCTGATAATGTGTTGTGAAACTAATTTTAAAAGTGGGTGAGAGAGAGAGGAGACGACTAAGAGAGAATGGCTCATGAGAATTGTGCCCTCACTTGTTGACCTTGTACTTTTATTTGTACTAATCATAATCAGTTTTTTTTTTTAATTTTTTAATTTTTTTTTGTCTTACAAGTAATACTAACCTTTGAGGATTGGATCTTCATATCCTATTAGAATTTTATTTTAAGTGTACAAAATCACGTTTGTCATTGATAATTCTATACATAACACATCCATGTCTTTTTGTTTGGCTTACTATCCAATATCGGACTCCAAGTCAACAGTGGCTATGCTTAAAGAGCATTGTGCTGGGTTCATCGTCAAGGAGTTGGATGCCGGTGTGTAAAATATTTCCATTGTTGTATACTGTGTTTATGCTCAAAAGTTTCATACAAGTTTATTCCTTTCATTGTTCTCGAAATTAGGTCATTGCCCGCACGACGAACTGCCCGATGAAGTGAATTCAATTATTCGTGAATGGATAGTGAACCAGAGGAGTAAACTTCCGGCTGTTAGCTTCAAGTAGTTTATGTAAATGATCTGTACCGTTAATTCTTTTTTATCCTTGTCAAAATTCAAATGCAAGTTTTTTGAAATCAAATGGCTTGATTGATTATTCAGTATATGCTACAAAATCCATGTTGATGTGTAAGAAGGAAACATGGTACTCCAACATTGCCCGAGCAACGCCAGCGCAAAATCCCTACGGCTGTTAGGGCGGCTATGTTTGACATTGTTTCCTATAAGAGGATCACTCCAACATTGCACTTTCATTCCTTGTGTTGCTGTTTAGTTGACTAGTTCTTCAGAACTCAATGTTCACGACAGCGGCTGTTCACTGTACCTCCTCTCCCAACTTCATTTCATCGCAAAGACAGGTGATATCAGGAGCTATTCCTCCATTACAATCCCTCAAAATCCCATCACCTACAAGACCGTTTAACAACCGCGGATCCTGTCGTTAACGACAGCGGATCCTCGTGACACAGCTTCTGCCATATCGTTGCGGCAAAACATCTGGTGTACAAGTAGCTATAACAACCTGCAATAATGTTCAAATTCTTGATTTGAGGTACTTCTGAACCTCAAAGACGTTCAAATGGAGTTACATTAAAAGCATCACGTCAAATATATTCAAGTTCAACCGCGTCATCGTATAAAACGGATGATAGGAAAATAACATACTCAAAAAGGTTTGAAGGTGTTTCCGCTGGATCAAAAATACCCTCGTCCCTCGAAAGTGTTGGTAATCCTGCCGAAAATTCGAAAAAAAGTGGCATTTTGAATTTATGATAAGGAAGAGGAAGTGCTATAGCTTGTACTTTTGTTTGTTTTTTGAAGATATTTTCATGCAGCATGGAGTTGAAGATAATTTCAAAAATATATATAAACCACGTATATAATATATATATATATATATATATACACACACACTTATTTTCAGTCAGTTACATCTATTCCATTGTGATTTCTGATAAACAACCCTGAAAGCTAGAACCAACATGCCCATGACCACCACAGCATTCCTTCATGTAGCTTTTACAGCACCCACCGACTTCTCTTTTCTCCAACACACAAGCATGAATTGCTACTAATTCTGAGCAACATGCTTCCTTTTCCGCTGTCCGGGAGCCAATGCAAGAATTCGTTGCGGCTGATTCTGTGCGGTTGCAACCCGCTACAATATCAATCGTCGTGTGATGAGGGGGTGATTGTTTGTCTTGATTATGGTGGGGCTGATGATCACATCTTGTGGCAAACGTTTCTCCTAACGATTCATTGTGAATATGATCTTTGCCACATTGAGTTGAGTGGCAATGACCAGTACTTGTCAACTTTCTGCTTTCCTCCAAGGAAAAAGTAGAATGGTTGCAGTGTTTTGGCTCATGGATTGCATCATCTTCGTTTCTAACATGCTCCTTTCCACAGTGGCTTGAGTGGCAATGAACACTACTTGTCAATTTTTCGCTTTCGTGCAAAGCAAAAGCAGAATAATTGCAGTGTTTTTCCTCATGGACTCCATCACCTTCATTTCTGCTGTGCTCTTTGCCGCAGTGGGTCGTGTGGCAATGACCTTTACTTGTCAACTTTTGAATTTCCACCAAAGAAGAAGCAGAATGATTGCAGTGTTTTTCCTCGTGAAGTTTATCACCTTCTGCGCATGAGCTGAAATTATGATGCCTCAAACAACCATGATTGTGTTTATTCTGTGACTCGAGATCATGACTGACTTTGATGCAGCTTGTTTCATCACAGTGTCGTGCCTCGTGTAAGTCATCACTGCACTTAAGCTTACAAGGAAAGCTTGAATTTAAGGGACTAGGATGGCACTCTGATCCGCATTTCTGCGAGGAACACTTTTGAGGTTTACAGACTTTTACGGGTATGCTGTCCGAGCAACAATGTTGGTTTTTGTGAGAATGGCTATGTCCATGGCTTCCATGTTTATGGCCATGTCCATGGCTTCCATGTTTATGGCCATGTCCATGGCTTCCATGTTTATGGCCATGTCCATGGCTTCCATGTTTATGGCCATGTGGTGCAGAAGTTTTCCCTCCATGCTTGTTGGTTCCTTGTAAGAGTAGCATGCTGTTGAATATCACAAGCAAGCATGTCCCGGCATCAGCAAGAACTGCAGCCCAAACAAGCGGATGCCCTGCAAATCCCAGTGCAAGGATACTAGCCTTAGCAGTGATTGACAAAGCCACATTCTCAATCACTTTTCTATTAGCTCTTCTCGCAAGTTGGACTGCTTTCGGTAGTTTCCTAATGTCATTTGACAGTAAAATTATATTCCCAGTTTCTTGAGCAAGGGCTGATCCTGAAATGCCCATTGAGATACCAATATCGGCAGTAGCTAAAGCAGGGGCATCATTGATCCCGTCTCCAACCATTGCTGTGTTTCCTTCCATTTTAAATTCTCTAATGATTCTTGCCTTGTCTTCAGGTAGAAGTTCTGCCTGGACTACCTCGAGAGCTTGCTTAAGCTGCAAGTCAGATAAATTTTCTACTCTTATTTGTTCTTTTTTTTTTCTTTCTTAATCTGCAAGGAAAATATATATGCAGTTCTACAGCCATGTATACCAGGGAAGATCATACATTGAATCAATAAAAGTGAGTGGAGAGTGGAGCGCATGGTATGCGCGCGCAGATTTAAGCATAGCGATATGAGGCTAAGATATTAGGAATAACACACCTGCTCATTTGTATGCAATGCGGCAGCATTACTATCTCCTGTGAGCATAGCTGTTTTAATGCCTAACTTCTTTAGCTCCTTGAGAGCCTCTGCAGCCCCAGATCGACAAGCATCAGATATCATAAAGACTCCAGCAGGGGCTCCCCCAGAGTATATGTATCCAATCCTCTTCCCACCTTTCGAACCTTCAATTGTTGGAACTGAAATTTCAAAAAGATTTAACGATGAGAGATCCAAAAAGACCATAAACAAAAAGAAAATGAATCATAATCCTTGAAATCATTCGAAATAGCTTCGAAGATACAGGAGTTGATGGCATTTACCTATTTCACAAGCAGCTCTCAAAGCTATTTTTCTGTTTCCAATGTAGATATCTTGTCCATCAATTTTCCCATGAATACCTTCGCCGGGAAAATTTTGAAACTCCTCCACATTCTCAGGGTTTGGCTCGACCGAAAACAATCTTCCATAGTCAACCAGCGCATCTGCCATTGGATGACTTGACTTCCTCTCAATGCTTGAAACCCTTCATGAAGATTAATAGAGAAATCAACGAACTGCAAACTTAGTGAAATAATAGGAAACGCTTTCGGAGAATAATGCAGCATTAAAACAGCCTTAAATTTGTCTTTAAACTAAAAGCCTCTTTCTGAATTTCATGAAGTAAATTTTTTCTTTCCATCAAAATTTTTGTGTGTTTCATTCAACATGTTGCTGAATAGAGGAGTTGCAGTCTATACCAGTAAAGCAATGTGTTCAAGCTAATGTCATCACGAAGAGATTGAAAATCCATCACCACAAATTCACCCCTTGTTATTGTACCAGTTTTGTCAAAAGCCATGATCTTGACTTTAGCAAGTATCTCAATGTAGTCACCTCCTTTGATCAGAAGTCCAGATGTTGCCGCTTTTGTGAGCGTGCAGAAAGTCACAACGGGTGTAGAGAGGATGAGACCGCACGGACAGGCGCTCACTAAAACAACCAAAGCTAAGTGAAACCACTTTCTCCAATTGTGAACATGTAATGCAGCTGGAATCACCGCGATAGAAACAGAAATGACCAGGACCGCTGCAAAACAGCGCCACAAAACGTATAAATCCAACCGTTTGCATTCTCCTTAGTAGTAAAGAATAGGGAAACATATGAAATGTATGGGGAAAGTAGACTAACCTGGGGTATAGAACATTGCACATTTGTCAATGAATCTTTGAGTTCTGGATTTGCTGTTTTGAGCCTCTTCGATGAGTTTTGCCATTTTGGCGACCGCACAATCTTCAGCCAATGATGTAGTTTTCACGCTAATATAACCTTCACAATTGAAACCAAATTTTGTCAGAAATGAAAACATAACTCTTTCTTCAAAATCAAAGAATGACGGGAGCGACATTTATGTTACCATTAAGATTGATAGTGCCTGCCCAAACAGTGGAGTCCTTTTCTTTGGCAACTGGATAGGATTCTCCAGTTAGTGTTTTCTCATCGACTTCAGCTTTTCCTTCAACAACTATTCCATCAATCGGTATCTTTTCGCCGGCCTTAACAGCAAGAATTGTGTTCAACTTTACCTCATCAACACCCACAACTTCTCCACTCTCTGCTAAGACTGCTATTTGGGGGGCCATGCTCATCAACGACGACATCACTGCTTTTGCCTGAGTAGATAAAAGCATGTTATTCTACATGTCTGACTGTTTATGATATACATTACCAAGTCATTCGTTAATCCCTTAAACAACATTTTAATGTATTAGTATCAGTGTTTTGAAAAACAAGCCTTGAGGCGCACCTAGGCAGCTTTGGAGACAAGGCGGTGATGAAAATGCCTCTGCCCAACGGGAATAGGCTTAAACTCGCCTAGATGTGATCGAGGCATGCCTAGGCAGCTGCAGAGTTGACTGGGTTTTTTTTTTCTTTTTTTTTTTTAAAAGAAAAAAAATGCCAAAGTTCAAGTTCAACTAGACTCCATGACATACCCTCTAAGTTCAAGTTCAACAAGACCATATGACATACCTTCCAACTAGACTATATATTAATAATTATAGGTCCCATGAGTCGCCTCAATATCAAGGCTTTCGCCTAGGAAGGGCTTCACTTTCGTCTTTTAAAGCATTGGTTAGTATGTGGTTTATCACAAAATTATGTACAAAACTGTCTTCAGCAAAATTTGTTGTTCCAAAATCAATTGCTATGTTTTTCTGCCACTTATCGTTACTTGTATTTTGTTTAATTCAATGAGATTAGTTCTTAATTTTTTCATAAAAAAGAAGGATGAGTGTTTTATGCTAACCCTGTAACCTGCAGAAGACTGGAGCCACTCTGCAATGGTGAACAGAAAGACAATCGAGGCAGCTTCTGTATAGTCCTTCAAAGCAATTGTCCCAATTACTGTCAAAAGTTACACCAAATGGATTTACATAAATATACAAACATGCGCAAATAAGTAACTTCTGTATCATGTGTGCTGTTTTGCAATAGAGTAGATAAGTGGTAACAAAATTTTGGAGTGTAGAAAATATAATTTGACAAGTAATTTTAAAGTGGAACAGATGATTGTATCATATTAAGTATTATTCTCGTGATAGATGATTGACTGACAGTCATGTGTACAGTGTACCTCAATGTTTATATGATAATTTCATATAACTAACGCAACATCATGCAGTAGAGTTTCTACCAATTTAGAAAACCAAAATTGTGGAGAATGAAATGAAAAAATAAGTTGAATATTAAGACAAAGTATTGACTCACCGGCAATGATAACAAGAATGTTGATGTCATGAAACCTGAAATTCCGAATAGCCGCAAAACATTTCAAAGCAACGGGGAAAATGCCAACGGCCACGGCTCCAAGGGCCAACCACCCTAATGGCCGATATGCGTACTTGAGAAATGATAGAACCAGTAACACGCCACTACCAATTGCATATGGACTTGGCCACGTTTTCTTGTAAATGTCCCCTGCCCCATACACTCTCACATTTGCTTCTAGCCTTGCTTGGTTTAGTGCCTTAACTGTCCATGAAATAACAGATCAAAAGGGCAATTTCCTCAAGGAAAAATAAATTTGTTTATGTTGCCCTATCAGTTTTTCGATATCCATTCATGTGAGTTTGCTGTCGTATTAATTTTCCTTCAATTTTCAATGTTTCTAAATGTTATCTGATGGGGCAAATCAAAAGAACTTTATCCTTATAAGTAATAATGGAGTTTGAAAAACTTGTGCATTTGTATTAAGATAAAAGAGTGTGTGAGAGGCCGACTAAATGGACTGAGCATACTTTATTTTATTTTCGAATAAATAGCTTGAGCTTTTTTATTTTAAGAAAACTAATGTGCTTTTCCTCATAGTCAAGGAGTCTCAAGATTCACACCGAAGGGGCGTAAAACTATTTAGTATTATATAGTGTAAGGTGAAACGTACAACGCTTCCAAAAAAAAGAAAGAAAAAAAAAGGTGAAACGTACAATGAATTAGCTACAACTGAAACCTATTTTTAAGTATATTATAGTGGGTGATGAAAAGGAAAGCAAAATAGTACGTGAAAGTTGGGTAAAGAAAAACATATAAGGCATGCTCGTCTCTATCTTTTTGGGAACCGGATTCTCTCTGGATCCATATATATTGAATATGCTGAGCAGGCGATCTGCACTGTTAAAATTTGATCCAACGACTACAAACAGAGTATTCTCTAAAAATTATAATAGTTGTAGCCGTTGAATTAAATTTCAACGGTCCAGATCGCCTGCTCAGCAGCCTCAATATATATATGGATCATGACAGGATCCGGTTCCATCTTTTTGGTTCATAATGGTACAAACAGAGGACCCTCTAAAAATTAAAATAGTTGTAGTCGTTGAATTAAATTTTAACAGTCCAGATCGTCTACTCAGCAGACTCAATATATATATGGATCAGGAAATGATCCGGTTCGATTTTTTTGGTTCATAATGGGACACGATATGCCGATTAATAATTCTCCCACAACAGAAAAAGTACACGTCCACCTACTGCTATCGTTCTTTTTTTTTCTTTTTCCCAACACTATTTGCTTTCTGTTGTGCAACTATTAAGAAAAAAATAACCAATTTTTAGCGCAAATATTAGAGAATTAAGGGGAAACACTAATATTAACTGGCGTAAAATTATTTAAGAGAATATATTACCGATTTGAAGCTGGGAAATGAGAAGGCTATCATGGACAACAATGACAGTTCTGGAAGGCACAATCACTGAAACCGATTTCACACCTTCAAGAGGCTTGAGGATATTCTCTATCAGAGGAACTTCTGATGCGCAGCACAACCCCAACACATCAAAGTAGCTCTTCTGAAACTTTATGGCTGCTGGCTTTTCTTTTCCCTGGGCAGAAGCCATCCTGCTTAATTATCTCTCAACTTCTGCAAATACATAGGACACATGAAAAATTACTAATTTTATGTTGGTATACAAACTTTGTGTCTGATTTGTGAAGAGTAGAGTTATGAAAATTATTTGGTCAGAAGTTCGTGTGTGTGTGATACAGGTGTACCGAGGGTCTCGAGGAGACGAAGAATAGGAGACTTGAGAATTACTTAACCAGGGGCAACTCATCTCCGTCGACAATACTAATCGTGAATTCACTCGATATGACCAAGGTAAATGCTTAAAGAAAATCACCTTGTAGGTAAGGGGGAGCTCTGGGGATTTTTCAAGCTTAATTCAGAGAGAGAGAGAGAGAGAGAGTAATAGGGTCTGAAAGCTTTAAGTAGATGAAGTTGTGAGAACTATACCTATAAGAAGGGAAGGATTATAACTTATAGAGGGACATGTACATAAAGAATATCTTAAATTAATGAAGTAATCTCCTAACAAAACAACTTTCTTTGGTTGGAATAATTGGTTAACCAGATGGAGGGAAAAAGAATGGAATCCACATCAAAGCTTGTTTTATAGCATCTGTGGTTAACCTGATGAGATGGCCATTCAAACTGATTTAGCAAGTAAACCCTCAACGGCAAGTAATGTAGTAAGCTAATGTTGTATTATAACTTATTTAGCAAGTACACCCTCAACGGCAAGTAACGGCAAGTAATGTAGTAAGCTAATGTTGTATTATAACTGATTTAGTAAGTTTCTACAGGTAACATTGGTTGTTAGAGGAGTTGTGCGAGCTTGTATTCGGAGGATCGAATTTACGACGTGTGAAATTATTCATCCTCAGGAAATTACTACTTGCTTATCGAGACAACAAATGTGAGGTCGATATTGCAGGCTGTAGACTGTGATATCGATAGCTTATTTGTTGGGTTCATTAAGCAAGTGGGCGGGAAGATTCGTTGACAGCAGCTGACGCAGATTCGGAATTGTTATTCTTGGGACTCGACCTAAAGACACATCTGTTCTCGGAGTACTTGACGTTTCGAATTCTTGGGCAAGACCCACTCTCATTTTTTTTCAGTTTTGGTTTTCAGTATAAGTATTTTGAACTTCCGTTACTAGTTAATTGTTTTGACGTTACAAATGTTTTTGGAAAAGTATTTCTGTTTTCGTTTTTAAGTTGATTCGAGCTTTTGATCTATATGTTAGTACATATCTATTTTGACGTTATCTGGCCTTAAATTATTTTGTGTTTTCGACTTTATATCTTATTAAAGTATGTTTCTACTATTACATTGATGAGGAAAGAAAGTATGAGTCTGGGGGCACGAAAGATGGAATCATTGCAACCCGATCGCGACGGGATGACATTTTTCCTTTTGTGCAACTGCTCTGATTTGATTTCTTCGTTACGTATATATATGTGTATCTTTTTTCGTATTTTCGAGTTTTTCAGTGTAGTATGTTATTTTAAATTTCGAGGACGAATTTTTTTTATAAGGGTGGTAGATTGAAACACCCCAACCCCATTTTATTTAAAAATTGTTTTAAAGCCTTAATTGGTGAGCCCATGGGGCCCACCTTGTTTTATATTATGTTTTCTGGTCTCCCTCTCTCTTCTCTCAGTTCTCTCTTCTCCCTCACCTTTCCCGCAACTCTCTCTCCCTCACTCTCTCGGCTCTCTCTATCTCCACCCCTCGGAGGGTTTTTCTTACCAACTAACATCACCATCGTCTTTATCTCGTCGCTACGAACTCAACCATAGTATTGGCATCTTGAAAGTCAAACCATGAAGCCCCGTTCATGAGCTCCGGCGAGCACCGCCCCTTTCGAGCCATTTCCGGCCAATCCACGGCGCGTTGGCCGGCGTGTAAGGTATCAATCTCTTCGTCTGCCTACGTACTACAACTTTCCTTTTTTTCACTCAATTTCGTTGAGTATTGAAGAAGTTATACTCATTTGAATTTTACCCAGTTTCCGGCGACCTCTGAGGCTTTCGAGGAATTTTCCGGCCAAATCATGACGAGTTAGATGTCGTGTGAGGTACCATTCTCTTCGTCTCTTCAAGGGCTACAACTTTTGTTTTTGTCTCGCTTGATTTCGTTGAGTAGTGATAAAGTTATGGCTGTTTAAAATTAGGTGGTTTTCCGGCTGAATTTCCAGCCTTCTTCTTAGGCAAAACCAGGCCTCTCAGGCCCTTTAGAAAACCCGTCGGGCCTTAGGCCCGTGTTGTCTTAAGCCCAAAACCCTAGCCCCTTTAGTTTTTAAGTTTTGTTACTTGGTTTTTAAAACCCTTAGGGCCTGGGCCGGTTTTGACTTAAAGGGCTTTAAGCCCTGTTAGTTTTTGTGAGGCCTTAAGGCCTTGGTGCCGTGGGTGTGTGTGTGTGTATGTGTTTATGCATGCACATGCATGCCGTGTGTGTGTGTGTGTGTTTGGGGTTTAAGCACAAACCACATTTCTTCACCCTAAACCCTTTTAACCCAAAAACCTTAGAAAACCCAATATATCCTAATCCTATTTAACCTAAACCTTAATCCGGATTTCAAGCCTAAAACCCGTTAGACCTAATTTGACCTTTGACCCCCGGTCAATGTTGACTTTAGGGTTGACTTTTCGGGTTTTCGTCCGGGACCCTTCTTAGGGTAATTCGACGTTCTGAATCCGTTTCCAATGTCCGTTTTCCCAAATTCAATTTCTATTATATAGTTTTATTTATTGGACTCTTTATGTGCTTAGGGGCAATTATTGTGACGTTTCCATCTTTGCTAGTGGCGCAACTTTTGGCAACTAAGTACTGTGAGTGGACCCCTTCTAAAATTTCATGATTTTATAGTAATTGCATAAATGATTAGCATGCCTACGAAATTTGTGAATTGATTTATATCAATCCTGTTTACTTAATTTATTGATTTTGTCTCGTGTTTTGGTGAGGAAATAAATGGTTAGCCTATTTTGAACTATATTTTTATATATCGTATTTTCTATAAAAACCATGAACTGGTAGACTATCCGATGGATGACGATAGGATACTAGAACATGTTTTAGAAACCCCTCTTTATAGTATAGACGATGGATGACCTTATACTATGAAGTGGTTATTTATGAGAGGCGTAAATATTTGTGCGTACCTAGTAGACACTATGCCGCCTGGGGCGAGGATCTGGTGTTGGCATGTAGGCTGGGAGAAATAATCCCTAGCGAAAGGCTGAGGGACATGGAGACAGGCATTGGGCCGGGAGGGAGTTATCTCTGGCTACGGGCACAGAGACTGAGGTGCAGGCATTGGGCCGAGAGTTATTATTTATTCAGTGATCTTTCTAGCAGCACACCGCGTTTACGAGACGATTTATGATACATTTATTGTTTTGATTTCCGCGATGCGTTTCTGCGATATGACTTTTGAGATATTTGGCATGCTAGGATTTTTTTATTAAATCCATCACTTATTATGCTAGTAGTTTTCATTATTAAACTGTGGGGGTTAGTATCTTGATAACTGTTTTATTATTATTGTATATATGAACTTGGTCCACTCACCTTTGTTTTTCGCCCCTTGTTGAACAACAAAAATATACAAAAATAGAGCCCACACAAATTGGGTCAAATTACAAGGCAAAACAAAAATGTGATCCAGCCCAAAAAAAAAGAGAGGATGGGCTTTACATACAAATTAACATCCATAAGTAAATAAAATAAAAAAAAATAAATCTGAATGTCTTCCTACAAAAGGGGGAGGAAACTGTTCAAAGCCGATCTTTCTGTAAGGCATAAAAAAAAACTGCATAGTTAGTGGGAGAAGTTAAGGGAAAGTGACAGGAGGTTAGAACCTCCATCTTCCCCACGTAACAAATTCTAGAGCTTTCTTGGGACACCTATAAATAGGCATCACCTGCAGCAAGTAAAGGACACAGAAAAAAGAGGGGAAACTCTGCCGAAAATAAGAGCAACTTTTAGAGAAAATACCAAAAGCAACAAGGTGCTGCCAGGAAAGAGAGCACGCTATTCAACCATTTCGTGCTTTCAAGTCAAGATTTAAAGAAGAACATTCATCACCAGGTATGAAACAAGTTCTATTTAAATTATTATTTTTCTCTTGTTATGTTGCAGAAAGAACAAAATAAGAGCAGAGACCACAGCAAATAAAAAAAAGCATTGTAGCAGCAAACACAAAACTGAAAAGCAGTAGAGAGACAAAAAAATGAGGAAAGGGAAACAAGCAAAGGCATATAAGGCCTTTGTCTCTTTGTTTGGCATACTTCACCAATCAAATGGAGGTGGAGACTCTGAACAATCCACCGACTCCCTACAAACTGCAGCAGAAATAATCTCCAAGAATCCCATGAATTTCTTCGGGGTGGCCTAGACCACCCCGTGAAGTTTAAACCAAGTCTAAATGGTCTACCCCTTTGCCAAATTGTCAAGTGCAGTTTCAAAGTTCTAGGCTTAAGTCCCCGAGAAGTAAGACAACAAAGAGGCAACATATACAAAGATGCAACTCAAAGAGAAGAAATTATTCTGTTTGGTGTTTTTGCTACCCACGGGTACAAAGCATTGAGGATGCCTTTGGCTAAAATTTATATGAAAACTTCCCTTGACCGACTCATTC
The DNA here is from genome assembly GCF_042453785.1 of Malus domestica. Taxonomy (NCBI): domain Eukaryota; kingdom Viridiplantae; phylum Streptophyta; class Magnoliopsida; order Rosales; family Rosaceae; genus Malus; species Malus domestica. The sequence goes on from NC_091661.1 coordinate 28,219,430, forward strand.
TTGGAAATTCCCCAATTCAAGAAGAAAAGTAGGAAAACATACTCCAAAAGAATACTAAAGGAAGAAAAGTTTATGTAAAAGCTAAAGAAGGTGGATATCATATTTGGAAAAGCTAGAGGGAGTAAGACCACGTGATTGACAAATAAAGATATCTTTCTGTAAAAGCAAAAGAGGTGACCGACTCATGCTTGGGAAGTTCCCCAATTCAAACACCTGATAAAGACAAATGAACAATGTGGATGTCATTTTTTTTGTCAAATATTGGGTCAAAATATTGACCAAAAGCATTGAAATGAAACTGTCAATATGCTACAAGACAAACGGGAAAGAAAGAAATTTTTTTTTTCAAACTCTAAAGAAGTAGCTAAAAGGCATTTGGTCCCTTGCCACGTGAAGGTGAAACAAAGAGCTTCATCCTGTCAAAATTTCTCACTTGCTCTCTGCCATGTAAAAATGGGACAAACCATGTGAAAATGGGAAGAAAAAAAAAAGGATTTGCTGCCAAGTCATTTAGGAAACCAACCCACCAAGCGGAACAACCCGTAGCAAAATGAAAAATTGAATTCGAATTCAAATATGCTTTCTCACGGCAGGACTAGCAAGCATTTGAAGGCATGGTTGCCTATTCTTCAAAAAGATTTGAAAGTTAATGAAAACTTTATCAAGTTCATGGGCATTCACATAGGCAAACATCACTTTGTACAATGGAGAAAATATGGTAGGCATCAAAGGCAGCACACAGGAAGAAGCAAAAAGAAATAAGTGGCATCCCACAGACTTCAGAGTGCATTCCTCACCTGTGGTGCCATAAATTAACGCTTGTCCAAACAATCGAATGGAAGAGAGGTCTATTGCCAGGACAGCCTGCATGGAATAATTAAACCAATCAGTTGCAGTTCAGAACTTCAACCCACTCCAAAATCAAACCCAGAAAATAGAAAACGAAAAGGGGGAAACCTACTCGATCTCTTCTCCTCTTCGTCTTGATTTTCCTTCGACCTACAAAGAAAGCACACGAGCAAAAAGAATAAAGGCAGCAGAAAGAAGAAATCATGACCTCATATAAAAAAAAAGAGAAGAGTCCTTACGGTTTAGGGAGGAAAAGAAGATAAATTGGAACAAATCAAAAGGAGTTTGAACTCTACCAATCTTACCCATCTTCCTTTGGAAATCAACGGTTGACAAACCTGAAAAGAATTCCAAAACATTACGAAATTATTTGAAGCCCAAGTATTACGGTTCCTGCTGGATGAAAACCACATGTTTAGAGTCAAGAAAATGAGGACTTCCGAAGCAATTACACAAGAGGGGGCCTGGATAAAGATGCATCTCACGTGGGAGTTTAGACACGTAGAAAAGAAAGTCTTTGGACTTGGAAGAGTTACATAGAAAAAATGGAGGAGTAAAAGTTTGTTGTCAGAATGTTTGAAAAATCAAAGTGGGTTCAAAGTCCCATTTTTTTTTTAATGGTGTTGAAAATAAAAAGAAAGGTTCTCTAAATAAGTTTTGACCTATACACCTCATGTGAGATAGACTTTGAGTCCCTTTTTTTTTTTAATGAAAGGAAAAGCAAACCTCTTTCCACTTTGAACTAAAGTACTTCACGTGAAGTTCAAGTGGAGAAAAAAAGTGGATGTGACGTGCTCCTAAAAACCCTCCCAGTTTGTCATACTCAAATTAATGGGTCATTTACATTACCCATTAATTATTCAAATCTAATCCAAATGGCTCCTCATTTTCCTAAAAAGTCTGAACACAAAAATCATTCAAATAACGAACTACGCCGGTTTGATTCTGTTAAGGATACGTAGGCAGTCTAATATCAAGTTTTAGACGCAACCGTGAAGTCGAAACGAATCCATGGTTTATATAAACTAAATTCACTCATACCATCAAATACCAAAATGGCACGAAGCCAAAGAAAAGTTTCAAAGGGCTCGAAGCTGTATCAAAATTTCAAATGGCATGAAGCCATATCAAATTTTCAAATGCTCCTCGCCCGCATGAGCTAAAACTGCACAAGGCATCAAATCCAAATAAATACCAAATCCATGAACTACGAGTGACTTGATCCCTCAAGAGGGTACGTAGGCAATCTAGGGTTCGACCTAGGTGCAGTCACAAAATCAAACAAACATCAAATTCCTCAAGTTACATTTTTATTCGAATTGGAATCAAAGGGTATTTCTTTCCCAAAAGAAAGATTGTAATTAATAGGCGTGTAGCCTAGAATGGGTCGAACTCGAATTAATAAAACCCTCTTCGGAAAACTGAACGAGGGTGAAATTGTGTCGAGTGAATTATTTGTTTACATATTATGTACAATTTTTGCTCAACACCCCTATTCAGGACTTAGAATCAATGCACCTAATCCCGGCATCAAGACACTTCCGCAACAGCATATTTGAGTCCTCTCGATGTAGGACCCACTTCTCTATTTATTCAATTTTATCTCAATTCTTTTTAGTGATTAGGTTTAGTTGTATGTTCTGAACACGTTCATAAATTATTAACTCATTGTTTTTAAATTCATAACCTTTATTTATTTCTTATTCTTAGCTTTTGTATCAATTAATGGCTTTCGTCAGCCTCGGGTGTCGGCCAGCACGTGTCTATCCTGGTATTCGGGGAATATCAGGGTCGGGGCGTGTCAAGTTTCATACATCGTCTTTAAAAAGTTTCAATGTCATACCTTATCTTCGAATTTGTTGCAATGTCATACCTTCTGTCAGTTCCTTTGTTAAATGCTGACGTGGCATGAGACGGGTCCACTTTTTATTAAAAAATTAATAAAATATTAAAAAGTATTAATTAAATTTTTTAAATTAAAAATTTAAACCCCCCCCGAAAGAAACCCCATCCCCTTCATCATCTTCCCTCCCTGCAACCCAAATCCAAAACCACTCCCACCCATCCTCCACTTCCTCCGCGTACCCATCTTCCCATCTCCCTCCCCCTCCCCCCCCCCCCCAAACACGAGCCCAACTTGCAACCCAGAGCAAAAAAAAAAAAAAACCATCTTCATCTTCCTCGACCCCCCCTTCCCTGCAACCCACCCCTCCCCTTTCTTCCCCATCCCGTCTTCCCCAAACCCACCGTGCACCCATCCTCCACCTCCTCCTCCGCACTCACTACCTGCAACCCAAAAAAGAAAAAAAAAACCCATCTCCCTTTCCCTGCAACTTAGATCTCGTCTTCCCCAATAGGTGTGGATTTAAGGAGTGGGGTGTGTAGAGGAGGGAGGAGGGTGGGTGTGAGGGTGGGTGTGCGGGTGGGTGCGAGGGTGGGTGCGGAGGAGGACGTGGAGGATGGGTGCGGTGGGTTTAGGGAAGACAGGAGGGGGAAGAAATGGGTGGGTCGTAGGGAAGGGGGTTCGGGGAAGATGAAGATGGGTTTTTTTTTTTTTTCCTTCTTCTGGGTTGCAGGTTGGGTGGGGAGAAGGGGGTTGAGGGGGAGGGAATATGAACTAGGTTTTTTTTTTTTTTTTTTTAATTTTAATTTTTTAATATTTAGTTAATATTTAAATAATTTTTTAATAAAAAGTGGACTTGTCTCATGCCACGTCAGCATTTAACAGAGGAACTAACGGAAGGTATGACATTGCAACAAATTCGAAGATAAGGTATGATATTGAAACTTTTTAAAGACGAGGTATGAAATAACCCAAACGTTGAGGTAGTTTTATGTAATTTATCCTTTTTAATTTGTATAAGAAAAATCAACTGTGATTGCTAGTTCCTAGAGAAAAATAAATGTACTTCACATGGAAGAGGATACTGCTCTTAGCATTTCATCAATAAGCCAATTGTCGACTCGCTCTGTTTTCTGCAGAGAAAAGGTAGTAAAACGCACAAACGAAAACTACGAAAGTGAACCATATTCGAAAAAAAGACAGTACCGATACTTACAGATGGGTAGCAATTCTTCACTATGTCCTTGAGTGTCAACCTTAAGCAGAACAAAAGGAATTTAGCACCTAGCCATGAGGCACCCGAAGTTCTTCTCTCCTGAAACAGAAAACTATATTATGAGACTGTTTTTAATCAAGCTTACTTTGGCGAACAACACAGAGGAATATCCTGGAATAACATTCCCACCACTGTTGATAAGAACCACAGATTTGACCAAAGCAGGCCAGAGACGAGCGACAATTGCAATAATATAACATGGAGACAGAAAATCGTAACAAATAACAATAAGATACACAACAGATATGCACACTGGAGAATAAAAGCTAAAAATTAAAGCAGATAAGCCACCAGAACTGGTTAGGTAAGTTGTAAGACATTGTTTAGGTAAGTTGATCATCTCGTTTCTAGTTTAAAACATACCACCAATTGAGTTCCCAACCAGATGTGCTGGTTCACCCACAACTTCAATAATGAAATCTCTAAGCATTTCAGCCCACATGAGTTCAGTGTATTCAATATTTGGCTTTTCCGATTTGCCAAATCCTAATAGTGTGATGGCCCATACTCGATTTCCACCTTCAGCAATGGCGCGTATGTTGTCACGGTAATGCTCCAAGAAGGCTCCAAAACCATGAACCAGAAGAGTAGCAGGACCTTCTTCACCCACAACTGTATACTGACAAAAGGATAGTAGTATCGTAGTGAAAGAGTAGGTACCCCAATCTACAACATAAAGCTAGCCAAGTATTTATCCAGATTACAAGGCACAGAATATCTTTGAAATAGAAAAGAATTAGATAGCCTTTCCATCTCCAGATACGAATACAAAATCTTCTGTCATCACTTAACTGACTTTTTAGAGCGAGAAGCAAATACCACTGTCACAAAACATAACTCAGTTGCTTACAAATATGTTATGCAATACATAATGTTTTTTTGCAAACAAAGCAACTTAGGTAAGTCTCCGAAAAGCCACTTCAATCAAAACATAAATACAATTTTCGCATAACTGGTACAGCACCTCCATTGAGCACACCGAATCAACAGTTGCGGCAATTGTAGCGGATGAATATCCAAAAGGAGATAGAAATCCAGAATCTCGTTCTTTCTTATACTTGAGAGCTTCAAAATATACTCTTCTTCTGGATAGGATAAAAGAAAAAAGGCAGGACCAAAGAGTAGTAAATGAAGCTCCATCCCGACTTTCAGCACAGGGCATCTGTTCATGTATTCTGCAACAAGATTATCCCAAAAGAACCTTTTAGTTAATGCAGGAATGAAGTGGAAAGGAATATCTGATCATTAAGTTTTTTTTACGGTAAAATATGACCACGTACTCCCACCAGTAGTGATCACGTTCTGTTCCCTCCAAATATCTCAAGTATGCACCCAAAGCTTTCAATGCTTTACTCGTCCCCCCTCCCAGAGAATTTCCCTTTGTAGTGACAAACATAGAATTCTCGCGCTTCTTTGATGGGACCTGGACATGTCTAGAACTCGAATTGTTTAGATTTCTTTGCCCAGGCTTCAAAATTTCCTTCATCAAAATCATTTCAGCGCACATCTCTTTCATTGAATTCCAACTCTCTTCCATTTTGCATGGATTTTCTTTGATAAATTGTTTCAAATCATTAAATGTGGGGATGGGACCTGAATCATAGTAAAGCGATTATGGTCACTACTACTTGCAAGATATATCTTCGACAAATTTAGTAACGAAACAAATCAAGTAGAAGTATAAGCAGAAGCATTAACAATATGGGAACTCTTACCCCAATCCACTTCCATGTTTCGACCAGTTAATGTTGCGGAAGACAGTGGCAAAGTTACTGGCAATCTAAGTTTGGTAAATTCATCGTATGAATCTGGAATACCCTTCAAGCTCTACATAATCACACACTCATCCAATCAATTGCTCGATAGTAACTAAGTGAATCACCAACCAGCACCTCAAAAACAAATAAACAAACCAATCAAGACAACGACAACTACCTTCACATCATAAAACGGAGACTGCCACAGCACAAACTTGGGGGAAGACCGCATTGCCGCCAAGGTGTCCCTGACACTATCAGTCATATTCCTTAAGCCATACTCCACCTCCTCCTCGGCATATACCGTACTAAAAAACTGAACCAGTTGCAATCCTCTCCAATGATGAGTGGTTCAACTACTCTCATACAATATAGAAACCTACCCACAGCTTGGATACTGATGTGGCGGAATTCCAATCCAATCCTGCATTTCACTACTACAAAATTAACTATAACTGGCGGTTCAAAAATCGACAAAAAACGTATATTACTGTCGGATTTTAAGCAAAATCAGACACAATATGGATGCAGTGACGGATATAATAAGCGACAGAATTGCCAGCGTCAGGAAATGAATTTTCCGACAGAAACTAATCTAAAACCGACAGAAATTGTGTCGGATATAACCGACAGAGAATAAATTAATAATGAATAAATAATAGCATTTTCTGTCGGATAAAACCGACAGAAAATATACAAAACCGACAGAACTTGTGTCGGTTATAACCGACAGGAAATATATTAATAATAAAAAAGACCATTTTCTGTCGGATAAACCGACAGAACATATAAAAACCGACAGAACTGGGAATATATTAATGATAAATAAGACCATTTTCTGTCGGATAAAACCGACAGCAGGGTGATTAATAATAAAAAAAATATAAAAAGGACATGACAGCATTATCCCTTCTCCTTCTCCTTCTGGTTGAGCATTCTTCTTCTGCTCGAAATGACCCAACATGCTTGAACCAGATTCTGCAGCTAATGAGCAAACCAGATTGAGCTAATAAGGTACACCATATTCTTCACTTCTTATAGTTCATCCTGAAAATACAAAGCAATGAGGATCAAATTGGTTGACCATCTCCGGCCACTGATTGATGAAATGGCGAAGAGTATGATTTGGGACTTCAACTACAAAATATGTTGTCCTATTGACTAAACAACCATGAAAATTCCCATTTACATTTTACCATAGAAAAACAACTCCTCAAGTAAAGTTAATTCCACCTACTTTAGTTTTTCAAGCCATATAAATCACAAAGTTGAATTTGAACTACGTGAAAGAATGAAAGTACCTGCACTGGCTTTCTCCTCAACACCTGAAATGCTTCTGCTCTCATCGACAAAAATCTAAGAAATTTTTTAGTGAGTATATTTTCAAGCTCATCTGCATGCTTTACATATACAAGAGAGAACGCACAAAAAAATGAGATAAGGGAAAAAATATGGGATATTGATTTCAATTCTATGAATCTATATACAACAACAAATCTTGCAGGTGAGAATTGCACCATGAGAGATTACCTGAGGAAAGCCACACTGATTGGGCATTTGAACAGATGGGGAAAGTCATGCCAAATTGAGTACAAGTGCCTAACAAATTCACAGAAACAAAAAAAACACATCCAATTTTTAACTATAGGATCAAACTCGAATTCAGTTCAGAAACCTAACAGATACATTGAATTCCAACCAGGCTTCATCATTTACATATTATCACAAGATTAACATAAAACTTCACTAAAATTTACAAGAAATTAATAAAATATGAGAGATAAGTTCACTTCATTTGTATTGCAATTAATACCAAAACCACCATGAATTCACAATTAACAGTACCTGTAATGACGGAAGCCCACTCGTCACGAAACTTAAACCTGGAACTCCGAAGCACCTTCCTACAAGAATTCAGAATCTGATTCTGAACACCCAAATCAAGCAATCGGAGCCCCGCCCTAGCCATAAGCCTAATCTCCATTTCCGCCCAGAGATCTTTCGGAACCCTCCCCTTCCCAAACTCCAGGAGCTCCCTCAATGACCCGCCTGCCGATTCTGGATCCTCTGCGTACGCTGAGAGCCCAGGATTGACCCGCATCGATGTCAACCCGTCCTTTCCAAAATCAAACACGGCGCCATTACCGCCATCGGCTCCGTACCCGAAACAAGCTCGGATCTTTGAAGCGAAACGAAGACGATGAGTGGGTTCCCAAAAAGACCACCACCTAGCTTCAAACTTAACGACATTCGCCGGAATTCGTCGCTGTGATGACATGCATGCACAGATTCAAAGCAGAGATTAAACCCCAGAGATTTTCGACATAATACTCATCACAAATGGATTAGAACCCACACAATCAAGAGGGGAAAATAACTCATACCTGAGATGGAGTTCGAGATAGCTGAAGCTCTCAGTGTTAATGGCAAAGCACACGGTGATGCATCGATGATACATGCAACGCTGCAGGTTGATTCCCCATGTCCCAAGGGTTCGATGTTCAGATTTTTTAGGGTTGATTTGGTCATAATTGAAAGGAATGGTGGGGGTTCCTTCTCAGAGCTTAGAGAGAGGGAGAGTGCCGAGAGTTAGAGTTAGGTTTCAGAAAAATGAAGGAGATGAGTGAGGGCTGGATGTGGGTATAAAAAAAAATTCATTACTGTCGGTTAAAATCGACAAAAACATTTTTTAAAATATAAACCGACGGAAAATTTTCATTCCTGTCGGTTTTAACCGACAGTACAAAAAATGGCAGCAATATTACCCCAAAATTCCCTCTCAAAATTTTAAATTCCCTCCCAAAATTTTAAATTCCCCCCAAAATTTTGTTACTATTTTAAAATAAAATAATAATTGTTTGGTTTAATAAATAAATAAAAAAATGTATTTAAGTAGAATAAGTTTTTAAAAATTAAATAAATCATTGTTTTTTTTTCGTCGAAAATAAATAATTGTTTGGTTTAATATATAACTATTAACTACATCTTGTAAACTTTTTTTTTTGTCATGTTCATTGTTAATTTGGATAATCCAATTAAAATATTCCAAAAAAAATTGAACATTTTGCTGTTATTTACTAATTGTGTGTATCTTTTACACGTTTTTTATATTTTGCCATGTTCTTTGTTATATTTTGCCATGATTATAAACATACATACTATTTTGTTTTGTCTAATATATATATATATATATATATATATATACTGACATACTACAAAATGTATAATAATTCTACATAAAATATTTACCAAATATTATTGAATTACATATACAGAAGCACAAAGATTGATGTACAAATATCCGAAACTTAGAAATTTTAAATTATGATGATGATCTGAAAATTTCAAAAAAAAAATTTGCAACCGAAAATCCAAAATTTTCAATCTGAAAGATAAGTTAGTTTCAAAATGTTTTAAATTAAAAATAAAATAAAAAAAAACCTTAGTTATTACGGAATCTGTTTGGAAATCACCCTACTGTTGCCATACAACAACAACAAAATGAAATCTTATCTTACTAAAATTAATCAATTATATAAATAATAGAACGCCACTCAATTTTGCTACACTCCTCGACCCTATAAGAATGCAATGAATAAATTTGATCTTCAATTTAAAATATTTACACTATTGGATACCACAAAATATTACTTTATACTTAATGGAAGTATAACATTAACTCTTAAGTGTTTATTTAATCTACCGTTTTGATGTGATACACATTGTACGAAACTTTTTTCAATGATCTAACCGTCAAACTTGTTTGTACACACTCCAAGATCACATACGTAAAAAATTACAAAAAACAAAGGTTCAGAGATTAGGTAACGGAACAAAAGTTTTCGACGGTTATAAACGAAAAATCACAATTTAACGGTTACTTTAGCTCCGGTTTTGATGATTTTTTTTACAGCTACACTCCTCGACCCTATAAGAATGCAATGAACGAATTTGATCTTCAATTTAAAATATTTACACTAGTTGATACCACAAAATCTTATTTTATACTTAATAGAAGTATAATATTAACTCTAAGTGTTGGTTTAATCTACCGTTTTGATGTGATACGCATTTTATGAAACGTTTCTCAACGATCCAACCGTCAAACTTGTTTGTACACACTCCAAGATCACATACGTAAAAAATCGTAAAAAACAAACATTCAGATATTAGGTAACAAAACAAAAGTTTTTGATGGTTATAAACGAAAAATCACAATTTAACGGTTATTTTAGCTCCGATTTTGATGATTTTTTGCAGCTACACTCCTCAATCCTATAAGAATGCAATGAATGAATTCGATCTTCAATTTAAAATATTTACACTAGTGGATAAATCATATTTTATACTTAATGGAAGTACAACATTAACTCTTAAGTGTTTGTTAAATCTATCAATTTGATAGGATATGCATTCTATGAAACTAGTTTCAACGATCCAACCGTCAAATATGTTTGTATATACTCCGAGATCACATACCTAAAAAATCACAAAAAACAAACACACAGAGATTAGGTAACAGAACAAAAGTTTTCGACGGTTATAAACAAAAAATCACAATTTAACGGTTATTTTAGCTTCGATTTTGATGATTTTTTTACAGCTACACTCCTCGACCATATAATAATGTATTGAACAAATTCGATCTTCAATTTACAATATTTACACTAGTGGATAATTTTTTATACTTAATGGAAGTATAACATTAACTCTTAAGTGTTTGTTAAATCTATCAATTTGATAGGATATGCATTCTACGAAACTAGTTTCAACGATCTAACCGTCAAATATGTTTGTATATAATCCGAGATCGCATAACTAAAAAATCACAAAAAACAAACATTCAGAGATTAGGTAACAGAACAAAAGTTTTCGACGGTTATAAACGAAAAATCATAATTTAACGGTTATTTTAGCTCCAATTTTGATGATTTTTTACAGCTACACTCCTCAATCCTATAAGAATGCATTGAAAAAATTCGATCTTCAATTTAAAATATTTACACTAGTGGATAATTTTTTATACTTAATGGAAGTATAACATTAACTCTTAAGTGTTTGTTAAATCTATCAATTTGATAGGATCTGCATTCTACGAAACATTCAGAGATTAGGTAACGGGACCGTAAGTGAAAAAAAAATATTTAAACCATTTGTTTATTTATTTATTTATTTTTAATCAATATAACATTTTAAAATAACATAATAGTCAATTTCTGTCGGTTATAACCGTCAGAATAATACAATCATAACCGCCAGAAACTAAAATAATAAAATAGTCAATTTTTGTCGGTTATAACCGCCACCATAACTTAAAAACCGCCAGAATATGTTAAAAATATTAAAAAAAAAAAAGAATTAAAAAATACTGAGGGTTAAATCCGCCAGGAAAAATCCGACAGAAAGTAACTTTAATCCGCCAGTAAATAAATTATGTGTCGGATATCTTTTATCCGTCAGAATGGCTTATTAACCGCCAGAATCGTCCGACAAACAACTATAGCAATTTTTCCATCTCATAGTCTTAAGATCCTTAAAACGAAAACTACGTCAAACCAAGGTATCAAGTGGGTTGGCCCGACCTATCCCATTTAATAAAACATTAGCCCAACTTGTGGCCCTGCCAAGTTACCATCTTGTTCATCATCTTCCTCAAAATATTTCTTTTTCCTCTTCATAGTCATCAAACACTTGGGTTTTGATGATTTTCTTGTGACTCCTTTTGTGTCCGTCGAGCGCTTGATAAGATTTAAATACTTTGTCACAAGTCTCGCACTTGTACTTCTCCTAAGTCCGGAACAAAGCTCAGGCCCGAAAACCCTAATTGACACTGTTGTCAGACTCATCATCCTCCTCCTCCTCCTCCAAGGACTCAACCACCTCGTGTTTTACTTTTATCATTTTCCATTTATCCATCGAGAGCATGACAAGACACTTGACAACATCTTTAGTTGAAAAAGCATCAGAAACAGAACTCACCTACAATGTACAATGCACCAATCTACCTAGATGGTAAAAATGTAAGTAATGATGGTAATAACGTAAGTTTTGATGATTTTCTTGTGACTCACTTTGTGTCCGCCGAGCGCTTGATAAGATCAAAACACTTTGTCACAAGTTTTGCACTTGTATTTACCCTGAGTCTGGACCAAGTTCAGGCCCGAAAACCCTAACTGACACTGTCGTCAGACTCATTCTCCTCCTCATCCAAGGACTCATCCACCCCATTTTTACTTTTATCTTTTTCTATTTATCCATTGAGGGCATGATAAGACACATGACAACATCATCAGTTGAAAAAGCATCAAAAACAGAACTCACCTACCAATGTACAATGTACGATGTACCAATCTATGGTAAAAATACCAGTAATAATGATAATAACGTAATTTTATTTTTCTCATGACTCACTTTGCGTCAATCGAGCTCTTGATAAGATCGAAACACTTTGTCACAAGTCTTGCACTTGTATTTCCCTTGAGTCTAGACCAAGCTCAGGCTCGAAAACCCAAACCGACGTCGTCGTCATCAGACTCATCATCCTCCTCCTCCGCAGACTCATCCACCTCATTTTTACTTTTATTTTTTCCCATTTATCCTTCAAGAGCATAATTACAACATCTTTAGTTGAAAAAGCATCGAAAACAGAACTCACCTACCAATGTACCAATCTACCTAGATGGTAAGTTTTGATGATGCTAATAATAAGCTATATCAATTTTCCATCTCATAATCTTAGGATTCTTACAACGAAAACTACATCAAACCTAGAGATGAAATGGGTCAAGCCGGCTTGGCCCACTTAATAAAACATTATCACAGCTCAGCCCAACTGGCAACCCGAACACATTAGAAAATGGCTATTATCATGTCCGAAAAAAACCAAAACATATAACTTACTGGAAAATAAGGCGGGTTTGCTTAAGGAATTTGAATTTTGATCACCTAATTTGGGCCTTCGATGTTGCAAAAGTGGTAATTGGAAGGCCGATTTAACATCCAACTAAAATGTACGTTTGACCCTCACTATCCAAGTTTTGTTAGTTAACTTGTTACAACACATTAGAAACTTTGAGGTCTAATATTCCCACCAACTTATAAGCATGATTCCTTCAACCCTCAACCTTCTCGTGCGAATTGTTTGTAGTACCCACAAAGACAGAGGTCATAAACCGCGGGAGCTCCAGCTAAAATGTGAACTTTGTGGGATCGATTATTTCATGAATATTCATCAACTGCGATTTAACTCTGGTTTGGTGCACATGTTGTTGTTCTTGTATGCAGTTTTTCTCCTTCGCGCAATCCATCAACTTATAATCGTTTGGTTTTGTGATCGGTTGCAGTTTTTGTTATCTCAGTTCATAGATCTCTAATTTGGCGAGGATTGGAAGGCGGCTGAGAATTTTTTGGGTGTGTTATCTCTGCTTCTGTTTATCCCAATTTTAATATGTAATTTTTTTGGGTGTGTTATCTCTGCTTATAACTCCGCCTATGTACTTACATTGCCGGTCCCAAGCCCGGATAAAGGAGGAGGGGGAGGGCGTCAGGTAGTCGACAGCCGGCACTCCATGATCACGTCGAATCCTTATGAAAATGAATTCAGAACAAAATTGCGCTAAAGCTAGGGCGTCACCCGTAAGTGGCGCGCTGTGTGGCCCGAGCACAGTGATAAGTGAGCAAGGGTCGCTGTATCTCCATCGGCACCCGGATGCAGTGTTAAATGAGCAAGGGGGCCATAGAAACTTCTTTTCGAACGACTCCACTCAAAGTTGTTTGGGAGCATATGCTCCTATCAACTTTACACAGGACACACAAAAGAAGTACTTTGATCCTATTAGACGGGGGAGGGTGAAGAAGCTAGGACAGAAGGGTAGAGTTCAAGAGAGCAAAATGCGTTTAGGAACGTGGAATATAGGAACCTTAACGGGAAAATCTATGGAAGTAGTGGAAGTTATGGTGAGGAGAAGGATAAATATTATGTGCCTACAAGAAACTAAGTGGGTTGGTAGTAAGGCAAAGGATCTAGAAAACTCAGGGTTTAAACTTTGGTATTCGGGCACAAATAGAACGAGAAACGGTGTTGGCATCATCGTGGACAAGACCTTGACACAAGATGTTGTAGATGTCAAGAGGGTAGGAGATAGAATCATGGCAATCAAGATTGTAATAGGACAAGAACTTATCAATGTGATTAGTGCGTACGCACCTCAAGTAGGGTTGGATACGAGTTCGAAGGAGAAATTTTGGGAAGACCTTGGAGACTTGGTGCAAGGAATTGCTCAGACGGAGAAGTTATTTATAGGAGGAGATTTAAATGGACACGTGGGCAGGGAGACAGGCAACTATGGAGGTTTTCATGGTGGCCATGGTTTTGGGGAGAGAAACGAGGATGGGGAAGCTATCTTGGATTTTGCAATGGCATATGATCTCTTCTTAGCCAACACCTTCTTTCAGAAGAGAGAAGAACATGTGATCACCTACAAGAGTGGGTCATCAAAAACACAAATAGATTTTCTTCTAATGAGGAAAGAGGATCGTATAACTTGTAAGGATTGCAAAGTTATACCAGGAGAGAGCGTGGCTAATCAACATCGCTTGTTGGTGATGGATGTACATATCAAAAGAGTGAGACAAAAGAACAAGACTTGGAAGTGCCCAAGGACTAGATGGTGGAATCTAAAAGAAGAAAAACAAGCCATTTTCAAAGAGAAAGTAATCACCCAGTGTGTGTGGGATAGAGATGGGGAAGCTAGCCAAATGTGGGATTTCATGGCTAGTTGTATCCGAAAAGGAGCAAAAGAGGTATTAGGAGAGTCCAAGGGCTTTGCCCCACACCAAAATGAATCTTGGTGGTGGAATGAGGAGGTACAAACAAAGGTGAAGGCTAAGAAGGAATGTTGTAAAGCCTTATACAAGGATATGACTGATGAAAATGGTGAAAGGTATAGAAAAGCGAAGCAAGAGGCGAAGAAAGCTGTGAGAGAAGCTAAGTTAGCGGCTTACGACGATATGTATAAACGACTAGATACCAAAGAATGAGAGTTGGATATCTATAAACTAGCTAGAGTAAGGGAAAAGAAGACAAGGGACCTAAACCAAGTGAGGTGCATCAAGGATGAGGATGGAAAGGTTCTTGCTACAGAGAACGCGGTTAAAGACAGATGGAGAGGTTATTTTCATAATCTTTTCAATGAAGGACATGAAAGGAGTGCTTCTTTAGGGGAGTTGAGTAACTCAGAAGAGTGTAGAAACTACTCTTTTTATCGTCGAATCCGGAAGGAAGAAGTGGTTGTAGCTTTGAAGAAGATGAAGCATAGAAAAGCAATAGGCCCAGACGATATACCAATCGAAGTGTGGAAAGTTTTGGGAGAGACAGGTATAATATGGCTCACTGACCTTTTCAATAGGATTTTGAAAACGAAGAAGATGCCAAATGAGTGGCGAACGAGCACTTTGGTGCCTATCTACAAGAATAAGGGCGACGTACAAAATTGCATGAACTATAGGGGTATTAAGCTAATGAGTCATACAATGAAGCTCTGGGAGAGAGTCATTGAGCATAGATTGAGGCAAGAGACACGGGTTTCGGACAACCAATTCGGGTTCATGCCAGGGCGCTCAACCATGGAGGCAATCTATCTCTTACGAAGATTGATGGAAAGATATAGAGATGGGAAAAAGGATTTACACATGGTCTTTATAAATTTGGAGAAAGCGTATGATAGGGTCCCAAGAGACATTCTTTGGAGGATTTTAGAGAAGAAAGGAGTACGAGTAGCATATATCCAAGCTATAAAGGATATGTATGAAGGAGCAAAGACTGCCGTAAGAACTCATGAAGGACAAACTGAAAGCTTTCCCATAACTGTAGGATTACATCAAGGCTCATCCTTAAGTCCTTACCTTTTTGCGTTGGTAATGGATGAGTTAACAGGACATATTCAAGATGATATTCCTTGGTGTATGCTTTTCGCAGACGATATAATGTTGATAGATGAAACTCAGGAAGGGGTAAATGCAAAGCTTAACCTTTGGAGAGAAGAGTTGGAATATAAAGGTCTTCGCCTAAGCCGATCAAAGACAGAATATATGGAGTGCAAGTTCAGTGCAAATGGAGGCCAAAATGAGTTAGGGGTGAGGATCGGAGATCAAGAAATACCAAAGAGCGACCGTTTTCGTTACCTAGGATCTATCTTGCAAAAGAACGGAGAATTAGATGGAGATCTCAACCATAGAATACAAGCTGGATGGATGAAGTGGAAGAGTGCATCCGGCGTGTTGTGTGACCGCCGTATGCCACTGAAGCTCAAGGGAAAATTTTATAGGACGGCAATAATGCCGGCGATGCTGTATGGCACAGAATGTTGGGCGGTGAAGCATCAACACGTACACAAAATGGGTGTAGCGGAGATGAGGATGCTTCGTTGGATGTGTGGGCACACGAGAAAGGATAAGATTAGGAATGAGGATATCCGGGGTAAAGTAGGAGTAGCCGAAATTGAAGGAAAGATGAGAGAAAATCGGTTACAGTGGTTTGAACATGTGCAAAGAAGGCCTACTGACGCTCTGATTAGAAGATGCGACTATGGGACAGAGGTTCAGGGCCGAAGGGGTAGAGGAAGACCTAGGAAAACTTTGGAAGAGACTTTAAGAAAAGACTTAGAGTACTTGGATCTAACGAAGGACATGACACAGGACCGAGCACAATGGCGTTCTAAGATTCATATAGCTGATCCCACTCAGTGACTTGGATTTTCCAAGTCTCCAACCGAGAAATTTTCCTCACTCAGGAAATTAAGGGAACACTACCTCAACCTACATGCTCCACTCACAAAGCTTCAACAAAAGAAAATTCAAAGAACTTAGCGAATAAGGCTTTGGTGTATTTAACACAATACGTTGAAATGAAGGAAAGCTTATTTATTGATATCCCCGATAAGCTACAAATATGTACATATACATAAGTCAAAATAAACAAACAAGAGGGAGCCTTCACAAAGGTTGCTTAGGAGAAGTCTCAGCAGTCGGTAGAGCCCCAGAAAGAGAAGGCACCGGAGGGGGATCATTCGGAGCCTCAGTACTGGACAGAACCCTAGAAGGAGGAGGCATCAGAGGTTGACCATTTGGAGCTTCATTACGCGGTACAGCCCTAGAAGACGAAGGCAATAAATGCCTTTGGAATAAACCCACAAATCTCTGATGATCAAGTAAAACCTGACCATCAGATTCCTTCATCTGGTCAAGCTTCCTCTTCATGTTTGTAGCATAGTCATGTGCGAGCCGGTGCAACTGTTTATTCTCATGCTTGAGCCCTCTAATCTCCTGTTTGAGACTCATCACTTCAGCCGCCAATGATTCAACTTGGCGGGTTCGAGCAAATAGACGTTGGGCCATATTAGACACAGAACCTGCACACTGAACACTGAGAGCCAGAGAATCCTTAACAGCTAACTCATCAGACCGTTTGGAAAGTAGTCTGTTATCTTTGGGAGTGAGAAGGTTCCTGGCCACCACCGCAGCGGTCATATCATTCTTCATCACGGAATCCCCAACGGTAAGAGGACCAGTAGGGGAGACGAAGGATAGACGCCATATGTTGTCAGGAGAAGGCGGGGCTGCCTCTTCAACAAGGTTCAAGTCAAAACGACGGTCGGAGGGGCCAGACATTTTCAAAGGTGTTGAAGAGAGAAGAGGTCGGACAAATCAAGATCTTAGAAGTGCAAGAATGGAGCTTCTACTGGTGGAGATTCAAGTGTGCTTTGGAACTTAATGCCAGCCTCTATAAAAATCTGCACTTGACGGAG
This sequence comes from Malus domestica, assembly GCF_042453785.1. Classification (NCBI taxonomy): domain Eukaryota; kingdom Viridiplantae; phylum Streptophyta; class Magnoliopsida; order Rosales; family Rosaceae; genus Malus; species Malus domestica. The sequence goes on from NC_091661.1 coordinate 28,236,959, forward strand.
CTTCAGAAATCGAAGAGGCGCCTGCTCAAAAATCGAAGAGGCGTTTGCTTTCTCAAAAGCAAGGCTACTCAGATACCACGAGGGTCGATCTCAGAAATCGAAGAGGCGTTTGCTTTCTCAAAAGCTGGGCTGCGCAAAGACCACGAAGGCCGATCTCAGAAATCGAAGAGGCGCTTGCTTTCTCAAAAGCTGGGCTGCTCAGAGACCACGAGGGCCTATCTCAGAAATCGAAGAGGCACCTACTTTTCCAGCCTTGTCAGCACCCGTCACACGCACACTCAGCTTTGCAGAAATTATGGGCATTCGGTCGAAGACTTCTGGTGAAGTAGAAAGCACATGAGTCGTACTGTTCAATCACCCACTTCCCACACGCAACAGTAGCTCATAGGTACCACATATAACTTTGCCAAAGTTCTCTGCCAAAGTTAAACACGTGAAGCTTGCAGCTCCCACTACATCGCTCTGACCAAGAAGGGTAAAAGAATAGCAAAGAAACAACACTAACAAAGTTTAGACACATAAATTTTGAAGGTCTAGCTACAATATTATTACCCACAAGGGTAAAGGAACAGTACCACTGCTGGATAATTGGAAAGTCCTTGTGTGTCAACCTCTGTGCTTCGTGGCAAGGTAGACTAGCAAACATGCCCAACCTTTAATCACATTCGAGAAAACACTCCCAACAAGATTGCTTGCTCCAAAATCGAAGAGGCACCGTCCTCCGAATCTCGAGAGCCAGACTCCCAACATGACTACTTTCTCAAAAATCGAAGAGGGTAAAGGAACAGTACCATTGTTGGATAATTGGAAAGTCCCTGTGTGTCAACCTCTGTGCTTCGTGGCAAGGTAGACTAGCAAACATGCCCAACCTTTACTCACATTCGAGAAAACACTCCCAACAAGATTGCTTGCTCCAAAATCGAAGAGGCACCGCCCTCCGAATCTCGAGAGCCAGACTCCCAACATGATTACTTTCTCAAAAATCGAAGAGACACCGCTCTCCGAATCTCGAGAGCCAGACCCCCAGCATGATTGCTTTCTCAAAAATCGAAGAGGCATCGTTCTCCGAATCTCGAGAGCCAGATCCCCGATAGGATTGCTTGTTCGAAAACCGAAGAGGCAACACTTTCCCAACTTCAAGAGCCGGATCTCCTTGGATAAAGCTGTCTGTAATCTTCACACGCAACATCAGCTTTCCAGATACCACAAACCATTTTTTCAAAGTGCTCTGACAGCGTTAAAACATGTGAAGCTGGCAGCTCCCACTACCGTGCTATGACCAAGTAGGGTAAAGGAATAGCATTACTACTTGTTGTTAAGGAGACTCCTATATATGTCGACCTCCATCCCCAACGGACAGGCAGACCTGCAAAAATGCTCAACCCTTCCTCATATCTGAGAGGGCACTCCCAACGAAGCCTTTCGAAATATTCAGCTTTCTTTCCCCCCGATAATACCTCTGCAAACAAGCTATACTAGAGCAAGAATATCTCATATCATCAGGGTTAAAAGCAAGAGTATCCCATATCATGCTTTTTCCCTGTCTTTTCCTTTGACCTTGTTCTTACCTGCAAGACAAGGAGAAAGAGAGCAATCAGTCAGTACTTGGAATCAAGCTTCCAGTCAGAAACTGACTGCCTGGAACCCCTTACCTGATTACTTACCTGACATTGCTCTCGAGTACTCATCTTCAACATCTTATGCTTCCATGGAAGATACCGCATCTGCTTGAGGAACAGATAGGGTAAGGGAGAAGGATACAAGGAAGTATGTGGAGACAAGCGTAACAGCACACGTGCCGATACATCCATTACTCTGTCAAAGCAAAAGTATCCCATATCAGCAGGGTCGAACGTACTCTAGATTTGATGGACTTGTTTTGACCCTCAAATTCTTCAGTCGGCCTTATACTCTGGAGGAAACCAGAAAACCCTCCAGCTCAGTTCAAGAATAAGCCTGTGGAAAGTTACTTCTTCAAAAGCAAAAGTATCCCATATCATCTCTTCTCATTTTCTTCTCTTTATCCTTCATGCTGCCTGCAAGATAGGGAGACTGTGAACAATCAGCCGGAGCTATGATTGCTTACCTTGTCTGTCACCTCTTTCAGCAGATCCCCTAGCTCGGCGACTTGGGGGACTCCTACTACATGGTTTGTATCGCGCTTGACCAAGCCTGAAACTACAAATAAGCTTCAAGTGAAATTGATACATTACCTTGTGCATCTCCACCAGTTAAAGATACCACCCCTGGATGGAGGAAGAGTACTTCCAGAGAAGATGCCCCATCTATCTATGAGACAGATAAGGCATGTCAAGACGATACCACACTCTGATACTTAGAAGTTTCGTGATTACGAGATCATTCTCCCACAATATTTCCTAATGTCATTTGTACTAAATCATTCACTTGTACTCACTAAAGGAGAGCTTGAACCTATGTACTTGTGTAAACCCTTCACAATTAATGAGAACTCCTCTATTCCGTGGACGTAGCCAATCTGGGTGAACCACGTACATCTTGTGTTCGCTTTCCTATCTCTATCCATTTATATACTTATCCATACTAATGACCGGAGCAATCTAGCGAAGATCACAAAAAGCGACCGTTTTCGCTACCTAAGATTTATCGTGCAAGAGAACGGAGAATTAGATGGAGATCTCAACCATAGAATACAAGCTGGATGGTTGAAGTGTAAGAGTGCATCCGGCGTGTTGTGTGACCGTCATAGGTCACTGAAGCTCAAGGGAAAATTTTATAGGACGGCAATAAGACCAGCGATGTTGTATGGCACAGAATGTTGGGCGGTGAAGCATCAACACGTACAAAAAATGGGTGTGGCGGAGATGAGGATGCTTCGTGGGATGTGTGGGCACACGAAAAAGGATAAGATTGGGAATGAGGATATCCGAGGTAAAGTAGGAGTAGCCGAAATTGAAGGAAAGATGAGAGAAAATCGGTTCCGGTGATTTGGACATGTGCAAAGAAGGCCTACTGACGCTCCGGTTCGAAGATGTCACTACTGGACAGAGGTTCAGGGCCGAAGGGGGTAGAGGAAGACCTAGGAAAACTTTGGAAGAGACTCTAAGAAAAGACTTAGAGTACTTGGATCTAACGGAGGACATGACACAAAACCGAGCGCAATGGCGTTCTAGGATTCATATAGCCGACCCCACTTAGTGGGAAAAGGCTTTGTTGTTGTTGTTGTTGTTGTTGTTATCTCTGCTTATGTTTATCCCAATTTTAATATGTATTTAGAATTGTTGGATTAAAAGGGGTTTGTGATTTGTTATAAAATATGAGTCAAATAGCTCCAATTTTTTAAAGTTTTCTGGTTTTGGTTTCTATTGAAAATAAGAAAACTGAGAGAGAAATTATGATATTAAGTATAAAGTATTAAGTTTAATTACCTAGCTTTGTAGCTAATTTTATATCAACATTAATTCACACGTTTAATTTCCAATGAACTTATATGCATTTTCCTTTATTATTTATTTATTAATTTACTGATTCAGTGAATAATTTTGGCTTTTAGATTTGTTTGAATATTTTTCTGATTCAACTTGCAGGTTTAGTATCATTTTACAGCTTTCTACAACTCTTTGTTCTTTCTCTCTTCCTTTATGTATTTTTAGTCAAATTGAACTGCTCTTTTTAACTTCAGATTTAACTAAAGTGTTTAGAACTTAGTTAAGTGGAAATTTACTCAGGTTTAATGATCTCTATGTGTTTGACAAAGTAAGCATATAATACCTCCACAGGTGAGGGGCCGGACAATTTGCAGGCCAACGTTAAGATTGTTCAGAGCATTAGAGGATAATGGTAATGGATATGAAATTGTTGTTTTATGACAAACACTGCATGTTGATGTTGGTAGTTTTAGTTTTTGCTCCACCAAATTGTATGATAAGATAATTCCAAGTTACGAACTTTTTTATTAGGCTTTGTAACGCCCCTGCATTGTGTATTCCTGAAATTATTTCCAAATTACAAACAGTGCCAATTTTCCAACATATTCTCTATAACCTATTCTATTGTTTTCTCTAATATACATGTTATTGCCCCCATTTTTTTTAAGGCAGTGTCTTAGGTACTATTAAATTAGTTTTATGTCTTTTTTTTTATTTGAAGGCTGCTTCTTTTTCTCTGGCTTTTATTAAGATTCTGGGGTGTGCTTTGGATTTGCTACATATGGTCATATTTTTTGTCATTGGCTTTTTGTTCTGCTTAGTTATTTTTAATTGAGTGTTTTATCTGGTATTTCATTTTGTTTTGTTTATTTGTTTCCTTTTTATGTTTAAATGTTTTTTTTTTCTTTCTAAATTTAGGCTTCTGGGAAATTCTTGCTCACTGTTTGGATTCCAAGAAAATTTAGGAGATGTCCAGTAATATTCACATCCTGAAAACTCAATGAAAATACATACTAATTTATGTGCAGCTGAAAATTTTGTTATCTGATTATGTTCTAATTAAAGATGATTTATTTGTTTTTTTTTAATTTTAATTATTTCGTATTTATTTTGTGATTGCAGATGTTTAAATGATGTAGAGGTTTGCAAAGCTGTTACTCGGAGGAGACATGTCTGGATGAGGGAAAGGTCTCTGCACTGCCCTTGCTATCTCAAATGCCATCACCAATCTCTCTGGTTAGTCACATTTCTCTTGGAATATGCATTTCCCTTGGTGATGAACTTAATAAAAAATGTGAGATGAGCAAATTGAAAAGTCTACTTTCTTCTCATATGCATGCTTTAACATATGTCGGTTTTAATTACTGATAAGCAATTGAAAATTCAGTTTTTCTCCTCATGGTACACTTACATTGGTGGATCAACATATGTTTGCTTTTAACATATCTTATTAAATGCATTTGAACATGTTGAGTTTCATGCCTGCAGCATCGCGCTGCAGACTTATTCCTTCGGTTGTTCTCGTCTTCGACGGACAACGATGGTGGTTGAAAGGGATTTGGGTCGAGTGTTTCGACAAGAATCACAAGGTATCTCCTTTATACTGCCTTCGGGGTAATTCCCCATCACAACCTCAATGACAAAAGATGTTGGAGATGCGTGCCATCATCATCACTAACGGCCAGAGTCATAGGAGGTGGCATGGGATCACATCCCTCACGACTCAACGATGCAGAGCGGCGACGACCAAGTTTTGGAAAGAAGAAGACATGTCAAACGACATAGCGTGCAACCATTTAAACGACTGGCGCAGCTTGGCAGCTCAGACGCTGGTGCGGCTTCAAGCCGCGACTTCCGTGATTTAGGGTTTTGAAATCCCTTAATTTGTATCTTCTTTTTTGATATACCTGTTAGAGTATATAAGGCAGTTAGGAATGTGATTGTTAGAATAATTAGTTAGGATTGTTGGTAAGGGAGTGAGTTGGTTAAGGTGGTTGGCCTAGCACTCATCTATATAGTAAGCATACCATTGTAACCATCGAATTAATCAAGGAAATATCAGTGCAATTCTTTCTTTCTTCCTCTCTAAATTCTCTCTGATTCCTTCTTCTTTTTCCTCTGTGATCTCTCTGTTTCTCCTTCTGCATATTGCTTAACATGGTATCATCGCCTCACATAGACCTGGCGCTTCCGCACCTCAATCAAAGCATTTCTTTCTCTTCTTTACCCTCTAGTTTGCAATCTGTTGTGTGATAAACAAAACAATTGGCTTCTTCCGATCTCCATGAATCTTCAAGAAATTGTTCTTCGTTTCTGCATACCAACTGTTCGATAGATTGTCTCAGTGAAAGAATTCTATACAACATCAACAATGGTGACTACTGATCAGTTAAAGATCGTTCAATCTCCGATCACTGGAAGATATTGACCAGAAGATATTGGGTATGTCTTCTCTGTTTTTCTGGGCATCTCCGATTGCCCATTTCTGCATTCTACATTCAACAAAGTTGTGCACACAAGGTGTTTGCTCTTTGTTCTCAAAGAAAACTATCAACTAGTTTGATTTGTCAGCAACAAATTTGGGGTTTCTCTTCTAAATCTCTATCTGGGTTGTTCATTTCTACAACAAAAGTTATGGTTACCGCTGCACAATTGCAACTTTTGCACTCCCCAATTGTATCGTTGATTCCGTCAGTTTCTTCCTCTACTTGTGTAAAATTAGATGAGACTAACTACTTGCAGTGGCATTTTCTGATGAAGATGATGCTACAAGGTCATGGCATTATGGGATTCATTGATGGATCGAATCCTTGTCCTCCTCAGGATGTGGCAACATCTACACATTCTGTAATCACATCTGAATCATCTGCCAGACTAGAATTAGATGAATTTAAAGTGTGGAAAATGCATGATCATGCTTTGATGTTGTTACTTACTGCAACCCTTTCTTCATCTGCAATTTCTTGTGTGATTGGTAGCAAGAGTTCTCAAGAGATGTGGGTTCGTCTTCAAGATGAATTTTTCTTACCAGTCACAAGAACTAGTATCATCAAGTTAAAGACTGATATGTACAACATGAAGAAAGGATCCGATTCTGTTTCCCAATATCTTCGACGGCTTAAAGAAGCAAGGGATGGACTTTCTATTCTTGGTGTTACATTTCCTAATGAAGACTTTGTGGTCTTTGCGCTGAATGGACTCCCTCCAAAATACAACACATTTAAATGTGTACTCAGAGGGCGTGAGAATATCATTTCACTCAAGGACTTTCGTGCACAATTGCTTGCTGAGGAAACCATTGTGGATTGTTCTGCTGATTGGAATCCAGATTTTACCTTCATTTCTGCACAAGAGAAGTAGGAGGAAGAGATGACGTTTGATGCTTCACAGACAGGGGATCTTGGTGGAATACATCATAGTGACAGCAATGGCCTGGCTCCCTCTGCACGAAATCTTGGATTTCTTGGCCATGCTTTAAAACATTCACATGGATTTCGTCATGACTGCTCCCGGCTGCACCAAGTGCAGGGTACGAAGAATGAAGAGGCCGATCCAAGTAAGAGGGATCTGGATGCACAACAGATAATTGCTATGGCAGGACGGCAGTCAATTTATGGTCATAACAAGGATGGTGAACTGAATTCTCCATCAGCTCACAAGTTATCGCCACTTGGAAATTCCAATGCAACAAATTTCCTGACGGATGTAAGAGAAGGTCTAAGTGTAAAAACTTCTTCACAATCTGCCTTCCAAGCCCAAGGCATGGTTGCATTTGGTGAAAGTGATTCTCAGAGTCCATCTATTGGCAATAATGTGTTACCTAATTATTACAGAAACTTCTCAGAAAGAAGCTTCAAGGAACAAGAACAAGAAGAAGAACTGGACCAAGAACAAGAACAACAGTTGGATTTGATGAACTATCACAGTTTGTCCCGAACAAGGTATGTGGAGGAAAAGACAGCAGTTGAAGATGAGAAGGTGGTTAATAACAAGGAACAAACTTCTGTATCATCATTTGATTTGTCCAGTAGCCAAGGTAAGAAGAAATCTGGTGGCGAAGGTAAAGAACAAGATCACTATGCACTGTTAGGTTTGAGTCATTTAAGATCCTTTGCAATCGAGGAGTAACTACCTAGTTCTGTTGGTGCAGAAAGTTCACACATTAGCAGATCACATACCATTTGTTCGCAGAAATATCATTTTGATGCTGACAACAAGACGAAAATTGGTGTTTCTACTCAAATTGTTGTACATGAGTTCCGGAGATTTTATGTACTTCAGTCATGCAATGGTGGATGTATATTTGATATTCAGTTAAGCTACCATATGCGAATTTCTGATAAGGGTGGGGGCACCGAGTCTACGCTGATTTGGGTACTATGGTATACACGGTATAATGGTAACATACGAGCTCCAGATGCTAGGAGGTTTCTTTTTTCAGGGTATGCGTGCAGCAGTGACCAGATCCTATACTCTCCAATTGTAACAATCTCATGCTTGAACCACCATGAGCTTGCGGGGGGATGTTAGAGTATATAAGGCAGTTAGGAATGTGATTGTTAGAATAATTAGTTAGGATTGTTGGTAAGGGAGTGAGTAGGTTAAGGTGGTTGGCCTAGCACTCATCTATATAGTAAGCATACCATTGTAACCATCGAATTAATCAAGGAAATATCAGTGCAATTCTTTCTTTCTTCCTCTCTAAATTCTCTCTGATTCCTTCTTCTTTTTCCTCTGTGATCTCTCTGTTTCTCCTTCTGCATATTGCTTAACAATACCCACCCATATATTCATCAACGTTGATATGACATGCATATTACACAAAACAATAATCATATTATTCATGGGATATATTAAATTGAAACCAAATAGATTATGGTTTAAGATTACTTGGATGTTGATGAAGATGGTGAAAAGGTTTAGTCTTCTTCCAAGACCTTCTCTTTTTCGCAAAAACACATCATGCTGATAATGTGTTGTGAAACTAATTTTAAAAGTGGGTGAGAGAGAGAGGAGACGACTAAGAGAGAATGGCTCATGAGAATTGTGCCCTCACTTGTTGACCTTGTACTTTTATTTGTACTAATCATGATCAGTTTTTTTTTTAATTTTTTAATTTTTTTTTGTCTTACAAGTAATACTAACCTTTGAGGATTGGATCTTCATATCCTATTAGAATTTTATTTTAAGTGTACAAAATCACGTTTGTCATTGATAATTCTATACATAACACATCCATGTCTTTTTGTTTGGCTTACTATCCAATATCGGACTCCAAGTCAACAGTGGCTATGCTTAAAGAGCATTGTGCTGGGTTCATCGTCAAGGAGTTGGATGCCGGTGTGTAAAATATTTCCATTGTTGTATACTGTGTTTATGCTCAAAAGTTTCATACAAGTTTATTCCTTTCATTGTTCTCGAAATTAGGTCATTGCCCGCACGACGAACTGCCCGATGAAGTGAATTCAATTATTCGTGAATGGATAGTGAACCAGAGGAGTAAACTTCCGGCTGTTAGCTTCAAGTAGTTTATGTAAATGATCTGTACCGTTAATTCTTTTTTATCCTTGTCAAAATTCAAATGCAAGTTTTTTGAAATCAAATGGCTTGATTGATTATTCAGTATATGCTACAAAATCCATGTTGATATGTAAGAAGGAAACATGGTACTCCAACATTGCCCGAGCAACGCCAGCGCAAAATCCCTACGGCTGTTAGGGCGGCTATGTTTGACATTGTTTCCTATAAGAGGATCACTCCAACATTGCACTTTCATTCCTTGTGTTGCTGTTTAGTTGACTAGTTCTTCAGAACTCAATGTTCACGACAGCGGCTGTTCACTGTACCTCCTCTCCCAACTTCATTTCATCGCAAAGACAGGTGATATCAGGAGCTATTCCTCCATTACAATCCCTCAAAATCCCATCACCTACAAGACCGTTTAACAACCGCGGATCCTGTCGTTAACGACAGCGGATCCTCGTGACACAGCTTCTGCCATATCGTTGCGGCAAAACATCTGGTGTACAAGTAGCTATAACAACCTGCAATAATGTTCAAATTCTTGATTTGAGGTACTTCTGAACCTCAAAGACGTTCAAATGGAGTTACATTAAAAGCATCACGTCAAATATATTCAAGTTCAACCGCGTCATCGTATAAAACGGATGATAGGAAAATAACATACTCAAAAAGGTTTGAAGGTGTTTCCGCTGGATCAAAAATACCCTCGTCCCTCGAAAGTGTTGGTAATCCTGCCGAAAATTCGAAAAAAAGTGGCATTTTGAATTTATGATAAGGAAGAGGAAGTGCTATAGCTTGTACTTTTGTTTGTTTTTTGAAGATATTTTCATGCAGCATGGAGTTGAAGATAATTTCACAAATATATATAAAGCACGTATATAATATATATATATATATATACACACACACACACTTATTTTCAGTCAGTTACATCTATTCCATTGTGATTTCTGATAAACAACCCTGAAAGCTAGAACCAACATGCCCATGACAACCACAGCATTCCTTCATGTAGCTTGTACAGCACCCACCGACTTCTCTTTTCTCCAACACACAAGCATGAATTGCTACTAATTCTGAGCAACATGCTTCCTTTTCCGCTGTCCGGGAGCCAATGCAAGAATTCGTTGCGGCTGATTCTGTGCGGTTGCAACCCGCTACAATATCAATCGTCGTGTGATGAGGGGGTGATTGTTTGTCTTGATTATGGTGGGGCTGATGATCACATCTTGTGGCAAACGTTTCTCCTAACGATTCATTGTGAATATGATCTTTGCCACATTGAGTTGAGTGGCAATGACCAGTACTTGTCAACTTTCTGCTTTCCTCCAAGGAAAAAGTAGAATGGTTGCAGTGTTTTGGCTCATGGATTGCATCATCTTCGTTTCTAACATGCTCCTTTCCACAGTCGCTTGAGTGGCAATGAACACTACTTGTCAATTTTTCGCTTTCGTGCAAAGCAAAAGCAGAATAATTGCAGTGTTTTTCCTCATGGACTCCATCACCTTCATTTCTGCTGTGCTCTTTGCCGCAGTGGGTCGTGTGGCAATGACCTTTACTTGTCAACTTTTGAATTTCCACCAAAGGAGAAGCAGAATGATTGCAGTGTTTTTCCTCGTGAAGTTTATCACCTTCTGCGCATGAGCTGAAATTATGATGCCTCAAACAACCATGATTGTGTTTATTCTGTGACTCGAGATCATGACTGACTTTGATGCAGCTTGTTTCATCACAGTGTCGTGCCTCGTGTAAGTCATCACTGCACTTAAGCTTACAAGGAAAGCTTGAATTTAAGGGACTAGGATGGCACTCTGATCCGCATTTCTGCGAGGAACACTTTTGAGGTTTACAGACTTTTACGGGTATGCTGTCCGAGCAACAATGTTGGTTTTTGTGAGAATGGCTATGTCCATGGCTTCCATGTTTATGGCCATGTCCATGGCTTCCATGTTTATGGCCATGTCCATGGCTTCCATGTTTATGGCCATGTGGTGCAGAAGTTTTCCCTCCATGCTTGTTGGTTCCTTGTAAGAGTAGCATGCTGTTGAATATCACAAGCAAGCATGTCCCGGCATCAGCAAGAACTGCAGCCCAAACAAGCGGATGCCCTGCAAATCCCAGTGCAAGGATACTAGCCTTAGCAGTGATTGACAAAGCCACATTCTCAATCACTTTTCTATTAGCTCTTCTCGCAAGTTGGACTGCTTTCGGTAGTTTCCTAATGTCATTTGACAGTAAAATTATATTCCCAGTTTCTTGAGCAAGGGCTGATCCTGAAATGCCCATTGAGATACCAATATCGGCAGTAGCTAAAGCAGGGGCATCATTGATCCCGTCTCCAACCATTGCTGTGTTTCCTTCCATTTTAAATTCTCTAATGATTCTTGCCTTGTCTTCAGGTAGAAGTTCTGCCTGGACTACCTCGAGAGCTTGCTTAAGCTGCAAGTCAGATAAATTTTCTACTCTTATTTGTTCTTTTTTTTTTTCTTTCTTAATCTGCAAGGAAAATATATATGCAGTTCTACAGCCATGTATACCAGGGAAGATCATACATTGAATCAATAAAAGTGAGTGGAGAGTGGAGCGCATGGTATGTGCGCGCAGATTTAAGCATAGCGATATGAGGCTAAGATATTAGGAATAACACACCTGCTCATTTGTATGCAATGCGGCAGCATTACTATCTCCTGTGAGCATAGCTGTTTTAATGCCTAACTTCTTTAGTTCCTTGAGAGCCTCTGCAGCCCCAGATCGACAAGCATCAGATATCATAAAGACTCCAGCAGGGGCTCCCCCAGAGTATATGTATCCAATCGTCTTCCCACCTTTCGAACCTTCAATTGTTGGAACTGAAATTTCAAAAAGATTTAGCGATGAGAGATCCAAAAAGACCATAAACAAAAAGAAAATGAATCATAATCCTTGAAATCATTCGAAATAGCTTCGAAGATACAGGAGTTGATGGCATTTACCTATTTCACAAGCAGCTCTCAAAGCTATTTTTCTGTTTCCAATGTAGATATCTTGTCCATCAATTTTCCCATGAATACCTTCGCCGGGAAAATTTTGAAACTCCTCCACATTCTCAGGGTTTGGCTCGACCGAAAACAATCTTCCATAGTCAACCAGCGCATCTGCCATTGGATGACTTGACTTCCTCTCAATGCTTGAAACCCTTCATGAAGATTAATAGAGAAATCAACGAACTGCAAACTTAGTGAAATAATAGGAAACGCTTTCGGAGAATAATGCAGCATTAAAACAGCCTTAAATTTGTCTTTAAACTAAAAGCCTCTTTCTGAATTTCATGAAGTAAATTTTTTCTTTCCATCAAAATTTTTGTGTGTTTCATTCAACATGTTGCTGAATAGAGGAGTTGCAGTCTATACCAGTAAAGCAATGTGTTCAAGCTAATGTCATCACGAAGAGATTGAAAATCCATCACCACAAATTCACCCCTTGTTATTGTACCAGTTTTGTCAAAAGCCATGATCTTGACTTTAGCAAGTATCTCAATGTAGTCACCTCCTTTGATCAGAAGTCCAGATGTTGCCGCTTTTGTGAGCGTGCAGAAAGTCACAACGGGTGTAGAGAGGATGAGACCGCACGGACAGGCGCTCACTAAAACAACCAAAGCTAAGTGAAACCACTTTCTCCAATTGTGAACATGTAATGCAGCTGGAATCACCGCGATAGAAACAGAAATGACCAGGACCGCTGCAAAACAGCGCCACAAAACGTATAAATCCAACCGTTTGCATTCTCCTTAGTAGTAAAGAATAGGGAAACATATGAAATGTATGGGGAAAGTAGACTAACCTGGGGTATAGAACATTGCACATTTGTCAATGAATCTTTGAGTTCTGGATTTGCTGTTTTGAGCCTCTTCGATGAGTTTTGCCATTTTGGCGACCGCACAATCTTCAGCCAATGATGTAGTTTTCACGCTAATATAACCTTCACAATTGAAACCAAATTTTGTCAGAAATGAAAACATAACTCTTTCTTCAAAATCAAAGAATGACGGGAGCGACATTTATGTTACCATTAAGATTGATAGTGCCTGCCCAAACAGTGGAGTCCTTTTCTTTGGCAACTGGATAGGATTCTCCAGTTAGTGTTTTCTCATCGACTTCAGCTTTTCCTTCAACAACTATTCCATCAATCGGTATCTTTTCGCCGGCCTTAACAGCAAGAATTGTGTTCAACTTTACCTCATCAACACCCACAACTTCTCCACTCTCTGCTAAGACTGCTATTTGGGGGGCCATGCTCATCAACGACGACATCACTGCTTTTGCCTGAGTAGATAAAAGCATGTTATTCTACATGTCTGACTGTTTATGATATACATTACCAAGTCATTCGTTAATCCCTTAAACAACATTTTAATGTATTAGTATCAGTGTTTTGAAAAACAAGCCTTGAGGCGCACCTAGGCAGCTTTGGAGACAAGGCGGTGATGAAAATGCCTCTGCCCAACGGGAATAGGCTTAAACTCGCCTAGATGTGATCGAGGCATGCCTAGGCAGCTGCAGAGTTGACTGGGTTTTTTTTTTCTTTTTCTTTTTTAAAAGAAAAAAAATGCCAAAGTTCAAGTTCAACTAGACTCCATGACATACCCTCTAAGTTCAAGTTCAACAAGACCATATGACATACCTTCCAACTAGACTATATATTAATAATTATAGGTCCCATGAGTCGCCTCAATATCAAGGCTTTCGCCTAGGAAGGGCTTCACTTTCGTCTTTTAAAGCATTGGTTAGTATGTGGTTTATCACAAAATTATGTACAAAACTGTCTTCAGCAAAATTTGTTGTTCCAAAATCAATTGCTATGTTTTTCTGCCACTTATCGTTACTTGTATTTTGTTTAATTCAATGAGATTAGTTCTTAATTTTTTCATAAAAAAGAAGGATGAGTGTTTTATGCTAACCCTGTAACCTGCAGAAGACTGGAGCCACTCTGCAATGGTGAACAGAAAGACAATCGAGGCAGCTTCTGTATAGTCCTTCAAAGCAATTGTCCCAATTACTGTCAAAAGTTACACCAAATGGATTTACATAAATATACAAACATGCGCAAATAAGTAACTTCTGTATCATGTGTGCTGTTTTGCAATAGAGTAGATAAGTGGTAACAAAATTTTGGAGTGTAGAAAATATAATTTGACAAGTAATTTTAAAGTGGAACAGATGATTGTATCACATTAAGTATTATTCTCGTGATAGATGATTGACTGACAGTCATGTGTACAGTGTACCTCAATGTTTATAAGATAATTTCATATAACTAACGCAACATCATGCAGTAGAGTTTCTACCAATTTAGAAAACCAAAATTGTGGAGAATGAAATGAAAAAATAAGTTGAATATTAAGACAAAGTATTGACTCACCGGCAATGATAACAAGAATGTTGATGTCATGAAACCTGAAATTCCGAATAGCCGCAAAACATTTCAAAGCAACGGGGAAAATGCCAACGGCCACGGCTCCAAGGGCCAACCACCCTAATGGCCGATATGCGTACTTGAGAAATGATAGAACCAGTAACACGCCACTACCAATTGCATATGGACTTGGCCACGTTTTCTTGTAAATGTCCCCTGCCCCATACACTCTCACATTTGCTTCTAGCCTTGCTTGGTTTAGTGCCTTAACTGTCCATGAAATAACAGATCAAAAGGGCAATTTCCTCAAGGAAAAATAAATTTGTTTATGTTGCCCTATCAGTTTTTCGATATCCATTCATGTGAGTTTGCTGTCGTATTAATTTTCCTTCAATTTTCAATGTTTCTAAATGTTATCTGATGGGGCAAATCAAAAGAACTTTATCCTTATAAGTAATAATGGAGTTTGAAAAACTTGTGCATTTGTATTAAGATAAAAGAGTGTGTGAGAGGCCGACTAAATGGACTGAGCATACTTTATTTTATTTTCGAATAAATAGCTTGAGCTTTTTTATTTTAAGAAAACTAATGTGCTTTTCCTCATAGTCAAGGAGTCTCAAGATTCACACCGAAGGGGTGTAAAACTATTTAGTATTATATAGTGTAAGGTGAAACGTACAACGCTTCCAAAAAAAAGAAAGAAAAAAAAAGGTGAAACGTACAATGAATTAGCTACAACTGAAACCTATTTTTAAGTATATTATAGTGGGTGATGAAAAGGAAAGCAAAATAGTACGTGAAAGTTGGGTAAAGAAAAACATATAAGGCATGCTCGTCTCTATCTTTTTGGGAACCGGATTCTCTCTGGATCCATATATATTGAATATGCTGAGCAGGCGATCTGCACTGTTAAAATTTGATCCAACGACTACAAACAGAGTATTCTCTAAAAATTATAATAGTTGTAGCCGTTGAATTAAATTTCAACGGTCCAGATCGCCTGCTCAGCAGCCTCAATATATATATGGATCATGACAGGATCCGGTTCCATCTTTTTGGTTCATAATGGTACAAACAGAGGACCCTCTAAAAATTAAAATAGTTGTAGTCGTTGAATTAAATTTTAACAGTCCAGATCGTCTACTCAGCAGACTCAATATATATATGGATCAGGAAATGATCCGGTTCGATTTTTTTGGTTCATAATGGGACACGATATGCCGATTAATAATTCTCCCACAACAGAAAAAGTACACGTCCACCTACTGCTATCGTTCTTTTTTTTTCTTTTTCCCAAAACTATTTGCTTTCTGTTGTGCAACTATTAAGAAAAAAATAACCAATTTTTAGCGCAAATATTAGAGAATTAAGGGGAAACACTAATATTAACTGGCGTAAAATTATTTAAGAGAATATATTACCGATTTGAAGCTGGGAAATGAGAAGGCTATCATGGACAACAATGACAGTTCTGGAAGGCACAATCACTGAAACCGATTTCACACCTTCAAGAGGCTTGAGGATATTCTCTATCAGAGGAACTTCTGATGCGCAGCACAACCCCAACACATCAAAGTAGCTCTTCTGAAACTTTATGGCTGCTGGCTTTTCTTTTCCCTGGACAGAAGCCATCCTGCTTAATTATCTCTCAACTTCTGCAAATACACAGGACACATGAAAAATTACTAATTTTATGTTGGTATACAAACTTTGTGTCTGATTTGTGAAGAGTAGAGTTATGAAAATTATTTGGTCAGAAGTTCGTGTGTGTGTGATACAGGTGTACCGAGGGTCTCGAGGAGACGAAGAATAGGAGACTTGAGAATTACTTAACCAGGGGCAACTCATCTCCGTCGACAATACTAATCGTGAATTCACTCGATATGACCAAGGTAAATGCTTAAAGAAAATCACCTTGTAGGTAAGGGGGAGCTCTGGGGATTTTTCAAGCTTAATTCAGAGAGAGAGAGAGAGAGAGAGTAATAGGGTCTGAAAGCTTTAAGTAGATGAAGTTGTGAGAACTATACCTATAAGAAGGGAAGGATTATAACTTATAGAGGGACATGTACATAAAGAATATCTTAAATTAATGAAGTAATCTCCTAACAAAACAACTTTCTTTGGTTGGAATAATTGGTTAACCAGATGGAGGGAAAAAGAATGGAATCCACATCAAAGCTTGTTTTATAGCATCTGTGGTTAACCTGATGAGATGGCCATTCAAACTGATTTAGCAAGTAAACCCTCAACGGCAAGTAATGTAGTAAGCTAATGTTGTATTATAACTTATTTAGCAAGTACACCCTCAACGGCAAGTAACGGCAAGTAATGTAGTAAGCTAATGTTGTATTATAACTGATTTAGTAAGTTTCTACAGGTAACATTGGTTGTTAGAGGAGTTGTGCGAGCTTGTATTCGGAGGATCGAATTTACGACGTGTGAAATTATTCATCCTCAGGAAATTACTACTTGCTTATCGAGACAACAAATGTGAGGTCGATATTGCAGGCTGTAGACTGTGATATCGATAGCTTATTTGTTGGGTTCATTAAGCAAGTGGGCGGGAAGATTCGTTGACAGCAGCTGACGCAGATTCGGAATTGTTATTCTTGGGACTCGACCCAAAGACACATCTGTTCTCGGAGTACTTGACGTTTCGAATTCTTGGGCAAGACCCACTCTCATTTTTTTTCAGTTTTGGTTTTCAGTATAAGTATTTTGAACTTCCGTTACTAGTTAATTGTTTTGACTTTACAAATGTTTTTGGAAAAGTATTTCTGTTTTCGTTTTTAAGTTGATTCGAGCTTTTGATCTATATGTTAGTACATATCTATTTTGACGTTATCTGGCCTTAAATTATTTTGTGTTTTCGACTTTATATCTTATTAAAGTATGTTTCTACTATTACACTGATGAGGAAAGAAAGTATGAGTCTGGGGGCACGAAAGATGGAATCATTGCAACCCGATCGCGACGGGATGACATTTTTCCTTTTGTGCAACTGCTCTGATTTGATTTCTTCGTTACGTATATATATGTGTATCTTTTTTCGTATTTTCGAGTTTTTCAGTGTAGTATGTTATTTTAAATTTCGAGGACGAATTTTTTTTATAAGGGTGGTAGATTGAAACACCCCAACCCCATTTTATTTAAAAATTGTTTTAAAGCCTTAATTGGTGAGCCCGTGGGGCCCACCTTGTTTTATTTTATGTTTTCTGGTCTCCCTCTCTCTTCTCTCAGTTCTCTCTTCTCCCTCACCTTTCCCGCAACTCTCTCTCCCTCACTCTCTCGGCTCTCTCTATCTCCACCCCTCGGAGGGTTTTTCTTACCAACTAACATCACCATCGTCTTTATCTCGTCGCTACGAACTCAACCATAGTATTGGCATCTTGAAAGTCAAACCAGGAAGCCCCGTTCATGAGCTCCGTCGAGCACCGCCCCTTTCGAGGCCATTGTCGGCCAATCCACGGCGAGTTGGCTGGCGTGTAAGGTATCAATCTCTTTGTCTGCCTACGTACTACAACTTTCCTTTTTGTTTCACTCAATTTTGTTGAGTATTGAAGAAGTTATACTCATTTGAATTTTACCCAGTTTCCGGCGACCTCTGAGGCTTTCGAGGAATTTTCCGGAAAAATAACGGCGAGTTAGATGTCGTGTGAGGTACCATTCTCTTCGTCTCTTCAAGGGTTACAACTTTTGTCTTTGTCTCGCTTGATTTCGTTGAGTAGTGATAAAGTTATGGCTGTTTAAAATTAGGTGGTTTTCCGGCTGAATTTCCAGCCTTCTTCTTAGGCAAAACCAGGCCTCTTAGGCCCTTTAGAAAACCCCTCGGGCCTTAGGCCCGTGTTGTCTTAAGCCCAAAACCCTAGCCCCTTTAGTTTTTAAGTTTTGTTACTTGGTTTTTAAAACCCTTAGGGCCTGGGCCGGTTTTGACTTAAAGGGCTTTAAGCCCTGTTAGTTTTTGTGAGGCCTTAAGGCCTTGGTGCCGTGGGTGTGTGTGTGTGTATGTGTTTATGCATGCACATACATGCCGTGTGTGTGTGTGTGTTTGGGGTTTAAGCCCAAACCACATTTCTTCACCCTAAACCCTTTTAACCCAAAAACCTTAGAAAACCCAATATATCCTAATCCTATTTAACCTAAACCTTAATCCGGATTTCAAGCCTAAAACCCGTTAGACCTAATTTGACCGTTGACCCCCGGTCAATGTTGACTTTAGGGTTGACTTTTCGGGTTTTCGTCCGGGACCCTTCTTAGGGTAATTCGACGTTCTGAATCCGTTTCCAATGTCCGTTTTCCCAAATTCAATTTCTATTATATAGTTTTATTTATTGGACTCTTTATGTGCTTAGGGGCAATTATTGTGACGTTTCCATCTTTGCTAGTGGCGCAACTTTTGGCAACTAAGTACTGTGAGTGGACCCCTTCTAAAATTTCATGATTTTATAGTAATTGCATAAATGATTAGCATGCCTACGAAATTTGTGAATTGATTTATATCAATCCTGTTTACTGAATTTATTGATTTTGTCTCGTGTTTTGGTGAGGAAATAAATGGTTAGCCTATTTTGAACTATATTTTTATATATCGTATTTTCTATAAAAACCATGAACTGGTAGACTATCCGATGGATGACGATAGGATACTAGAACATGTTTTAGAAACCCCTCTTTATAGTATAGACGATGGATGACCTTATACTATGAAGTGGTTATTTATGAGAGGCGTAAATATTTGTGCGTACCTAATAGACACTATGCCGCCTGGGGCGAGGATCTGGTGTTGGCATGTAGGCCGGGAGAAATAATCCCTAGCGAAAGGCTGAGGGACACGGAGACAGGCATTGGGCCGGGAGGGAGTTATCTCTGGCTACGGGCACAGAGACTGAGGTGCAGGCATTGGGCCGAGAGTTATTATTTATTCAGTGATCTTTCTAGCAGCACACCGCGTTTACGAGACGATTTATGATACATTTATTGTTTTGATTTCCGCGATGCGTTTCTGCGATATGACTTTTGAGATATTTGGCATGCTAGGATTTTTTTATTAAATCCATCACTTATCATGCTAGTAGTTTTCATTATTAAACTGTGGGGGTTAGTATCTTGATAACTGTTTTATTATTATTGTATATATGAACTTGGTCCACTCACCTTTGTTTTTCGCCCCTATTCAGGACTTAGAATCAATGCACCTAATCCCGACATCAAAACACTTCCGCAGCAGCATATTTGAGTCCTCTCGATGTAGGACCCACTTCTCTATTTATTCAATTTTATCTCAATTCTTTTTAGTGATTAGGTTTAGTTGTATGTTCTGAACACGTTCCTAAATTATTAACTCATTGTTTTTAAATTCATAACCTTTATTTATTTCTGATTCTTAGCTTTTGTATCAATTAATGGCTTTCGTCAGCCTCGGGTGTCGGCCAGCACGTGTCTATCCTGGTATTCGGGGAATATCAGGGTTGGGGCGTGTCAAGTTTCATACATCGTCTTTAAAAAGTTTCAATGTCATACCTTATCTTCGAATTTGTTGCAATGTCATACCTTCTATCAGTTCCTTTGTTAAATGCTGACGTGGCATGAGACAGGTCCACTTTTTATTAAAAAATTAATAAAATATTAAAAAGTATTAATTAAATATTAACTAAATATTAAAAATTAAAAATTTAAACCCCCCCCCCCCGAAAGAAACCCCATCCCCTTCATCATCTTCCCTCCCTGCAACCCAAATCCAAAACCACTCCCACCCATCCTCCACCTCCTCCTCCGCACCCATCCTCCACTTCCTCCGCGTACCCATCTTCCCATCTCCCTCCCCCTCCCCCCCCCCCCAAACACGAGCCCAACTTGCAACCCAGAGCAAAAAAAAAAAAAAACCATCTTCATCTTCCTCGACCCCCCCTTCCCTGCAACCCACCCCTCGCCTTTCTTCCCCATCCCATCTTCCCCAAACCCACCGTGCACCCATCCTCCACCTCCTCCTCCGCACTCACTACCTGCAACCCAAAAAAGAAAAAAAAAAACCCATCTCCCTTTCCCTGCAACTTAGATCTCGTCTTCCCCAATAGGTGTGGATTTAAGGAGTGGGGTGTGTAGAGGAGGGAGGAGGGTGGGTGTGAGGGTGGGTGCGAGGGTGGGTGCGGAGGAGGACGTGGAGGATGGGTGCGGTGGGTTTAGGGAAGACAGGAGGGGGAAGAAATGGGTGGGTCGTAGGGAAGGGGGTTCGGGGAAGATGAAGATGGGTTTTTTTTTTTTTTTCCTTCTTCTGGGTTGCAGGTTGGGTGGGGAGAAGGGGGTTGAGGGGGAGGGAATATGAACTAGGTTTTTTTTTTTTTTTTTTTTTTTTAATTTTAATTTTTTAATACTTAGTTAATATTTAAATAATTTTTTAATAAAAAGTGGACTTGTCTCATGCCACGTCAGCATTTAACAGAGGAACTAACGGAAGGTATGACATTGCAACAAATTCAAAGATAAGGTATGATATTGAAACTTTTTAAAGACGAGGTATGAAATAACCCAAACGTTGAGGTAGTTTTATGTAATTTATCCTTTTTAATTTGTATAAGAAAAATCAACTGTGATTGCTAGTTCCTAGAGAAAAATAAATGTACTTCACATGGAAGAGGATACTGTTGGATTTGTGACCAAGTGGACAACAAGCCAAAATACCTTTCGGCTAATAAAATAGAATAAGGAAAAGGGAGACATCATTATGATGTCTAGCCCTTGATTTGTGGCTTTTACAAAAGCAAAGAAAGGTGGCCTTTTGTTTATATTAAGGCATTTGGTTATGCCTTTGGAGAATGGGGAGTTGGGAACGGCAGATTTGAGAGAAGAAAGAGAAGGGTTGTTGTTTTCTATCATTCCCATTTTGTTTGTAATTCCCTTTTGTTAGTTATCACTCAATAAAAGATATTTGTGCTACATTTTGTGGCTTTTGGGAGAGAAGGAATTTGGTATATGTTTCCATCTTCTCCATTTGTTCTTTGTGAGAGTGAGAGCTATTGGGTGTATGTGGGATTTGGGTTTGAGAGTTAAAACTCTATTTGTAATCTCCTTTTGATATTAGTGGAATTTCCTCGCCGTCTCGGAACTGGACGTAGGCTTACGCCGAACCAGTATAAATCCTTGTGTCATTTGGATTATTTGTCTTATCATATTTTGCCATTGTTGCTTATTGGTTTCATATTTGACGCTTCCGCACAACAAGTGGTATCAGAGCTCTGGGTTTCGACTTGGGGCTTTGTACTAATATGTCTATGAAACCTTCGAATATGTCGGTGAAATATGATATTGAAAAATTCAATGGGAGGAATGATTTTAGCCTGTGGCGGGTTAAGATGCGAGCTGTGCTAGTTCAACAAGGGTTGCTTAAGGCGCTACAGGGTGTGGAGGCCTTGCCACAAGATTGGTCTGCTGAAGAAAAAGAAGACACTTTGAATCGAGCACATAGTGCAATTATGTTATCACTATCTGATGAAGTTCTTCGTGAGATGGAAAATGAAACTACTGCAGCTGGTTTGTGGCTTAAGTTGGAGAGTATATACATGACCAAATCCCTCACCAATCGTTTGTATTTGAAGCAACGTTTGTACACTCTCCGTATGACTGAAGGTACACCTATTCAAAACCATCTTGATGAGTTTAATAAGGTTATTATGGATTTGAAAAGTATGGATAATAAAATTGATGATGAGGATCAATCTTTGATTTTGTTGTGTTCTTTACCTCCTTCGTATGCGAATTTTGTTGAAACTTTGTTATATGGGAGAGATTCTATTTGTATGGAGAATGTAAAAGCCGCTTTGAATTCAAGAGAGTTAAAGAACAAAGTATTTGGAAACTTGAATGATTCTCATTCTGAGGCTTTTATAGCAAGAGGCAGAGATAGGGAATATGGTTCAGGTAGTAATAAAGGAAATTTGAGATCGAAGTCTAAGACCAGAAACAACACATGCAACTATTGTCGCAAGGAAGGGCATTGGAAAGTTGATTGCCCAAAACTGAAAGATAATGCTGGTGCGAGTGCGAATGTCGTCGATGACGACTTCGACTTTGTTCTATGATGACAGTTGGCTACACCAGATTTGAAATTAAAAAAAAAAAAAAAAAAAAAAAAAAAAAAAAAAAAAAAAAAAGGGAATCTGGTGTTGTGGGTACTCTTAAATCTCTTTGCTACATATGGAAATTTAAGAGTTTGTAAGGATTCTTTGTTATGATTTGAGAAAGTTGCTTAGTAGCCTCTGTGTATGTTTGTGTTATGTCAGTTGCTCTTCATCGGTGTTTTTATTGTTTTGGATATTGGTATGGTTTTGTTTTTTTGGTAAAGTTGAATTCAATGAGGGCCAATTTGTTAAGTTCTGCAAGTTTGGATAGTGAGACACCACACTATTTTGGAGACACCTAATGCGGAACATTTGTGTGGAACCCTCTTGTAGAAGGCAAGTTATATGCTTTCTAACTTTGGTTTATGGACATTTGGTTGGATTTGTTTGCCACTGCTATTTGGTCTGTTGGTCTCCATCATCTGCAATTAGTTTTTTTGAAGACTCCAGTTGAGGTATGGTTTTGGATCTCCTGCTGATTATTTGAATTTGAAATTTTGGTTGTCCTGTTGGTGCTCATGTGATGATGGTAAACTTGAGTGAAGGGCATTTTTTTGTATGTGGTATGTGAGACCTTGTTCCAAATTTGTAATCAGTTTTGACTTGGAGAATGTGCCATGCTATGTGAATGAGTCTATTGGTGCAGTTTAAGACCATGGTGTTTGTGAGCAGGTGGAGTTCGTTGTGTGTCCAACTTTGGTATGGTGTGCTTGATCTTTTGTTGGCGATATTGAAGAATTCCAGTTCTTCGTTTGAATCACCTTTTGTTTTGATCAAGGCACTTATGGTTTGAAAATTTGGAGAAGACGGTAGAGAAATGTTCACTTTCGTTGGCTTTGGTATAGTTTGAGTCTAGGTGGAAATTGTTATGAGCACTGGTAAGTTTGGGGAATTTGATTTAGTTTCCGTTGTCTTTAGTTTGTACTTTGGGTGCTTATGGTGATTGTTGGTTCGATTCTCTGTGATGCTTTCGGAACTTGGTCAAGGTGGAGATTGTTGGATTTGTGACCAAGTGGACAACAAGCCAAAATACCTTTCGGCTAATAAAATAGAATAAGGAAAAGGGAGACATCATTATGATGTCTAGCCCTTGATTTGTGGCTTTTACAAAAGCAAAGAAAGGTGGCCTTTTGTTTATATTAAGGCATTTGGTTATGCCTTTGGAGAATGGGGAGTTGGGAACGGCAGATTTGAGAGAAGAAAGAGAAGGGTTGTTGTTTTCTATCATTCCCATTTTGTTTGTAATTCCCTTTTGTTAGTTATCACTCAATAAAAGATATTTGTGCTACATTTTGTGGCTTTTGGGAGAGAAGGAATTTGGTATATGTTTCCATCTTCTCCATTTGTTCTTTGTGAGAGTGAGAGCTATTGGGTGTATGTGGGATTTGGGTTTGAGAGTTAAAACTCTATTTGTAATCTCCTTTTGATATTAGTGGAATTTCCTCGCCGTCTCGGAACTGGACGTAGGCTTACGCCGAACCAGTATAAATCCTTGTGTCATTTGGATTATTTGTCTTATCATATTTTGCCATTGTTGCTTATTGGTTTCATATTTGACGCTTCCGCACAACAGATACTGCTCTTAGCATTTCATCAATAAGCCAATTGTCGACTCGCTCTGTTTTCTGCAGAGAAAAGGTAGTAAAACGCACAAACGAAAACTACGAAAGTGAACCATATTAAAAAAAAAGACAGTACCGATACTTACAGATGGGTAGCAATTCTTCACTATGTCCTTGAGTGTCAACCTTAAGCAGAACAAAAGGAATTTAGCACCTAGCCATGAGGCACCCGAAGTTCTTCTCTCCTGAAACAGAAAACTATATTATGAGACTGTTTTTAATCAAGCTTACTTTGGCGAACAACACAGAGGAATATCCTGGAATAACATTCCCACCACTGTTGATAAGAACCACAGATTTGACCAAAGCAGGCCAGAGACGAGCGACAATTGCAATAATATAACCTGGAGACAGAAAATCGTAACAAATAACAAGAAGATACACAACAGATATGCACACTGGAGAATAAAAGCTAAAAATTAAAGCAGATAAGCCACCAGAACTGGTTAGGTAAGTTGTAAGACATTGTTTAGGTAAGTTGATCATCTCGCTTCTAGTTTAAAACATACCACCAATTGAGTTCCCAACCAGATGTGCTGGTTCACCCACAACTTCAATAATGAAATCTCTAAGCATTTCAGCCCACATGAGTTCAGTGTATTCAATGTTTGGCTTTTCCGATTTGCCAAATCCTAATAGTGTGATGGCCCATACTCGGTTTCCACCTTCAGCAATGGCGCGTATGTTGTCACGGTAATGCTCCAAGAAGGCTCCAAAACCATGAACCAGAAGAGTAGCAGGACCTTCTTCACCCACAACTGTATACTGACAAAAGGATAGTAGTATCGTAGTGAAAGAGTAGGTACCCCAATCTACAACATAAAGCTAGCCAAGTATTTTTCCAGATTACAAGGCACAGAATATCTTTGAAATAGAAAAGATCAGTTTCGAACAAAATACCTGAATTAGATAGCCTTTCCATCTCCAGATACGAATACGAAATCTTCTGTCATCACTTAACTGACTTTTTAGAGAGACAAGCAAATACCACTGTCACAAAACATAACTCAGTTGCTTACAAATATGTTATGCAATAAATAATGTTTATTTGCAAAGAAAGCAACTTAGGTAAGTCTCCGAAAAGCCACTTCAATCAAAACATAAATACAATTTTCGCATAACTGGTACAGCACCTCCATTGAGCACACCGAATCAACAGTTGCGGCAATGTAGCGGATGAATATCCAAAAGGAGACAGAAATCCAGAATCTCGTTCTTTCTTATACTTGAGAGCTTCAAAATATACTCTTCTTCTGGATAGGATACCAAGAAAAAGGGCAGGACCAAAGAGTGTAGTAAATGAAGCTCCATCCCGACTTTCAGCACAGGGCATCCGTTCATGTTTTCTGCAACAAGATTATAACAAAAGAACCTTTTAGTTAATGCAGGAATGAAGTGGAAGTTTTTTTACTGTAAAATATGACCACGTACTCCCACCAGTAGTGATCACGTTCTGTTCCCTCCAAATATCTCAAGTATGCACCCAAAGCTTTCAATGCGTTACTGGTCCCCCCTCCCAGAGAATTTCCCTTTGTAGTGACAAACATAGAATTCTCGCGCTTCTTTGATGGGACCTGGACATGTCTAGAACTCGAATTGTTTAGATTTCTTTGCCCAGGCTTCAAAATTTCCTTCATCAAAATCATTTCAGCGCACATCTCTTTCATTGAATTCCAACTCTTCCATTTTGCATGGATTTTCTTTGATAAAATGTTTCAAATCATTAAATGTGGGGATGGGACCTGAATCATAGTAAAGCGATTATGGTCACTACTACTTGCAAGATATATCTTCGACAAATTTAGTAACGAAACAAATCAAGTAGAAGTATAAGCAGAAGCATTAACAATATGGGAACTCTTACCCCAATCCACTTCCATGTTTCGACCAGTTAATGTTGCGGAAGACAGTGGCAAAGTTACAGGCAATCTAAGTTTGGTAAATTCATCGTATGAATCTGGAATACCCTTCAAGCTCTACATAATCACACACTCATCCGATCAATTGCTCGATAGTAACTAAGTGAATCACCAACCAGCACCTCAAAAACAAATAAAAAAACCAATCAAGACAACGACAACTACCTTCACATCATAAAACGGAGACTGCCACAGCACAAACTTGGGGGAAGACCGCATTGCCGCCAAGGTGTCCCTGACACTATCAGTCATATTCCTTAAGCCATACTCCACCTCCTCCTCGGCATATACCGTACTAACAAACTGAACCTGTTGCAATCCTCTCCAATGATGAGTGGTTCAACTACTTGTTAAAGATCAACACCAGCCCATTAAGATCAGTCGGTACAAAGGAACTAGATTGGTCTAGTTCAAACATGCATGGTTTTCTCTAGAAGATTCTATAATGGGAATATGCTAGAAAACTCTAGCAAAGAAGGTTGTTCCTTAAGTTGGTGGAAGATTCTAGAAGAATGGTGAGGTTTCCACCAACATGCAAGATTAGTGTAGATAATTCTAGCTTGGGAAGTTAGTAGAATTATCTAGATAACTCTAGCATGATGTTTCCATGCTTCTCCAAGGTTCCATCCATGCCTATAAAAGGAGAAGGCATCCACACCATTTGTATCAACCAATCAACCAAGTAACCAAGTAACCAACCAATCAATCAAGAAGGCAACCAAGTGAGAGTGAGAAGCAAGAATAGTCTTGTAGGAGTGTGAGTGATCTAGAGTGTGTCTCTAGAAAGTGAGTGAGTGTCATTGCTTCTAAGTTGTGTCCTTGTGAGTGTTGTAATATTTTGTGTGTGTAATAGAAGTAATTTGTTTACTTGTGTTGTCTCTCCAACACTTGTGTTAGAGTTGTGTACTCTAAGTTCTTCCCAACACTACTCTCATACAATATAGAAACCTACCCACAACTTGGATACTGATGTGGCGGAATTCCAATCCAATCCTGCATTTTGATGCATTTCTGCGTGATTATCTTGGAATTCTGCCACAATGGCATCCCCGTGGCAGGAAGTTGTTTCTCCTTATACACAATAAGCAATGCTATTGATGTAACAACCTCTTTTACAAGCTCTTGAATCACATTTTAGGCATTCCCCAACCGAATCATCAAGTTCACACCTTTATCCTTCAACGAGTTTCTCAAATCTTGCAAAGCAATCAAAACCGTTTCTTGCATTTTCTCGGGAAAACCTGCCCATTTTCCCTCCAATGAATCCACCTATAGATATAATCGTACATCACTATTTGTGTAAGAGTTTTTCATGCTTTCTTGTTTGTCATTTATGCGACTTAATCTTGTTCTTGGCAATATAAGTTTACACCCATTACCTACAAGGTGATTTTCTTTAAGCGTTTAGCATGGTCATATGGAGTGAATTCAAAATTAGTGTTGTCGACGGAGATGAGTTGCCTCTGGTTGAGTAATTCCCAAGTCTCCTATTCTTCGTCTCCTCGAGACCCTCGGTACACCTGTATCACACACACGAACTTCTGACCAAATAATTTTCATAACTATACTCTTCACAAATCAGACACAAAGTTTGTATACCAACAGAAAATTAGTAATTTTTCCTGTGTCTTGTATTTGCAGAAGTTGAGAGATAATTAAGCAGGATGGCTTCTGCCCAGGGAAAAGAAAAGCCAGCAGCCATAAAGTTTCAGAAGAGCTACTTTGATGTGTTGGGGTTGTGCTGCTCATCAGAAGTTCCTATAATAGAGAATATCCTCAAGCCTCTTGAAGGTGTGAAAGAGGTTTCAGTGATTGTGCCTTCCAGAACTGTCATTGTTGTCCATGATAGCCTTCTCATTTCCCAGCTTCAAATCGGTAATATATTCTCTTAAATAATTTTACACCGGTTAATATTAGTATTTCCCCTTAATTCTCTAATATTTGTGCTAAAAATTGTTTATTTTTTTCTTAATAGTTGCACAACAGAAAGCAAATAGTTTTGGGAAAATTAAAAAAAAAAAAGAACGATGGCAGTAGGTGGACGTGTACTTTTTCCGTTGTGGGGGAGTTATTAATCGGCATATCGTGTACCATTATGAATAAAAAAGATGGAACCGGATCCCCCCCTGATCCATATATATAATTATATATTGAGTCTGCTGAGTAGATGATTTGGACCGTTGAAATTTAATTCAACGACTACAACTATTATAATTTGCCCTCTGTTTGTACCATTATGAACCAAAAAGATGGAACCGGATCCTGTCATGATCCATATATATATTGAGCCTGCTGAGCAGGCTATCTGTACCGTTGAAATTTAATTCAACGACTACAACTATTATAATTTTTAAAGGGTCATTTATCTGTAGCTGTTGGATCAAATTTCAATGGTCCAATCGCATGCTCACCTGATTCAGTATATATAAATCCGGAGAGGATCCGGTTCCCAAAAAGATAGAGACGAGCATGCCTTGTATGTTTTTCTTTACCCAACTTTCACGTACTATTTTACTTTCTTTTTCATCACCCACTACGATATCCGACCAAATTATACAAAATAAAAGTATTTCAGATAATTTCCCATTTTCTAGGTGCTTTCTGCAGTTTTTATGATGAGTTTGTAGCAAAAAAAATCTTACGAACTCGTTCTACGTAACTTTTTTCACTGTTTTTTTATTTTATTTTTGTTGTTGAACTTCTTTGAACGTTTCTTTGGTTTCACAATTTACTATGTATAATATATTTAAAAATAGCTTTCAGTTGTGGCTAATTCGTTGTATGTTTCACCTTACACTATATAATACCAAATCGTTTTACACCCCTTTGGTGTGAATCTTGAGACTCATTGACCATGAGGAAAAGGACATTAGTTGACTTAAAATAAAAAAGTTCAAGCTATTTATTCGAAAATAAAATAAAGTATGCTCAGTGCTTTTAGCCGGCCTCTCATACACTCTTTTATCTTAAGACAAATGCACAAGTTTTTCAATCTCTGTTATTACTTATAAGGATAAAATTCTTTTGTTTTGCCCCATCAGATAACATTTAGAAACATTGAAAATTGAAGGAAAATTAATACGACAGCAAACTCACATGAATGGATATCGAAAAACTGATAGGGCAACATAAACAAATTTATTTTTCCTTGAGGAAATTGCCCTTTTGATTTGTTATTTCATGGACAGTTAAGGCACTAAACCAAGCAAGGCTAGAAGCAAATGTGAGAGTGTATGGGGCAGGGGACATTTACAAGAAAACGTGGCCAAGTCCATATGCAATTGGTAGTGGCGTGTTACTGGTTCTATCATTTCTCAAGTACGCATATCGGCCATTAGGGTGGTTGGCCTTGGAGCCGTGGCCGTTGGCATTTTCCCCGTTGCTTTGAAATATTTTGCGTCTATTCGGAATTTCAGGTTTCATGACATCAACATTCTTGTTATCATTGCCGGTGAGTCAATACTTGGTCTTAATCATTGCGTTAGTTATATGAAATTATCATATAAACATTGAAGAACACTGTACACATGACTGTCAGTCGGATCAGGATCCTCTCCTGAGCAAATGGAGAGGATCCTCCTGAGCGGGCTTATCGGGCCGTTCAAAATTTATCCAACGGCTACAAACAGGGGGCTCCACTAAAAGTTATAATAATTGTAGCCGTTGCATAAAATTTGAATGGCTCGATGGACCTGGTCAGGAGGATCCTCTCAATTTGCTCAGGAGAGGATCCTGATCCCTGTCAGTCAATCATCTATCACGAGAATAATATTTAATGTGATACAATCATCTCTCCCACTTTAAAGTTACTCATCAAATTATATTTTCTACACTCCAAAATTTTGCTACCACTTATCTACTCATTTCTTTGTCAGCTACTTTATAAAAATGATTACAAAAATTAGCTATAAAAAATTATAAGTAAAATGTCGTATTAAATAAATCTAGGCCGTCTTGTTCTTATTGCAAATTGGATTAGTTTTGGTCACTAAATTGTGATTGTTGTTCGTATCGTTATATATTGTAGAACCTTAACGGTTTATCCTTTTGTTTTGTTTTTCTCCGTTGCAAGGATGTTTAAGAAAAAGACTTTACTGAGACCTTTTGTGATAAAACCTCATACCTGACGGATTGCAGGTGGTAATTACCAAGTTGGGGACAATATCGGTGTTGTTGGAAATGAGCCGTATGGTCCGTCTCTTTGATAATTCTATCGTATCAAGAAATGTACACAAATATGAACAAAAAAAAAATCTCAAACCCTTAATAATCCGATGTGAAATAATGTGGTAGGATGACCTTCAACTGCCAAAATATGATAATAGTTGCTAATATTCAAAGTTTCACATTCATGGGCCATACGGTATAAATGCAAATAAAAGGGTAGTTTCAATAATGCAGCAAAACACAAGGGCAGTTACGACACTTTATTTCATGGGGGCATTGCTAATATTTCTCTATTTTATATACGAGTGCTACTACACCCACTCCAATGTCTTATTTTTCCACCCCAGTTTTTATTAAATTGTTAATGACTAATTTATCCTCTCATAAAATGACATATAAGGACATGCAAAAAGGCAATGCTTCCGTTTCAGTCTCCTTCGAGCTCTCTCAATCATTTTTGAAACTCTAACCTCCATATTAATGGACAATGCAATTGTGATCAAGGTTATGAAATGGACTGGATCCTGTGGACAGGTGACTCAAGTGAAGGTCAAGTTTCTATTACTTTGTGTCGGTGAATGGCGAGGAGAGAGGAAGGGGATGAGGCATTTGGAGGGAAGGCGATTATTGTGGATTGAGATGCCATTGCAGCTGCCACTGCCAAACCCACTAGGCGGTGCTAGGAGGTGGTATCTTTGATTGGGATTGGGATTTGATTTGGATTTGGAGGGTGGACAAATCCATTGGCAACCAGTTTTGATTCCATTTTTGGTACTTCGTTTCTTGCCTTGCCTTCGCCTACATTTGCTTCTGTGGCTCTGGGCACTTGGGCACTAGCCAAGCAGCAGAGCATGCAAATTGCAATGGAAGTGCAAAGTAAGTGTATGATTGTATCAAAAGTGACGGGTGAGCTCGGCTTTTTCCTTTCTATTTTGTTTCAAAATTATTTCATATTTGGAAATTCAAAGAATTGAAAATAGAATGGAGGACATGTTACTGGAAGTCTAGAAGGAAATCAAGCATTGATATGATAGTATCTGGGGTTTTAAGCGATCAATAATGATGGGATATGAGGCCATTGAGCAGGGTGTAAGGGCGCTTTGGGAATAACAGTGGGTGGAAAAATAGTATGGTTTTCTTTTTACTTTTCTTGGTGGGTGGGAATATAAAGTGGGTGGGAAGATAAGATATTGGGGTGGGTATAACACCACTCTTTATATATATATATATATATATATTGTTTTTTTTTTAATTCAAAAGTATAAACACAATTCTCTTTAGCTTTTCAATTAATTCAACCCCTCTCTGGTATTTCCCCTTTAGAAATTAATAATTGCAAAACAAAGAGACATACGATATTGAGTATAAAATAGTGTTTGACAAAAATATCTAAAGAGGGGATGAGGAGGGGTTCTTACTGCTAACAATTCCCTTAAAAATGGTGCGGCAATCATAAGAGAGAAGGGCGCAAGTGGGGCTTTCCTATGGGAAAATGCACGCTGTCACATGGCCATGCCATATTTTACCTTCCAGAGTTACCACAAACCTTACTTTTTCCAGGAAAATTTTCATTTTCTAGGAAAAGTTTTCATTTTCTGTATCTTGAGAGATCATTCCGTTACTGATTTTCTCTACACATAATCTTGATTTGTCTACTTGGTTTAGAGCAGTTTTAGTTCATTTGGCTTACTACATTACTTGCCGTTGAGGGTGTACTTGCGAAATCAGTTATAATACAACATTAGCTTACTACATTACTTACGGTTGAGGGTTTACTTGCTAAATCAGTTAGAGTGGCCATCTCATCAGTTTAAGCACAGATGCTACTTTGATGTGTTGGGGTTGTGCTGCTCATCAGAAGTTCCTCTGATAGAGAATATCCTCAAGCCTCTTGAAGGTGTGAAAGAGGTTTCAGTGATTGTGCCTTCCAGAACTGTCATTGTTGTACGTGATAGCCTTCTCATTTCCCAGCTTCAAATCGGTAATATATTCTCTTAAATAATTTTACACCAGTTAAAATTAGTATTTCCCCTTAATTCTCTAATATTTGTGCTAAAAATTGGTTTTTTTTTCTTAATAGTTGCACAACAGAAAGCAAATAGTTTTGGGAAAAAGAAAAAAAAAAGAACGATAGTAGTAGGTGGACGTGTACTTTTTCTGTTGTGGGAGAATTATTAATCGGCATATCGTGTACCATTATGAATCAAAAAGATGGAACCGGATCCCCTCCTGATCCATATATATATATATATATACATATTGAGTCTGCTGAGCAAACGATCTACACCATTAAAATTTAATTCAATGACTACAACTATTATAATTTTTAGAGGGCCCTCTGTTTGTACCATTATGAACCAAAAAGATGGAATCGGATCCTCTCATGAT
Source organism: Malus domestica (assembly GCF_042453785.1). Taxonomy (NCBI): domain Eukaryota; kingdom Viridiplantae; phylum Streptophyta; class Magnoliopsida; order Rosales; family Rosaceae; genus Malus; species Malus domestica. The sequence continues at coordinate 28,269,490 of NC_091661.1, forward strand.
CCATATATATATTGAGCCTGCTGAGCAGGCGATTTGGACCGTTGAAATTTAATTCAACGGCTACAACTATTATAATTTTTAGGAGGTCATTTATTTGTAGCTGTTGGATCAAATTTCAACGGTCTGATCGCCTGCTCAGCAGATTTAGTATATATGAATCCGAAGAGGATCTGGTTCCCAAAAAGATAGAGACGAGCATGCCTTGTATGTTTTTCTTTACCCAACTTTCACGTACTATTTTGCTTTCCTTTTCATCACCCACTACGATATCCGGCCAAATTATACAAAATAAAAGTATTTCAGATAATTTCCCATTTTCTAGGTGCTTTCTGCAGTTTTTATGATGAGTTTGTAGCAAAAAAAATCTTACGAACTCGTTCTACGTAACTTTTTTCACTGTTTATTTTATTTTATTTTTGTTGTCGAACTTCTTTGAACGTTTCTTTGGTTTCACAATTTACTATGTATAATATACTTAAAAATAGCTTTCAGTTGTGGTTAATTCGTTGTACGTTTCACCTTACACTATATAATACTAAATCGTTTTACACCCCTTTGGTGTGAATCTTGAGTCTCCTTGACCATGAGGAAAAGGACATTAGTTGACTTAAAATAAAAAAGTTCAAGCTATTTATTCGAAAATAAAATAAAGTATGCTCAGTGCATTTAGCCGGCCTCTCACACACTCTTTTATCTTAATACAAATGCACAAGTTTTTCAATCTCCGTTATTACTTATAAGGAAAAAGTTCTTTTGTTTTGCCCCATCAGATAACATTTAGAAACATTGAAAATTGAAGGAAAATTAATACGATAGCAAACTCACATGAATGGATATCGAAAAACTGATAGGGCAACAGAAACAAATTTATTCTTCCTTGAGGAAATTGCCCTTTTGATCTGTTATTTCATGGACAGTTAAGGCACTAAACTAAGCAAGGCTAGAAGCAAATGTGAGAGTGTATGGGGCAGGGGACATTTACAAGAAAACGTGGCCAAGTCCATATGCAATTGGTAGTGGCGTGTTACTGGTTCTATCATTTCTCAAGTACGCATATCGGCCATTGGGGTGGTTGGCCCTTGGAGCCGTGGCCGTTGGCATTTTCCCCGTTGCTTTGAACGTTTTGCGTCTATTCGGAATTTCAGGTTTCATGACATCAACATTCTTGTTATCATTGCCGGTGAGTCAATACTTGGTCTTAATCATTGCGTTAGTTATATGAAATTATCATATAAACATTGAAGTACACTGTACACATGACTGTCAGTCAATCATCTATCACAAGAAAAATACTTAATGTGATACAATCATCTCTCCCACTTTAAAGTTACTCGTCAAATTATATTTTCTACACTCCAAAATTTTGGTACCACTTATCTACTCATTTCTTTGTCAGCTACTTTATAAAAATGATTACAAAAATTAGCTATAAAAAATTATAAGTAAAATGTCGTATTAAATAAATCTAGGCCGTCTTGTTCTTATTGCAAATTGGATTAGTTTTGGTCACTAAATTGTGATTGTTGTTCGTATCGTTATATATTGTAGAACCTTAACGGTTTGTCCTTTTGTTTTGTTTTCCTCCGTTGCAAGGATGTTTAAGAAAAAGACTTTACCGATGTCTTTTGTGATAAAACCCCATACCTGACGGATTGTGCAGGTTGTGGAGCCAAAAATATTCACAAGGCGACATGTGGATTTTTCACAAAAGAAGACAAAACTACCCTTGGAGCATACCGGGATCCTTACGCGCAAGCAACGGACAATTATCCCTCAACCAAGTCAAAAGTGCCCAAAATAGATATCAACTTAAAACCTAATTTATTCATATATTTCCTATTTCATTATTTAGCTAATCAATTAGCTAAATACTATACTTATTCCATAATTCCTAAAACATTACTTTAGTCTAAAGAAAGCATTGCAATTGGCACTGTTCTTTACTGTTCATTATTTTTGGACCCCAATTTCACTCTATTTACGGACTTGCCATTCACTAAGGATTTCGGCTGGGCTTTTTTCTTTTCAGATTTAGTTGTATGGGCTTTTGCGGGTTTGGGCTGTGACTGGGTTGGTGGGTTTTGTTTGTGGTTGGGTTTTTCGGATGGATGGCGACACGGGCAGGCCTAGCCTGCAACGATGCCAGCGAGAAGAGATGGAAGGTGTCGTGTGATGCGAGAGAGAGAAGAGAGAGAGGAGTCGTCCGATGGCAGAGAGAAGAAAGAGGGGTCGTGCGATGCCAGAGAGAAGAGAGAGCAGGACTCCTGGAAGGAAAAATTGGAGGAGAGAGGGAGGGGTAGGATGAGCAAAGCAATAGGTAGGGCTGCCCGGAATTTGGCTTTTCTTTTTTCTCGATGAGGTATGCTTAGAGAAGCGGTGAGGCATGAAGGGACGCCCAAACCGAGGGTTGGTTTCAGAGATTTGGTTCCAGCTGGAAGCTATCTCTGCAAGCATTGATGAGGATTTCTCCCAACTGGCAGCTTGAATTCCTTTCAAAGCTAAGTGTCCATTTTGAACCGAATTTTCCCTTATTTCACTGTTTCTGGTTTGAACCTGCTTAGAAACCTATTTGTTTTCCTGCTTTGTTTTCTGTCTGGTTCTGGTTCGGTTATTCAACTTTTAGTTGGGAGTGCAAGATATTTTTTAAATTATTAAATTGGGACAGAAAAACAGATATTTTGTGCTGCTTTCTTCACTGTCTGATAATACCACTTGCTCTTCCTTTCTCTTTTTCTTCCTGTTGTGTTGGTCTTTCAGTATTATAGCTTCTCTGCAGAAATCAAACTGTATGCAATTTGCTCCTTTTTGTTCATTACCCTATTATTTGGTTCCTCTTTTTTTTGTTCATGGCTTATTGTTTTTTGTTGTGGTGATGACCGTGTGAATTAAATACTCAGTTATCCATTCCTCTAAAATACATGATGCGTCTGATTCTTTTTCGTTCACAGATGATGGTGCATGGTTGAGGTTTATATGCTATCCCTCTGTTGGTTGTTTTATGATTGTAATTTTTTGTTTTAAAACGTGTATGTTGTGTGTGATGTACAAATTAGAGCAGAGGTTTGTACATGCGGTTTTAAATTGAGGGGGAGCCATAATTTTGTTATCAGAAAAAAATTTGATTGAGGTTTCATCTGGTTGTGTTACGGTTGCACAATCTGTGGTTCGCAGCGACTGTGATCATTTCCTGACAAATGTATGGAGCTGTGTTCTTTTTGTTGGGGAATTATGGTTGGTGATATTAACAATGGATTGAGTCTTTCTGTTTGGTATGATTATATCGTTGAACAAGCATGGTTTTAAAGTGGATGCAGATGACAATTTTGTTTGCACGAGAAAATGGTTGAGTTAGTGGTTTTTAATCGTTTAATTGTTGTGCCTTTGCTATGATCCCTGTTCCAGCGGTGTTTGATTGGCGCAAATAGATTTTCATTGTTGTTTCTCAGCTGTTATTTTCGTTGCTGTTCTGTGAGTTAGTGTTAATGGCTTTGCTGTGTTTGCGATTTTCAGGAACTTGGATCGTTGGACATAGCACTTGGCCCTTTGGCTTTTGAGGTATATTTATTTGCGGTTGTTATGGTGGAATGTGCAATCGTTATGTCTTAAGTTGAGCCTGGTTCTTTAATAAAAACAACCAAATGTATTGACTTTTGCATGTGTTTTGCGTGAGAACACCAAGTTGTGATGTGTTCGTCGTTGTAAACATTATCAGCAACTTTGGCTTTTCATGTGTTCGCATGGTAAAAACGGCTAATATATTGAGTTTGAAAATAAGGGTTTGGGGTTCGCTATCTTTCCATATGTATAATTTTACCCCATTTTTCGTTTCTTTATAATTTCAATTATCTTTCAGCAACCTAATCACTAAGCTTATTAAATTCATTGACCAGGTGATTTTGGATTCAATCCAGAAGTTCCTATTTCTCAGATTGGTGTTGTCTGTTCCTTTGTGGTAGTGAGATTGGTAAATCATTGCATTTTACTAAAGTATTTGACCTGCGTGTTCTGAACTTTTGAGCTCATTTCGTCTCTAAAATGTCCTCTTGGAGCTCTTACTGTGATTGTTCTTCTATTTCTTTTATTCAAAATGTTTTACATTTCTCATTTAATTGGTGTGCCATGCCCTACTTCAGTTTGTATTTTTTTTTTTTTTCGGTTATCATTTGCCATCTCACTTCAGTTTTAAGTGGTCATTTCACCTTAGTTTATTAGACCACAAAAGATGTTATTATGAGACCATTATATTGTAATTGATTCTGATGACGGAGGTTTATCGGAGATGAAGGCTAATGCTTAAGCTTTCAGTGGTTAATATCTCTTGAAACTTTTGATTTCATTTATCTTATTGACCTTTTCTCTCTTTTTTTTTTCTCTCAACAGTTGGGATGAGTGGGTAGGGTTGGATCGTCTGATGAAAAACACTGACGAGAATAAGAAGAAGCACGAGTACCTCAACCAGAAACAGGGAACAGACAAGAATGCAAAGCTAATACACACAACACATACTAAACCAAAAAGTTATCATGGTTGGGTTTATCATCTTTTAACATTTCTTTTGTTGTTGCCCAATCATGAAATTTGGATTTATTCTTGAATGTTAGATGTAGGGTGTGGAATTCTAGCATGTGACATGAACCATCCTATTTTTCGGCGAGCTTTGGGGTTTAACGGTCCTACCCTTCATAGGGGTAAATATAATGGATATGGGATACTGAAAAAGTAACAAGGTAGTTAACTAATTTACCAACATGCATTCTTCATTTACGATCATAACTTGAATACGGTTCTTGAATTAGGATGCCAAGTGGTTAGGTACTGAAAATATATCCTGTTATATTAACTTCTCTTGCAATTTGAAAGTGTATATAATCTGCATTGTTCTTACTGTTGGTATGAAATTATGTGCAGCGTCAAGAGGGAAGAAGCGAAAGAATGACTCTGTCTGTAAGGTATACCTCCGGGTCATTATACATATCTCTCTGTTCATATTATTTCCTTTTCATTCTTGCTAAATTATTGGGTTATTATATTTGTGTACAGATATTAGTGTATTTGTTAATTGGATTTCGATAATTGGAGTTCAAATATTACATTGTTATAAAGATACCAATTTCTCATATGATTGCAATTTGCATGTAGATATGTGTTATCTGATTCAATCACAAAATTTGTATCCCTTTAGCTAATAGTGTGTTCATTTGCTGAACTGGGTTGGCTTTAGTTTTAGGTTTTATTATGCGGTACGCAGTGGGTCAATTCTTGAACATATTCTCAATTTAGAATGAGAGAAACTAATGATTCTTCTGAATGAAAATGTTTTAGATGGGTTTCTGTAATGCGAATTTCGTGAGGCTCATAACGCTGATTTGATTCTCTCATAAGAAAGGATCTCCTCTCTGGCTTTCTGGGCCAAGTCATCGAAGCTCTCTCTGTAAGTAATTTCTCACCCTTTTCTTCATCCCGTCGTAGTAAAATCGGATTTCTTTGGTTAAATTGAATGCGCCAATCAGTTCATTTGCTTTCAATTTCTTAATTCTCTGCTTGGTTGCTGGGAAAGTGTGGGAAAAATGATTTAAATTTACTTCCTTTTATGTTTCCGACTTCAATCTTCGTAGTAATTGTACCTAAATGAGCTGACTTTTGTTACAGTTTTTGTGGAATTCCATCTTCTCTCTGTTATCTGATTGATCTAATTGATTTAAAATGTATATAAAAAGTGACTTGATTTTTGTTTTTTGCTCTGTTGACTTATGAACTGTTTAATTGGATTCATTATTGAAAAAGCTGATTTTTTATTTTATTTTATATTTATTTATTATTTTTTTCTTTTTAAAGAAAAATGATTCTTGAATGCACAATGTTGATGGGTTTTTATTGCCCATCTCAAAGACTGATAAATTCACTTTTGGGGGAACATACATGCCTAGCATTTTTTTCCTGTGCTGATTTGAGCTGCAAATGTATGAGGGTTGGTCTGAATTGACGAGCATAGATTTTGCGTATGCACATGTATACTAATTTAGGATTTTGAGCATTGTGGTGGTATGATCTCATGATAAAATGTCCAAGAATATATGATTTTTTATTCTTTTGATTCAGTATCATGACTCAATTGCAAAGCACTAAACATTGTAGTTAAATACTTGCATGCTAATGGTTTGGTGTAATGGTAACTCATTTAGAGAGAGAAAGTGGCAGCAGTAGTGGGGAAGGAAGAAGGACTATTCATGTTTCTGTTATCATTTCTGCCATTCGAAGCTCTGGGGGTTTGGCTTTGGCTCCGTTAGCTGTTGAGGTAATTATTAATTTGCAATTTTTTTTTCAGTATTCGGTGAGTTTGATCATATGGGTTTCACTACTCAACCCTTCTCTACCATTACGAACAGGTTCACTTTTTAGGGTCGGTAATTTTGTGGTTTGAAAATTATGTGTTAGAAGTGTAAGTTTGGGCTTAGAAATGGGTTTTCTGTTAAAATTTCATTTTTGTGATTTTGGGGGCTTTGTTTCAAGCAATCTCATCCCTTTAATCAGACTTTTTCCAAATTTTATTGGTGGGTGTTGGGTGCTTTTGAATTTGGTGAAATTTGTGATTTTTCAGTGCTTCAATGATGTTTTGGAATGATTGGTATTTTGGTGTCAAATGCAACTAATTATGTGGATCTTCATTTGATGATTCATTTCTTTCACTCAGTGTGTCAAGAAATGAGTTCAACCATGGATTCGTATACATTGAAGTCCACATCAGATTTGTCTGCTCTCTGACCTGATTGAGTGAGGGATGAGTGCAGGGAGAATATGACGGAAATTGAGGAGGAAGCCCATGCTTGCAGAGAGTTAGTGAGATCTGAAGCCCATGCCTGGATGAACTCATTTAATTTGAGCACACAGAGCTCAAATCTGGTGTTCAAAAATAAGGCGGAGGCCACAAAGTTCTCATATTTAATTTTCATGGGCCGTGCAAAAAAATTTTGGACTTTTTGTGATCCCACAACCCCTCCCCCACATATAATTGGCTTTAAAGGGTTCAGGGTTCTATTCTTTTATTATTTGTTTCTCTCTTTTGGACCAAAAGGCAGATTTTGTTCATTATTTCAAAGTATTATTATTATTTTTAGAAATTTGAAAGATTGTTTCAAACATTGATATATAAACGCAGTGCAATTTGGCATATCAAATCAACCTGCAGCTTCCTTGGGACTCTAATTCTTAGGTGAGTTCTTCTGTTTCTCATTTTATTGATGCTTTTTTGTTTTCCTTTCATCTAGGTTCTGTAATTTTCATATAGTTTTTTGTTCTTTTGATGCATTTGCTACTGTGATCTTCTAACTGCTGAAGTTTATAGAGCATTTCAGTTAGATGTTATTATTAAAGATTGCAGCTTTGAGCTTTTTTTCTCCTTGAATTTTACTGTTTGATTCTTGGGTGTGTTTATTTTTCTTGCTCAACAATTTTTTCTAATGCCATCAGCTGTGATGGTTAATATTCTGAATTCATCGACTTTGATATGATTAGACTATTGCAATTAAGCATTTTGATTAGATTTCAGCAAACAACATAAGATTAGCGTGCTGGAATTCAATAAGATAGAAGCTAATAGAACACTTTGATATGCAGGAATGCTCGACAATTGGTCTTATTAATGGTTGTCTTCCAGAGGAATTAAAGAAGGTACCTTTTATATGTAGCTTCTGAATGGGGGAATTCAATGTCTTATATTGTCAAATATAATGTTATTGTGTATGTATTTACTTTGCATAAACTTGGTCTCACTTTTGATTGAATTGTTGTAGTTCTTGGTATAAGGAGCTATAGCTCCATTGAAGAAGTGAGAGGCATACGACAATATTTCTTCAGTCTGGTATGTCATTTTAACGATTGGAATTCCACAATTTGATTAGTTTTGATAATTTCCGGAAGAAGAAGAAGGCCGTGTGTCCAAGTTTTAAAAAGCACACTTTGTAATGCTTCAAAATTTCATGCTTTTTTCAGGAATTCAGACAGGCAGGATGCAGATACTTCTGACTTTATCAAGGTTAGTGAATTATGTGGTTTCTCCACGGGGTGCAGTTTTATTGGTGCTACTGTTACGTCTCTCATTATTATTAGCTTTTCTTTCTCTTTGTTCATATTTTTGTCTTCGAGGATGAATCATTGGAAGCATAATATGTTTTTGCATCATGCTTTTCTTTTTCCCACTAAAGTGGCATCAATAGTTATTATATTCCTCCTCTACAAACCTCTTTATACGAACAACTGATGGACTTTACGGTGTACAAGCAAACTGGTTATGAGAGTATTAAGTGGGTTTCTATAAGACAAGGTGATAGATTAGCAAGTCTGAACTCAGTTTCTTCCTACTAATTGTGCAATGTCTTTACATGTTAGCTTAGTTGAATGTATATAAAAGTCAAGCTGCTTATCTTATCGACCTCATTCACTCATGTGCCTTTCTGTTCATTCGTGATTGTGTTGAATTTATTCAGGTTAAATGTGTCTTATTCATGTAGTTACGCCTGAAACAGTGGTTCTCGCCGCAACGCGCGGGCTTATTTTCTAGTTCCTTCTAAAATAATGATAAATAGCTAATTAATGGGTTAATTAGCTAATTATTCCCTTAATTAGCATTTAGACCTTTCACTTTACCCTAACTCCCACAAAAGGGGCCGGCTATCCCCATTTCAAAACCTCATCCATCACCTTTTCTGCCATTTTTCACCATTTCTTCCTTTTTATTAGCCAATAAATTCCATAACCACAAAAGCATTTCCTTTTATGTTTAATTAGCCAATTAATTGGCTAATTAAACCAAAACAAAACCTAAAACCCTACTAAGTGCCCGGCCATCCTTTCCTCTCCTATAAATTGGTTCCCATTTTCACCAAACACTAATTCCAACACTTTGGCAAAAATCCCAAAATTCTCTAAACACTATTTCTCTCTAAATTCTAACTTTGGCATCGGAGGTTCTTCGGCCAAAGCCCCCCACATTCATCGTGGGCGCGTGAGGCTCTTGGCCTAAACCTAAGGTGTTAATTGTTTTGAAGGTGCAAAATTGTCCAAGATCAAGGAGGAAGAAATTTGCATCCACAAATTGGTGCTTTCATTGAGAGTTGAAATCCACACTCGTAGAAGACTCTCGCACAAAAAGGTTTTTTCTTTATTTTCTAGTCCATTTGAATATTTTTCATACGTTCTTATTATTGGAATTTTTTACTTGCAAAGTTTCTTTGATAAAACGTATAAGCAAAATATAATGGCTAGAAATTTAGAAAATTCCACAAGTGAAAATTCTAATGTTCAAGAAATGGGATTGCGGAGATCCGTGAGGCTAAATGCGACAATAACAGCACCACCACCACGAGTTTCCACCATGGGAACCACCACAATAGCTACCTCGGTAGCCACCCGTGGCGAGGTCCATGGTGCCTTCACCACGGCTCGAGCCGTGCCATCCAAGGCTCACGGCCCAAGTCGTGTCATCCAAGTTTGCACGGGCCTGGGCCCAAGCCTCGCATTCGCATGCATCACATACTAAGCAGCTTGTTCCCGCCAAGCAACATGCTCTCGCCAAGCAATCCACTCTCGTGACCCAGCCTGCTCCCGACGAGCAACCCACTCTCGTGGTCCAGCCTGCTTCCGTTGAGCAGCCTACTCCCGTGGCCCAGCCTGCTCCCGTCGAGCAGCCCACTCTCACGGCCCAACCTGCTCCTGCCGAGCAGCCTGCTCCCAATGAGCAGCCCACTCTCGTGGCCCAGCCAGCTCTAGTCGAGCAACCCACTCTCACGGCCCAACCTGCTCTCGTGGCCCAGCCTGCTCCCGTGGCCCAGCCTGCTCCCGTGGCTTTCCAAGCAGCCCAAGTCGGCCCAAGACTATCTCAACCATCCGGACCTACCATCGAGCTGGGGGCATTCTCACCATATTTTTTAACGGACATTTCCCAACTCAAATCTCCCGCCCGGAGTCTACCACCTTTCCACTGCCCGATGAGGCGCATTCCTTCCAAGCTCTTCAAATCCAAATGGCGAACAACACTTGTCTCGACAAGTCATAGAGTTGACGAGCGCCCTTGCACAACAGACAACCTTGGTGAATCAACTTTTGCAACGCATCGGAATCCAACGTGCCCCGGACGAGGTATCCCGAAGTAGGATAAGGGCAGACAGACATTTCCAGCAGCGTCCCGGCAAGCAGCCACGAGCCGAACGTTTGGGCAGTGTACATTCCAGTCTTAGCGCGTGGAGGAGCATGCACTCTCGACTAGGCCCACAGATGAGCATACATTCACAGTTGGGGTCATACTCCGATAGTCAACATGAGCAACCTTCCGGGAAAAGTGTCCATTCGCGGCTAAGCCCATAAGAAGCATCTTTCACCTCACATCAGAGTAGGCAGCACGACGGACAGAGAGAAGCAGTCACTCAATCCAGCTTAAGTTCAACCAGCAGCCTGCGAAGAACTTGCTCGCCTGCTAGAAACACACCACATACATTGCATCCGCGGCATAGACGAGCCAAACACATGGAAGAGCAGCCTAGACCAGTAAGTCATGGCTGGGGGCAGTCGAGAGCTCCGCTACCCCAATAAAGGCAAATTCAGGAAGAAGTAGAGAGACTCTTGACCAAGCGATTGCATGATTTCCAACGCAACGAGGTCATCGATGAGGCACTACGACGGAACATGACCAATATAAGTAGGTCACCCTTCACGGATGAGATCGAGCAGGCAGAGCCTCCATGTGAGTTCAGCATGCCACATTTCACATCTTTCAAATGAGATGAAGACCTGGAGAGACACTTAAAGCGCTACTGAAGCGCAATGATCCTTTATCGAAACAATGATGATCTCATGTGCAAGATATTCGCCACCACTCTACAAGGCGAGGCGCAAGATTGGTTCTACACCCTGCCGCCACAATCCATCCGGAATTTCTACGAACTTTCTTTGGTTTTCACCAAAGAATATTCATCCTATCGCTCGATTAAAAAGAAGTCTGACCGTTTGTTCGACGTCAAGAAGAACCCAAAGGAGTCGCTTCGCTACTATGTGAGGAGGTTCAAAGTAGAGAAGGCAAAAATAGTCGGATGCAACGACTCAATAGCTAGAGCAGCCTTCCAAAAAGGACTTCCAGTAGACCACCCGCTATTCGAAAAATTGATCATGAAAGAAGATCTAACTCTAGCATACTCTTTTGCTTTGGCAGAGAAGCATGCACTTTGGGATGAGGCTCGCCAATGCACATTCAAGGACTTGAGGAGGTACCCGACATCACATTCCTAGAAGCAGCAGAGGACTTATTCGCATGTTTGACGGTATTTAAAGTAGCAATAAGCTCTACCATCATGCGAGAAGAGCTGGGGGCTCGACTACATGTATTCTACAGTTCAAAAGCTTTCCTCGATGCTATTAAAAATTCAAAAGCTAACTTTTGCGATAATTGTTGTAACCTAAAAGCTTAAGTTTTACCTGCAAACACAAGTAGTCATCATCGTGACGCACTATTTTGCTGAATCCAAACCGACGACGATAAAGGCGTAGACCCTAGCAGATGCAAAGTTTTCTGACTAACGCAACAACTCGGCCCAACGATGCCCCGAAGGCAGCCGAGCACACTTTAGCCACACCTGCTCCCTCAGTGGAGATTTCTGACGTTTGCATGTCGACGGCGCATCCAACTACGAAGGCTCGTGAGCAGCCGTGGTTCTTGCCACCCGAGACGTTTCAATGCTCAAGCAGGCGATCACTCTAAGCTTCAAAACATCAAACAACAAAGCAGAGTACAAAGCCCCACTAGCAGGCTTTCGAATGACAAAAGACTTGGTGGTGAAAAAGCTTTTAATTCATTCCGAAGTCCTAGCTAATCACCAGCCAGACTACTAGGGGCAAAGGCATAATGATCGTGGCAACCGACTACTTCACCAATAAGAAAAGAAAATGGCCAGACGAACTCCAAGGATGTCTATGGGCATATCGTACAACCAAAAGACGAGCAACCGAAAGGAGATGACCACAAGCTTAGATCTGGCAGAAGAGAGGCGCGCACAGACTATCATTCGCATCGCAGCCTACCAGCATCAGCTCATCTCCAGCTACAACAAAAGGGCCAAGATCCGGCAGTTCCAGCCTGGAGAATTGGTCATAAGAAAAACCTTCATCACTGCCAGCAGAAAAGGCTCCAAAAATATGAATCCTATCTGGGAAAGTCCGTACAAGATCAGCATAGTAGGTGGCAAGAACAATTACACCCTCGCCACCATAAAACGACAAAAAGATCGAAAAACAGTGGAAAGCCTACAATCTGAGGAAGTACCATGGGTGACCTCTTGCTACATTAAAGCCCGAAGACTCAAGCAGCTCGACGGGCACTACCTCACCAACCGAGGATTATCCAGTTGTTATGCAGTTCTTACCTTACATCTAAGTTCTCGTTTGTTTAACTCATTTTTCAATGAGGAATTCAGAAGTAATCACGACTTGGCTTGGCTGCATGCTTACAACAACTGATCACTTATGCACTTCAAAAGAAGACCGCGCCCTTCTTAGGGATTTACCGCAGGAATTGCCCCCCCCCCCCCGAGGGACCAACCATGCTCTCCAGTGCGAGAGGGTAAACTAATTGCTCTCCAACGCGATAGGGTAAACCAATTCCCCGACACCCACATGGGTCAGCTCTCCAAGAACAGGAGGATAAACTCTACACTCCGAATATCCAGACGTGGATGAGCTGGGCTGCCCTAGTATAACTAGATGCACGATGGCTTGCGCCGGGATTCCTAGAAGTAGCCGCAATGGTCTTTTTTAAGGCTTAGCTAACTGAAGGATTTTGGGTCTTTTGGCCTAATCCGTGGGGAACCGGGCCCTAGAGACGGAGAGGGCACATTACGCAGTACATTCGATGGATGGCTGCCCTGGAATCCTAAAGCTGCTACCGAGTGCACTAAGGTAGCCTACGGATTTCGTAAGACTGCCTACGGTTTGCCCTTCGAACAGTAAAACTGTTCTAGACTTTTACAACCGCACATTCTTGTGAAAGGTTAAACAAGCTAGCACACATATATGAAGTTTTATCCACTGCCGACATGCTACGTAGTCGATAAGCTTCACCTCTGCCAAGCGCAGAACAACCTACACCAAGTCCTAAAGTGTTGTGATACTTGTTACGCAACCTACGGAATTGGAGAAACTCAAGGTTAACAGCCTAGTGGTTATGCGGACTTGTCTGCTTCTGTAAGTAAGGCATCCGGCTGCCAACCCAATGGCTAACAACTTTGCAAAGTTCTATACCAACACCTACGGCTGCATAGGCTACGCGAGCTTGTCTGCTTATAAAAAAGTAGCATGCTTGCCACTGGTCTATCAAGTCTAAAGGTTAGGGCATGAACAAAAGAAGCAAAAATGAAGAAAAGCTAAGGAAAACATGTTTATAAACAACTAGTAAAGGCCAAATGAGTTCAAGCAAAATAAAAGCTACAAGGAAAAACAAAGAAAATCTTAAAGGCTACCTAGATGACTACACTTTAGCAACCTGGACATCCCACGACTATTCGGTCGCCACACCTTCAGCAGCCGTGAAGCTCTTAGCAGCGGCATCATCCCCGACTGCTCCAGCCTGGGCACCAACTTCTCCAACTACTTCACCAATACCAACATGGACGCGCTGCAGCTCATCCACTTCTTTCTTCAAACTTTCGTTGATCTTCAGTACACCTTGAAGTTCCAACACTTGGGGTTCAAGCTTATCGACGATTCTCTTGAAGTGGATCACTTGATTATAAGCAGCAATCAACTTTTCATCCTTTGCATAAGCAGCGAAAAAAGTCTTTGGTTTTTTCTCAGCCGGCATCTCTTGAGCAGGCAGGGAAGATCCCTTTTTCCACCTTCACTTGCAGCAGGATCCACAACGGTGATTAGACGAGCCAATGCATCCGCCTTAATCCTATTCACCTCTTATTTTGGAGCAGCCTACGTTTCTCCTGACGAAGAGAGTTAAAGTAGCCAACGCCATTCGTGGTACCCAGCAGGGGAGTTCAACCCAACATTCCAGCAGCTCATGAGGCCTACAACCTTTTCATTTCTCTCAATCACCTACCTAGCTCGCGTCATGTCCAAAAGCCCAAAAAGACATGAGCCATGTGACTCGCCTAGCACTGCGCCACAGCGCCCGTGGCCCCAGCCATACAAGCTGCCCTTGGTTCTAGCCAAGTCGAGCAGCTTAAAGCAGTGGTCCCTGCCACAATACCTCCTTGGCCCATGCCAGCCGACGTGCCGTACCACCCCGACGGCTGCCCCGAGGTAGCACCATCTAAGAAGAAGAGAAGGAAAATTAATTTTTTCTTACCTCAGTGCGGCACGAAAAAGACGAAGAAAGCAACGAAAGACGGTCCTTTGCACGGGCAAGATGTAGAAAATTGCTAGAGGAGGGGGAACAAATATCCTCTAAGCTATCTCTCTCTTGTAAGCTATCTCTCTCTTGTAGGGTAGAATAAATCGCTCTCCAAAGTTGATTTAATAACCCACTTAAGGTGGACTTAAATAGGCTTTGAGAGAAATTTATTTCTCTTTCCTAGAAGAATCTAATTTCCTATTAAAGAGAGAATCTACATCAAAATAGGAAGCAATCCTAAGTTTCCTAAAGCAAAAAGATCTCTACACATGCTGCCCTTTTCTGCGAACAGCCCAACAGGTGTGGGGGCATTTGTGGAGCCAAAAATATTCACAAGGCGACATGTGGATTTTTGACAAAAGAAGACAAAACTACCCTTGGGGCATACCGGGATTCCTACACGCAAGCAGCGGGCAATTATCTCTCAACCAAGTCAAAAGTGCCCAAAATATGTATCAACTTAAAACCTAATTTATTCATATATTTCCTATTTCATTATTTAGCTAATCAATTAGATAAATACTATACTTATTCCATAATTCCTAAAACATTCCTTCTAAAATAATGATAAATAGCTAATTAATGGGTTAATTAGCTAATTATTCCCTTAATTAGCATTTAGACCTTTCACTTTACCCTAACTCTCACAAAAGGGCCGGCTATCCCCATTTCAAAACCTCATCCATCACCTTTTCTACCATTTTTCACCATTTATTCCTTTTTATTAGCCAATAAATTCCATAACCACAAAAGCATTTCCTTTTATGTTTAATTAGCCAATTAATTGGCTAATTAAACCAAAACAAAACCTAAAACCCTACTAAGTGGCCAGCCATCCTTTCCTCTCCTATAAATTGGTTATCATTTTCACCAAACACTAATTCCAACACTTTGGCAAAAATCCCAAAATTCTCTAAACACTATTTCTCTCTAAATTCTAACTTTGGCATCAGAGGTTCTTCGGCCAAAGCCCCCCCATTCATCGTGGGCGCTTGAGGCTCTTGACCTAAACCTAAGGTGTTAATTGTTTTGTAGGTGCAAAATTGTCCAAGATCAAGGAGAAGAAATTTGCATCCACACAGGTGGTAATTACCAAGTTGAGGACAATATCGATGTTGTTGGAAGTGGGCCGTATGGCCTGTCTCTCTGATAATTCTACTGTATCAAGAAATGTACACAAATATGAACAAAAAAAATATCTCAAACCCTTAATAATCCGATGTGAAATAATGTGGTAGGATGACCTTCAACTGCCAAAATATGATATTAGTTGCTCACATTATCACATCATATTCATAATTCATGAATGCTTCTTCATGTCGCAAACCAATAATATTCAAAGTTTCACATTCATGGGCCGTATGGTATAAATGCAAATAAAAGGGTAGTTTCGATAATGCAGCAAAACACAAGGCCAGTTATGACACTTTATTTCATGGGGGCATTACTAATATTTCTCTATTTTATATATGAGTGCTACTACCTCCACCCTAATGTCTTATTTTCCCACCCCAATTTTTATTAAATTTTTAATGACTAATTTATCATCTCATAAAATGACATATAAGGACATGCAAAAAGGCAATGCTTTCGTTTCAGTCTCCTTCGAGCTCTCTCAGTCATTTCTGAAACTCCAACCTCCATATTAATGGACAATGCAATTGTGATCAAGGTTATGAAACGGACTGGATCCTGTGGACAGGTGACTCAAGTGAAGGTCAAGTTTCTATTACTTTGTGTCGGTGAATGGCGAGGAGAGAGGAAGGGGATGAGGTATTTGGAGGGAAGGCGATTATTACGGATTGAGATGCCATTGCAGCTGCCACTGCCAAACCCACTAGGCGGTGCTAGGAGGTGGTATCTTTGATTGAGATTGGGATTTGATTTGGATTTGGAGGGTGGACAAGTCCATTGGCAACCAGTTTTGATTCCATTTTTGGTACTTCGTTTCTTGCATTGCCTTCGCCTACATTTGCTTCTGTGGCTCTGGGCACTTGGGCACTAGCCAAGCAGCAGAGCATGCAAATTGCAATGGAAGTGCAAAGTATGTGTATGATTGTATCAAAAGTGACGGGTGAGCTCGGCTTTTGCCTTTCTATTTTGTTTCAAAATTATTTCATATTTGGAAATTCAAAGAATTGAAAATAGAATGGAGGACATGTTACTGGAAGTCTGAAGGAAATCAAGCATTGATATGATAGTATATGGTTTTTAAGCGATCAGTAATGATGGGATATGAGGCCATTGAGCAGGGTGTTGGGGGTAAGGGCACTTTGGGAATAATAGTGGGCAGAAAAATAGTATGGTTTTCTTTTTACTTTTTTTGGTAGGTGGGAATATAAGATGGGTGGGAAGATAAAATATTTGGGTGAGTATAACACATATTGTTTTTTTTTTTAATTCAAAAGTATAAACACAAATCTCTTTAGCTTTTCAATTAATTCAACCCCTCTCTGGTATTTCCCCTTTAGAAATTAATAATTGCAAAACAAAGAGACATACGATATTGCGTATAAAATAGTGTTTGACAAAAATATCTAAAGAGGGGATGAGGAGGGGTTCTTACTGCTAACAATTCCCTTAAAAATGGTGCGGCAATCATAAGAGAGAAGGGCGCAAGTGGGGCTTTCCTATGGGAAAATGCACGCTGTCACATGGCCATGCCATATTTTACCTTCCAGAGTTACCACAAACCTTACTTTTTCCAGGAAAATTTTCATTTTCTAGGAAAAGTTTTCATTTTCTGTATCTTGAGAGATCATTCCGTTACTGATTTTCTCTACACATAATCTTGATTTGTCTACTTGGTTTAGAGCAGTTTTAGTTCATTTGGCTTACTACATTACTTGCCGTTGAGGGTGTACTTGCTAAATCAGTTATAATACAACATTAGCTTACTACATTACTTGCCATTGAGGGTTTACTTTGCTAAATCAGTTAGAATGGCCATCTCATCAGTTTAAGCACAGATGCTATCAAACAAGCTTTGATGTGGATTCCATTCTTTTTCCCTCCATCTGGTTCTCCACTATTTTTTTCTCATGACTCATCAACAAGAGAAACGTGAACCAATTATTCCAACCAAAGAAAGTTGTTTTGTTAGGAGATTACTTCATTAATTTAAGTTATTCTTTATGGTCATGTCCCTCTATAAGTTATATTCCTTCCCTTCTTATATGTATAGTTCTCACAACTTCATCTCCTTAAAGCTTTCAGACCCTATTACTCTCTCTCTCTCTCTCTCTCTCTCTCTGAATTAAGCTTGAAGAATCCCCAGAGCTCCCCATTACCTACACGGTGATTTTCTTTAAGCGTTTAGCTTGGTCATATCGAGTGAATTCACGATTAGTATTGTCGACAGAGCTGAGTTGTCCCTGTTGAGTAATTCCCAAGTCTCCTATTCTTCGTCTCCTCGAGACCCTCGGTACACCTGTATCACACACACACGAACTTCTGACCAAATAATTTTCATAACTCTACTCTTCACAAATCAGACACAAAGTTTGTATACCAACAGAAAATTAGTAATTTTTCCTGTGTCCTGTGTATTTGCAGAAGTTGAGAGATAATTAAGCAGGATGGCTTCTGCCCAGGGCAAAGAAAAGCCAGCAGCCATAAAGTTTCAGAAGAGCTACTTTGATGTGTTGGGGTTGTGCTGCTCATCAGAAGTTCCTCTGATAGAGAATATCCTCAAGCCTCTTGAAGGTGTGAAAGACGTTTCAGTGATTGTGCCTTCCAGAACTGTCATTGTTGTCCATGATAGCCTTCTCATTTCCCAGCTTCAAATCGGTAATATATTCTCTTAAATAATTTTACACCAGTGAATATTAGTATTTCCCCTTAATTCTCTAATATTTTTGTTAAAAATTGGTTATTTTTTTCTTAATAGTTGCACAACAGAAAGTAAATAGTTTTGGGAAAAAGAAAAAAAAAAGAACGATAGCAGTAGGTGGACGTGTACTTTTTCTGTTTGTGGGAGAATTATTATTCGGCATATCGCGTACCATTATGAACCGAAAAGATGGAACCGGATCCTCTCCTGATCCATATATATATATATATATATATATATATATATATTGAGTTTGCTGAGCAAGCGATTTGGATCATTGAAATTTAATTCATTGACTACAACTATTATAATTGTTAGAGGATTCTCTGTTTGTACCATTATGAACCAAAAAGATGGAATCGGATCCTCTCATGATCCATATATATATTGAGCCCGCTGAGCAGGCGATCTGGACCATTGAAATTTAATTCAACAGCTATAACTATTATAATTTTTAGAGGGTCTTCTGTTTGTAACCGTTAGATTAAGTTTCGACAGTCCGGATCGTCTGCTTAGCAGACTCAGTATATATGGATCCGGAAACGATCCGGTTCCAAAAAGATAGAGACGTGCATGCCTTATATGTTTTTCTTTACCCAACTTTCACGTACGATTTTGCTTTCCTTTTCACCACCCACTATAATATACTTAAAAATAGCTTTCAGTTGTGGCTAATTCGTTTTTCACCTTACACTATATAATACTAAAGAGAGATTATATTCATACACTCCAAATTACTTCTCTCACACCTTTTTAATTTTTTAATATTTTCTACACATCACTAACACTTGATAGAAAAATATTAAAAAATTAAAAAGATGTGGAAGAAGTAATTTGGAGTGTGTGAATATAATCTCTCATTACTAAATAGTTTTACACCCCTTTGGTGTGAATCTTGAGACTCCTTGACTATGAGGAAAAGCACATTAGTTTTCTTAAAATAAAAAAGCTCAAGCTATTTATTCGAAAATAAAATAAAGTATGCTCAGTCCATTTAGTCGGCCTCTCACACACTCTTTTATCTTAATACAAATGCACAAGTTTTCCAAACTCCATTATTACTTATAAGGATAAAGTTCTTTTGATTTGCCCCATCAGATAACATTTAGAAACATTGAAAATTGAAGGAAAATTAATACGACAGCAAACTCACATGAATGGATATCGAAAAACTGATAGGGCAACATAAACAAATTTATTTTTCCTTGAGGAAATTGCCCTTTTGATCTGTTATTTCATGGACAGTTAAGGCACTAAACCAAGCAAGGCTAGAAGCAAATGTGAGAGTGTATGGGGCAGGGGACATTTACAAGAAAACGTGGCCAAGTCCATATGCAATTGGTAGTGGCGTGTTACTGGTTCTATCATTTCTCAAGTACGCATATCGGCCATTAGGGTGGTTGGCCCTTGGAGCCGTGGCCGTTGGCATTTTCCCCGTTGCTTTGAAACGTTTTGCGTCTATTCGGAATTTCAGGTTTCATGACATCAACATTCTTGTTATCATTGCCGGTGAGTCAATACTTGGTCTTAATCATTGCGTTAATTATATGAAATTATCATATAAACATTGAAGTACACTGTACACATGACTGTCAGTCAATCATCTATCACGAGAATAATACTTAATGTGAAACAATCATCTCTCCCACTTTAAAGTTACTCATCAAATTATATTTTCTACACTCCAAAATTTTAGTACCACTTATCTACTCATTTCTTTGTCAGCTACTTTATAAAAATGATTGCAAAAATTAGCTATAAAAAATTATAAGTAAAATGTTGTATTAAATAAATCTAGGCCGTCTTGTTCTTATTGCAAATTGGATTAGTTTTGGTCGCTAAATTGTGATTGTTCTTTGTATCGTTATATATTGTAGAACCTTAACGGTTTATCCTTTTGTTTTGTTTTTCTCCGTCGCAAGGATGTTTAAGAAAAAGATTTTGTTTTGTTTTTCTCCGTCGCAAGGATGTTTAAGAAAAAGACTTTACCGAGGCCTTTTGTGATAAAATCTCATACCTGACGGATTGTGCAGGTGGTAATTACCAAGTTGGGGACAATATCGGTGTTGTTGGAAGTGGACCGTATGGCCCGTCTCTCTGATAATTCTACCGTATCAAGAAATGTACACAAATATGAACAAAAAAAAATATCTCAAACCCTTAATAATCCGATGTGAAATAATGTGGTAGGATGACCTTCAACTGCCAAAATATGATATTAGTTGCTCACATTATAACATCATATTCATAATTCATGGAATATGATTTATATCCGATTAATTAAATAATGTTTAGGACCAAAGAAAAGCTATCATTTGCCCCATTATATATGTTTGTATCATACTTAGGGCTTCCGTATTTAGACATCGTAAAAATACTCGGGGGACTCAAGTGTAATTATGTAATAAATGGAGGGGCAAATATGTAATAAGTGAGGAGCCCTTATTCTATAAAAAGCCTCCTCATCCCCAGAGGCCTCAGTCTCACCCTCAGAGGCCAATTCCTAGGCCATGAGGATCCTCACACTCTCTCCCTCACAATCCTCTCAGAAATACAATAATCAGTGTGGACGTAGCCCAAAACATTGGGGTGAACCACGATACATATTGTGTTATTTACGTTTCTTGCAGATTCACAGTCGGATTTACGTTGTTCCAAGACCTCCGGTTTTGTGCATCAACAATATATATAACATCATATTCATAATTCATTCATGCTTCTTCATGTCACACACCAATAATATTCAAAGTTTCACATTCATGGGCCATATGGTATAAATGCAAATAAAAGGGTAGTTTCGATAATGCAGCAAAACACAAGGGCAGTTACGACACTTTATTTCATGGGGGCATTGCTAATATTTCTCTATTTTATATATGAGTGCTACTACACCCACCCTAATGTCTTATTTTCCCACCCCAATTTTTATTAAATTTTTAATGACTAATTTATCCTCTCATAAAATGACATATAAGGACATGCAAAAAGGCAATGCTTCTGTTTCAGTCTCCTTCGAGCCCTCTCAGTCATTTCTGAAACTCCAACCTCCATATTAATGGACAATACAATTGTGATCAAGGTTATGAAACGGACTGGATCATGTGGACAGGTGACTCAAGTGAAGGTCAAGTTTCTATTACTTTGTGTCGGTGAATGGCGAGGAGAGAGGAAGGGGATGAGGCATTTGGAGGGAATGCGATTATTGCGGATTGAGATGCCATTGCAGCTGCCACTGCCAAACCCACTAGGCGATGCTAGGAGGTGGTATCTTTGAATGGGATTGGAATTTGATTTGGATTTGGAGGGTGGACAAATCCATTGGCAACCAGTTTTGATTCCATTTTTGGTACTTCGTTTCTTGCCTTGCCTTGGCCTACATTTGCTTCTGTGGCTCTGGGCACTTGGGCACTAGCCAAGCAGCAGAGCATGCAAATTGCAATGGAAGTGCAAAGTACGTGTATGATTGTATCAAAAGTGACGGGTGAGCTCGGCTTTTGCCTTTCTATTTTGTTTCAAAATTATTTCATATTTGGAAATTCAAAGAATTGAAAATAGAATGGAGGACATGTTACTGGAAGTCTGGAAGGAAATCAAGCATTTATATGATAGTATATGGGGTTTTTAAGCGATCAGTAATGATGGGATATGAGGCCATTGAGCAGGGTGTTGGGGGTAAGGGCACTTTGGGAATAACAGTGGGTGGAATAATAGTATGGTTTTCTTTTTACTTTTCTTGGTAGGTGGGAATATAAGATGGGTGGGAAGATAAGACATTGGGGTGGGTATAACACATATTGTTTTTTTTTTTTAATTCAAAAGTATAAACACAATTCTCTTTAGCTTTTCAATCAATTCAACCCCTCTCTGGTATTTCCCCTTTAGAAATTAATAATTGCAAAGCAAAGACATACGATATTGCGTATAAAATAGTGTTTGACAAAAATATCAAAAGAGGGGATGAGGAGGGGTTCTTACTGCTAACAATTCCCTTAAAAATGGTGCGGCAATCATAAGAGAGAAGGGCGCAAGTGGGACTTTCCTATGGGAAAATGCACGCTGTCATGGCCATGCCATATTTTCCCTTCCAGAGTTACCACAAACCTTACTTTTTCCAGGAAAATTTTCATTTTCTAGGAAAAGTTTTCATTCACCCACCAGTGTTTGGCAGCAGCTTCTGTATCTTGAGAGATCATTCCGTTACTGATTTTCTCTACACATAATCTTGATTTGTCTACTTGGTTTAGAGCAGTTTTAGTTCATTTGGCTTACTACATTACTTGCCGTTGAGGGTGTACTTGCTAAATCAGTTATAATACAACATTAGCTTACTACATTACTTGCGGTTGAGGGTTTACTTTGCTAAATCAGTTAGAATGGCCATCTCATCAGTTTAAGCACAGATGCTATAAAACAAGCTTTGATGTGGATTCCATTCTTTTTCCCTCCATCTGGTTCTCCACTATTTGTGTCTCGTGACTCATCAACAAGAGAAACGTGAACCAATTATTCCAACCAAAGAAAGTGGTTTTGTTAGGAGATTACTTCATTAATTTAAGTTATTCTTTATGTACATGTCCCTCTATAAGTTATAATCCTTCCTTCTTATATGTATAGTTCTCACAACTTCATCTACTTAAAGCTTTCAGACCCTATTACTCTCTCTCTCTCTCTCTCTCTCTCTCTCTCTCTCTCTCTCTCTCTGAATTAAGCTTGAAGAATCCCCAGAGCTCCCCATTACCTACACAGTGATTTTCTTTAAGCGTTTAGCTTGGTCATATCGAGTGAATTCACGATTAGTATTGTCGACAGAGCTGAGTTGCCCCTGTTGAGTGATTCCCAAGTCTCCTATTCTTCATCTCCTCGGGACCCTCGGTACACCTGTATCACACACACACGAACTTCTGACCAAATGATTTTCATAACTCTACTCTTCACAAATCAGACACAAAGTTTGTACACCAACAGAAAATTAGTAATTTTTCCTGTGTCCTATGTATTTGCAGAAGTTGAGAGATAATTAAGCAGGATAGCTTCTGCCCAGGGCAAAGAAAAGCCAGCAGCCATAAAGTTTCAGAAGAGCTACTTTGATGTGTTGGGGTTGTGCTGCTCATCAGAAGTTCCTCTGATAGATAATATCCTCAAGCCTCTTGAAGGTGTGAAAGAGGTTTCAGTGATTGTGCCTTCCAGAACTGTCATTGTTGTCCATGATAGCCTTCTCATTTCCCAGCTTCAAATCGGTAATATATTCTCCTACATAATTTTACACCAGTTAATATTAGTATTTCCCCTTAATTCTCTAATATTTTTGCTAAAAATTGGATTTTTTTTTTCTTAATAGTTGCACAACAGAAAGCAAATAGTTTTGGAAAAAGAAAAAAAAAAGAACGATAGCAGTAGGTGGGCGTGTACTTTTTCTGTTGTGGGAGAATTATTAATCGGCATATCGTGTACCATTATGAACCAAAAAGATGGAACCGGATCCTCTTCTGATATATATATATATATATATATTGAGCTTACTGAGCAGGCGATCTGAACTGTTGAAATTTAATTCAATGATTACAATTATTTTAATTTTTAGAGGGCGTTTGTACCATTATGAACCAAAAAGATGGAACTGGATCCTCTTATGATCCATATATATATTGAGTCTGCTGAGCAGGCAATCTGGACTGTTGAAATTTAATTCAACAGCTACAACTATTATGATTTTTAGAGGGCTCTCTATTTGTAGCTGTTGGATCAAATTTCAACGGTCCGGATCTCCTGCTCAGCAGACTCAGTATATATGGATCCGGAAAGGATCCGGTTCCCAAAAAGATAGAGATGTGCATGCCTTGCATGTTTTACTTTACCCAACTTTCACGTACTATTTTGCTTTCCTTTTCATCACCCACTATAATATACTTAAAAATAGCTTTCAGTTGTGGCTAATTCGTTGTACGTTTCACCTTACACTATATAATACTTAATAGTTTTACACCCCTTTGGTGTGAATCTTGAGACTCCTTGACTATGAGGAAAAGGACATTAGTTTTCTTAAAATAAAAAAGTTCAAGCTATTTATTCGAAAATAAAATAAAGTATGCTCAGTGCATTTAGCCGGCCTCTCACACACTCTTTTATCTTAATACAAATGCACAAGTTTTTCAATCTCCGTTATTACTTATAAGGATAAAGTTCTTTTGTTTTGCCCCATCAGATAACATTTAGAAACATTGAAAATTGAAGGAAAATTAATACGACAGCAAACTCACAT
The DNA here is from genome assembly GCF_042453785.1 of Malus domestica. NCBI lineage: Eukaryota > Viridiplantae > Streptophyta > Magnoliopsida > Rosales > Rosaceae > Malus > Malus domestica. Next base: position 28,293,961 of record NC_091661.1, read on the forward strand.
GAATTGATATCGAAAAACTGATAGGGCAACATAAACAAATTTATTTTTCCTTGAGGAAATTGCCCTTTTGATCTGTTATTTTATGGACAGTTAAGGCACTAAACCAAGCAAGGCTAGAAGCAAATGTGAGAGTGTATGGGGCAGGGGACATTTACAAGAAAACGTGGCCAAGTCCATATGCAATTGGCAGTGGCGTGTTACTGGTTCTATCATTTCTCAAGTACGCATATCGGCCATTAGGGTGGTTGGCCCTTGGAGCCGTGGCCGTTGGCATTTTCCCCGTTGCTTTGAAATGTTTTGCGTCTATTCGGAATTTCAGGTTTCATGACATCAACATTCTTGTTATCATTGCCGGTGAGTCAATACTTGGTCTTAATCATTGCGTTAGTTATAGGAAATTATCATATAAACATTGAAGTACATTGTACACATGACTGTCAGTCAATCATCTATCACGAGAATAATACTTAATGTAATACAATCATCTTTCCCACTTTAAAGTTACTCGTCAAATTATATTTTCTACACACCATAATTTTGGTACCACTTATCTACTCATATTTCTTTGTCAGCTACTTTATAAAAATGATTACAAAAATTAGCTATAAAAAATTATAAGTAAAATGTCGTATTAAATAAATCTAGGCCGTCTTGTTCTTATTGCAAATTGGATTTATCCTTTTGTTTTGTTTTTCTCCGTTGCAAGGATGTTTAAGAAAAAGACTTTGCCGGCCTTCATACCGAATAACCTTAACGGTTGATCCTTTTGTTTTGTTTTTTCTCTGAAAAAAATTGCAACACATCACGTTTCCTTAGAAAGTTTGAATAGATACAGGTTGGTTTCTGTGTAGAAGTTCAAAAGCTACCGTTAGACATACTTTATGATTTTTTACGATACACAGAAATGACTCAACGTCTTTGGCTTCTTGCAAGTTTGAGTGGGTATGTATGGGTGCGTTAGATTAAAAGTTTGGATTGCTATTAGGTGAATTTGAACCACATTATTGGTAGTTTATTATGGGATTAAGTCTACACTCTTCTTTAATGTGGATAATATAAGTTGTTAATAAAAAAAAAGGGTATTCTGCATCGGTTTCCCTCAAATGATATACTTTTGGGAGAAATGCAATGGCTAGATTGTTTTGACACTTGAAAAACTTAGAGTTCATTTGGTATCTTATTTGAGAACCTTTTTTTTTTTTTTAAACTCATGTTTTGATTTAAAATTTTTAAATCAAAAACCATTTTTGGTGTACAACTTCTCAAACTATCAAAAACAAAAAATTCGAACACCTTTTGTATATATTTTGAAGTTGTGGTTTTGAGAATTGGGATCCACACCGCACTAAACACCAAACAACAATTTAACATTGGGATTCAAAACTTGTTTTTAAGTTAAAAATTCGATCCAAATCTGCCTTAAAATCTTTAGTTTTTTTTTCAGAGTTCATAACTCTACCCATTCGAGGCTTTTTCAAGTAATGCTGGAGGGGTTCCTATTTCCGAGCATTACTCGAATCCTCTTATAGCATATTCTGCATTTTTGTACTTTCACATCTCTTCTTAGATTTAAAAACTTTTCTATTTAGATTAGGTTTTATAAATTTTTAGTACACCATAAAGTCTAATTCCATTGGCCCTAGCTCATTATTGGCCGGCTTCCCAATTTTTGGTGGAGGGTGCTATTGGGTCATCATTTCGTGAACCGTATGTCGATTATAGTCTCAATGGATTCTATTAACGCAACATCTCTCTCGTCATGTTTTATGGTTGCCATGTAATATAAAATAAATGGTTCTTCAATTTAATTGAGAGAGACATTGAAATAAATAAATAAATAAATAAATATAGCACTTAAGTGAAAGAACCAAAAACTACAAATTTAAAAAAAAAAAATCTACTGAATTACGAGTTCAGTTGGAGTTGGAAATGTATTTTCAGAACTCTATTGCAATACTGCACACATGATACAGAAGTTACTTATTTGCGCATGTTTGTATATTTATGTAAATCCATTTAGTGTAACTTTTGACAGTAATTGGGACAATTGCTTTGAAGGACTATACAGAAGCTGCCTCGATTGTCTTTCTGTTCACCATTGCAGAGTGGCTCCAGTCTTCTGCAGGTTACAGGGTTAGCATAAAACACTCATCCTTCTTTTTTATGAAAAATTTAAGAACTAGTCTCATTGAATTAAACAAAATACAAGTAACGATAAGTGGCCGAAAAACATAGCAGTTGATTTTGGAACAACAAATTTTGCTGAAGACAGTTTTGTACATAATTTTGTGATAAACCACATACTAATCAATGCTTTAAAAGACGAAGGTGAAGCCCCTCCTAAGCGAAAGCCTTGAGATTGAGGCGATTCATGGGACCTATAATTATTAATATATAGTCTAGTTGGAAGGTATGTCATATGGTCTTGTTGAACTTGAACTTAGAGGGTATGTCATGAAGTCTAGTTGAAATTGAACTTTGGCTTTTTTTTCTTTAAAAAAAAAAGAAAAAGAAAAAAAAAGCCCAATCGAACGCTGCAGCCGCCTAGGCATGCCTCGATCACATCTAGGTGAGTTTAAGCCTATTCCCGCTGGGCAGAGGCATTTTCATCACCGCCCTGTCTCCAAAGTTGCCTAGGTGCGCCTCAAGGCTCGTTTTTCAAAACACTAATACTAATACTAAAATGTTGTTTAAAGGATTAATGAATGACTTGCTAATGTATATCATAAACAGTCAGACACATAGAATAACATGTTGTTGTTGAGAGTTGTCCCACATCGTTGAGGGACAAGGTTTGCTATGTGCTTATATGATCTTGGGCTACTCCTCATATTGCCAATTGGTTTTATGGTGGAACCCCAATTTCATCATGGTATTAGAGCAAGGTTGTCCACGTGTAAAGCCCAACGGCCACACGCGCTCCACATCACCCAGTTGTTGTCCACGTGTAGGCTTGAAAATCCGCCACACGTGCGGGGGCGTGTTGAGAGTTGTCCCACATCGGTGAGGGACAAGGTTTGCTATGTGCTTATGATCTTGGGCTACTCCCCATATTGCCAATTGGTTTTATGGTGGAACCTCAATTTCATCAGCTTTTATCTACTCAGGCAAAAGCAGTGATGTCGTCGTTGATGAGCATGGCGCCCCAAAAAGCAGTCTTAGCAGAGAGTGGAGAAGTTGTGGATGTTGATGAGGTTAAGTTGAACACAATTCTTGCTGTTAAGGCTGGCGAAACTATACCGATTGATGGAATAGTTGTTGAAGGAAAAGCTGAAGTGGATGAGAAAACACTAACTGGAGAATCCTTTCCAGTTGCCAAAGAAAAGGACTCCACTGTTTGGGCAGGCACTATCAATCTTAATGGTAACATAAATGTCGTTCCCGTCATTCTTTGATTTTGAATAAAGAGTTATGTTTTTATTTCTGACAAAATTTGGTTTCAATTGTGAAGGTTATATTAGCGTGAAAACTACATCATTGGCTGAAGATTGTGCGGTCGCCAAAATGGCAAAACTCATCGAAGAGGCTCAAAACAGCAAATCCAGAACTCAAAGATTCATTGACAAATGTGCAATGTTCTATACCCCAGGTTAGTCTACTTTCCCCATACATTTCATATGTTTCACTATTCCTTACTACCAACGAGAATGCAGACGGTTGGATTTGTTTTGTGGTGCTGTTTTGCAGCGGTCCTGGTCATTTCTGTTTCTATCGCGGTGATTCCAGCTGCATTACATGTTCACAATTGGAGCAAGTGGTTTCACTTAGCTTTGGTTGTTTTAGTGAGCGCTTGTCCGTGCGGTCTCATCCTCTCTACACCCGTTGTGACTTTCTGCACGCTCACAAAAGCGGCAACATCTGGACTTCTGATCAAGGGAGGTGACTACATTGAGATTCTTGCTAAAGTCAAGATCATGGCTTTTGACAAAACTGGTACAATAACAAGGGGTGAATTTGTGGTGATGGATTTTCAATCTCTTCGTGATGACATTAGCTTGAACACATTGCTTTACTGGTATAGACTGCAACTCCTCTATTCAGCAACATGTTGAATGAAACACACAAAAATTTTGATGGAAAGAAAAAATTTACTTCATGAAATTCAGAAAGAGGCTTTTAGTTTAAAGACAAATTTAAGGCTGTTTTAATGCTGCATTATTCTCCGAAAGCGTTTCCTATTATTTCACTAAGTTTGCAGTTCGTTGATTTCTCTATTAATCTTCATGAAGGGTTTCAAGCATTGAGAGGAAGTCAAGTCATCCAATGGCAGATGCGCTGGTTGACTATGGAAGATTGTTTTCGGTCGAGCCAAACCCTGAGAATGTGGAGGAGTTTCAAAATTTTCCCGGCGAAGGTATTCATGGGAAAATTGATGGACAAGATATCTACATTGGAAACAGAAAAATAGCTTTGAGAGCTGCTTGTGAAATAGGTAAATGCCATCAACTCCTGTATCTTCGAAGCCATTTCGAATGATTTCAAGGATTATGATTCATTTTCTTTTTGTTTATGGTCTTTTTGGATCTCTCATCGTTAAATCTTTTTGAAATTTCAGTTCCAACAATTGAAGGTTCGAAAGGTGGGAAGACGATTGGATACATATACTCTGGGGGAGCCCCTGCTGGAGTCTTTACAATATCTGATGCTTGTCGATCTGGGGCTGCAGAGGCTGTCAAGGAGCTAAAGAAGTTAGGCATTAAAACAGCTATGCTCACAGGAGATAGTAATGCTGCCGCATTGCATACAAATGAGCAGGTGTGTTATTCTTAATATCTTAGCCTCATATCGCTATGCTTAAATCTGCACGCGCAGCGCACACCATGCGCTCCACTCTGCACTCGCTTTTATTGATTCAATGTATGATCTTCCCTGGCATACATGGCTGTAGAACTGCATATGTATTTTCTTTGCAGATTAAGAAAGAAAAAAAGAACAAATAAGAGTAGAAAATTTATCTGACTTGCAGCTTAAGCAAGCTCTCGAGGTAGTCCAGGCAGAACTTCTACCTGAAGACAAGGCAAGAATCATTAAAGAATTTAAAATGGAAGGAAACACAGCAATGGTTGGAGACGGGATCAATGATGCCGCTGCTTTAGCTACAGCCGATGTTGGTATCTCAATGGGCATTTCAGGATCAGCCCTTGCTCAAGAAACTGGGAATATAATTTTACTGTCAAATGACATTAGGAAACTACCGAAAGCAGTCCAACTTGCGAGAAGAGCTAAAAGAAAAGTGATTGAGAATGTGGCTTTGTCCATCACTACTAAGGCGAGTATCCTTGCACTGGGATTTGCAGGGCATCCGCTTGTTTGGGCTGCTGTTCTTGCTGATGTCGGTGTTAGATTAAACTCATCAAAATATAAGTGAAGAGATTAAGCTCATGAACCACAAATTTATATAAGTATTAAAATCACAATTTAATAAACACAATGACAAACTAACCCGTAAAAGCAGCAGAAGAAGAAGCCAAAGTAGACTTCTAAACAGTGCACCTTCTCCTCTCTTGCAAAACCAAAAGTACTCAAACTAACAATAGGTCTTAGTTCAATATTGAGCATATGTTTTGTGAGAGCAGTGGCTTATGTTTTTATACTAAACATAGATTGCCCTATTACAATCCTACAAGGAATACAAGACCAAATCCTTGTATAAGTATGAGTTCTATTCTCGAGCCAACAATAGAGTTTCAATCCAAACCAAAGTTGAATTAACTCTTATAAACACATTAAGACCTCTTTGTACCAATCTAAAATAACAATGATTATTACTAAACTGTAAGAATCACACTCATACTCTAACAGTCGGGACATGCATGCTTGTGATATTCAACAGCATGCTACTCTTACAAGGAACCAACAAGCATGGAGGGAAAACTTCTGCACCGCATGGCCATAAACATGGAAGCCATGGACATAGCCATTCTCACAAAAACCAACATTGTTGCTCGGACAGCAAACCCGTAAAAGCCTGTAAACCTCAAAAGTGTTCCTCGCAGAAATGCGGATCAGAGTGCCATCCTAGTGTCACGGGCCGCATGTTAAAAACAAAGAAAATGCCCAAGACATCATATATCTAAGCCCATGAAGCCATGTCTTCATGGAAGCTTCTGGAACGTCCCGGAGAAATCAAGAACGTGGCGGAGCATTCAAGATAATCTAGGGCATTCCGGAACATTCCACACAAGTGTACATATTTAAGCCTCACCTAGAATAATCTAGATTAGGCAAGTTGTATCTAGAATTATGCTAGATATTTTTTGATGTAAGTAGGGGATTCTAGAACCCTCCATTGAGGAGGTGACTTAGGCCTATAAATAGGAGGTAAGGCCATTTGGCCAAACCATCCAAGAATCGTAAGCAATTGTAAAGTTCTCCTAAGTTCAATACAAAGCTTCCTTTCTCCCATCTTCTAAGTGATTTTAGCATTCTCCAAGCTATCTTAGCTTTCTTTGTGATTCGATCCGGGGAAGCGAGGCTTCGAAGGCTTACTTAGCTTGTTCATCGAGGTATTCAAGTCTAAGTGCCGCACGGGCGGAAGGCTTAAAGAGTCATCCCGTGACAGCTGGTATCAGAGCCAAGCTCGTGAATCACTTGAAGGAAAGTAGGATATGGCAAGTGGAGAGATGGTGTCCGGAGTCTCCGATCTAAGGGGGCGTACTGCCGAAGTCCAAGACGTTGCCAAGAGCAAGCCAAAGTTAAAGGACTTGCAAGCATCGATGGAGACCATGGAAGAGCGACTCGAGAAGGTGGAACGAACCATACTCGAGTTCGATACTCGACTTGATGAGGACGTTGTCGACAAGGAGGAAATCCAAACCATGGTGGACAATGGTAAGGATGAATTGCGTGGCTTGGTGGAAGGGCTACGAGATGAGCTCCTTGGCGCTCTCAACACCATGGCAGACAAGATGCGGAGGGAAGTCCAGGTTCACCTTGACAACATAGAGGCAAGGTTTGTGGCGCTTCAAGAAGAGATAAAGGACACAAGGGAACTTAAGGGAGATGTGGCGTTTTGTAAAGAAGCAGTCGTGAAGCAATTCGTGCAAGGGTCGAGGGAAATCAAGGCGTTGGACTCCAAGGTAATCGACTCCTTTAAACCCAAATCCTATAATGGGAAGAGGGAAGCAAAGGAGCTCGACACATTCGTGTGGAACGTGGAGCGATACTTCAAGTACCTGAAGCTTGAAGATGACGAGTCCAAAATCTCAACGGCAACCATGTTCTTAGCTGACAATGCCCTTATGTGGTGGCGTCGTCGGAGCATGGAGATTGAGCAAGGTACATTCGCTCTCACCACTTGGGATGAATTTAAGAAAGATCTTATGTTGCACTTCTATCCCCAAAATGCCAAGTACGAAGCCAGGGAGAAACTAAGGTGGCTCAAGCAAACGGGGAGCGTCAAAGACTATGTCAACGCCTTCGTGAGCTTGTTATTCGAGGTGCCCAACATGTTAGAGGAAGACAAGCTCATGTACTTCATGAGTGGACTGCAAAATTGGGCAAAACTCGAACTACAAAGGAGACACGTGCAAACATTGTCTGATGCCATTGCCGCCGCCGAATCCTTGATTGAGTTTAAATCAAGCCACCAAGGTGATTCCAAGTCCACGGGGAAGAGGGGTAACCATGAGAGAAGTGGGGGAGAACACAAGCCGAAGGACAAGGCCGAGACAAGCAAACCGAAGGAGAAGAAAGCCGATAAGCATGACAAAGGCAAGGGTAAGTCTTGGCAACCCACTTGTTACCTATGCGACGGCCCTCACATGATGCGAGATTGCCCACAAAAGAAGGCCCTTAAGGCCATGGCCTTCAAGGAGGACAAGGCCGAGGAGAGTAACGATGCAACGATGGGATGCATCCGTCTACTGAATGCCATCCAGACAACCCTCCCACAACCTAAGGCTCAAGTTGGGGGAGGATCATTGTTCGTCGATGTCAAGACTGGTGACAAGACGACGCGTGTGTTGGTGGACACGGGAGCAACACACAACTTCATGACGTCGGAGGAAGCCACAAGGCTTGGCCTTCGAGTCACCAAAGAGCCCGGTAGCGTGAAGACGGTAAATTCCGCTGCCACCCCCATTGTTGGAGTTGCGCGCAATGTACACGTAGACATTGGCACATGGAAGGGAACAATCGACTTCACCGTAGTCAAGATGGACGACTATGGCGTAGTCATTGGGTTAGAGTTCATGGACAAGGTACGAGCCTTTCCCATTCCCTTCTACAATATTTTCTGTATCCTAGCCGACGGAAGACAACCTTGCCTGGTGCCATTGGAAAGGCAAGCCAAGAAGTGTACCCAGCACTTGTCGGCAATTCAATTTGCCAAGTCTTGGAAGAAAGGCGAGGCCACATTTCTTGCAACCCTAATGTTGAATGAAGGGGAGGAGAAGCACGGGCCTTTGCCGAAACAAGTGGAAGACGTCCTTGTGGAGTTTGCGGACGTGATGCCTAAGGAACTGCCAAAGAAGTTGCCACCAAGGAGAGAGGTCGACCATGCGATTGAGTTGGAGCCTGGTGCTAAGCCTCCCTCCAAATCACCTTATAGGATGTCGCCACCCGAGTTGGAGGAATTGAGGAAGCAACTCAACGAGCTGCTTGATGCTGGCTACATCCAACCTTCCAAATCCCCATATGGTGCACCCGTCTTGTTCCAACGCAAGAAAGAAGGTAGCCTAAGGTTGTGCATCGACTATAGAGCATTGAACAAGATTACCATCAAGAACAAGTACCCACTTCCGTTGATCGCCGACTTATTCGATCAACTTGGTGAAGCAAGGTACTTCACAAAGTTAGATCTTCGATCGGGATACTACCAAGTGAGGATAGCCCCTGGAGACGAATCGAAGACGGCGATGGTGACCAGATATGGAGCGTTCGAGTATAAAGTCATGCCATTTGGTCTAACCAATGCCCCCGCAACATTCTGCACATTGATGAACAAGGTATTCCATCCTTATCTTGACAAGTTTGTCGTGGTTTACATTGATGATATCGTTATCTATAGCAAGACATTGGAGGAGCACGTCAAGCACTTGCGCATAGTGTTCAAGACCCTTCGGGAGCATGAACTCTATGTCAAGAAGGAGAAATGCTCCTTTGCCACGAAAGAAGTAGAATTTCTTGGCCACAAGATAAAGGAGGGGAAACTTATGATGGAAAAGGGCAAGATCAAGGCCATTCAAGAGTGGGAACCGCCGACCAAGGTACCAACACTACGATCCTTTCTGGGGCTAGCCAACTACTATCGGAGATTCATTAAAGGGTATTCAGCCATAGCAGCACCCTTAACAGACCTTCTTAAGAAGAACAAGGCATGGGAATGGACGGACCGATGTCAAGAGGCCTTTGAGAGGTTGAAGAAGGCCCTAATGGAGGAGCCTGTACTCAGGTTGCCCGATCTTAGTAAGCCATTCGAGTTGCACACTGATGCTTCCGACTTTGCCATAGGAGGAGTGTTGATGCAAGAGGGACATCCAATAGCCTATGAAAGTCGCAAGCTAAACAATGCCGAGAAAAGGTACACGACCCATGAAAAGGAGATGACCGCCATCGTCCATTGCCTTAGAGTTTGGAGGCATTACTTGCTTGGTACCCCATTCATCATCAAGACGGACAACGTTGCCACTAGCTACTTTCAAACCCAACAAAAGCTCACACCTAAGCAAGCAAGGTGGCAAGAGTTCTTAGCGGAGTTTGATTACAAGCTAGAGTACAAGCAAGGAAAGGAGAACGTGGTGGCCGATGCTCTAAGTAGACGAGTAGAGTTAATGGCTACGGTACTCAAGCCGCAAAGCCATCTCTTGGGCCGTGTCCGAGAAGGTTTATCACATGACGTCCAAGCCAAGAACATTGTGGAGTTTGTCAAGGATGGGAAGACAAGAAGGTTTTGGCTTGAGGACAGCTTGCTATACACCAAAGGCAAGCGGATCTATGTCCCAAAGTGGGGAAGCTTAAGGAAAGAAATCCTTAAGGAGTGCCATGACTCAATGTGGGCAGGACATCCTGGCACTCACCGCACGTTGGCTTTGGTGAGCGATGCTTATTATTGGCCACAAATGCGGGATGATGTAGATTCATACGTGAAGACTTGTCTTGTGTGCCAACAAGACAAAGTGGAACAAAGGCAACCGGGAGGACTGTTGGAACCACTTCCCACCCCATCAAGACCATGGGAGTGTTTGACCATGGATTTCATCACACATTTGCCCAAGTCTGATGGATGTGGATCTATCTTCGTCGTGGTCGATAGATTCACCAAGTATGCCACTTTCATACCCGCACCTGTGGAGTGCACAGCCGAAGTAGCTGCACGCTTGTTTCTAAAGCACGTGGTGAAGTATTGGGGTGTTCCGAGGAGCATAGTCAGTGATCGAGATGCTCGCTTCACGGGTAGATTTTGGAAGGAGCTCTTCAAACTACTTGGCTCGAAGTTAGACTTCTCCACAGCTTTTCATCCCCAAACTGATGGACAAACGGAGCGGGTTAATGCATTGTTGGAGACTTATTTGCGGCACTATGTTAGTGCCAATCAACGAGATTGGGCTAAGTTACTTGATGTTGCCCAATTCTCTTATAACTTGCAACGTTCGGAGTCGACGGGGAAAAGTCCGTTCGAGTTGGCTATAGGGCAACAACCCTTGACCCCGAACACGGTCGTGACTGGCTACACGGGGAATAGTCCAGCCGCTTTCAAAACCGCTAAGGAGTGGCAATTAGCCCATGAACTTGCTCGAGCTCATTTGGAGAAGGCTTCAAAGAAGATGAAGAAATGGGCGGATCGCAAGCGAAGGAATGTGGAGTTCCAAACTGGCGACCAAGTCTTTGTGAAGCTCAATGCGTCTCAGCACAAGAGTACTCGTGGCTTGCATAAGAGCTTGTTGCGGAAATATGAGGGACCATTCCCTATCATCAAGAAGGTTGGCAAAGCCGCGTATGTTGTGGAACTCCCACCCCGCCTCAAGTTTCACCCGGTGTTCCATGTGAGCAACTTGAAGCATTATCATGCGGACGATGAAGAACCAAGTCGAGGTGAGTCTCATCGAGCACCCCCTTTGATGACGGAGGCATTTGACAAAGAAGTGGAGAGCATTGAAGCTAAGCGTGTCGTGGTGCGACCAAGACAACCAAAGCATGTGGAGTACTTTGTCAAATGGAAGGGGCTACCATACTCCGAAGCAACCTGGGAGAAGGAGACGTCCTTATGGCAATATAAGGACTTGATTCAGACATTCGAGAGGCAAGAGTCGACGAGGACGTCGACGGCTTAAGTGGGGGAGGATGTCACGGGCCGCATGTTAAAAACAAAGAAAATGCCCAAGACATCATATATCTAAGCCCATGAAGCCATGTCTTCATGGAAGCTTCTGGAACGTCCCGGAGAAATCAAGAACGTGGCGGAGCATTCAAGATAATCTAGGGCATTCCGGAACATTCCACACAAGTGTACATATTTAAGCCTCACCTAGAATAATCTAGATTAGGCAAGTTGTATCTAGAATTATGCTAGATATTTTTTGATGTAAGTAGGGGATTCTAGAACCCTCCATTGAGGAGGTGACTTAGGCCTATAAATAGGAGGTAAGGCCATTTGGCCAAACCATCCAAGAATCGTAAGCAATTGTAAAGTTCTCCTAAGTTCAATACAAAGCTTCCTTTCTCCCATCTTCTAAGTGATTTTAGCATTCTCCAAGCTATCTTAGCTTTCTTTGTGATTCGATCCGGGGAAGCGAGGCTTCGAAGGCTTACTTAGCTTGTTCATCGAGGTATTCAAGTCTAAGTGCCGCACGGGCGGAAGGCTTAAAGAGTCATCCCGTGACACTAGTCCCTTAAATTCAAGCTTGCCCTGTAAGCTTAAGTGCAGTGATGACTTACACGAGGCACGACACTGTGATGAAACAAGCTGCATCAAAGTCAGTCATGATCTCGAGTCACAGAATAAACACAATCATGGTTGTTTGAGTCACCATAATTTGAGCTCATGCGCAGAAGGTGATAAACTTCACGAGGCAAAACACTGCAATCATTCCGCTTCTTCTTTGGTGGAAATTCAAAAGTTGACAAGTAAAGGTCATTGCCACACGACCCACTGCGGCAAAGAGCACAGCAGATATGAAGGTGATGGAGTCCATGAGGAAAAACACTGCAATTATTCTGCTTTTGCTTTGCACGAAAGCGAAAAGTTGACAAGTAGTGTTCATTGCCACTCAAGCCACTGTGGAAAGGAGCATGTTAGAAAGGAAGGTGATGCAATCCATGAGCCAAAACACTGCAACCATTCTACTTTTTCCTTGGAGGAAAGCAGAAAGTTGACAAGTACTGGTCATTGCCACTCAACTCAATGTGGCGAAGACCATATTCACAATGAATCGTTAGGAGAAACGTTTGCCACAAGATGTGATCTTCAGCACCACCATAATCAAGATAAACAATCACCCCCTCATCATACGACGACTGATGTTGTAGTGGGTTGCGACCACACAGAATCAGCCGCAACGAATTCTTGCATTGGCTCCCGGACAGCGGAAAAGGAAGCATGTTGCTCGGAATTAGTAGCAATTCATGCTTGTGTGTTGGAGAAAAGAGAAGTCGGTGGGTGCTGCAAAAGCTACATGAAGGAATGCTGTGGTGGTCATTGGCATATCGGTTCTAGCTTTCAGGGTTGTTTATCAGAAATCACAATTGAATAGATGTAACTGACTGAAAATAAGTGTACATATATACATATATATATATATATATATATATTATATACGTGCTTTATATATATTTGTGAAATTATCTTCAACTCCATACTGCATGAAAATATCTTCAAAAAACAAACAAAAGTACAAGCATTATATCACTTCCTCTTCCTCATCATCAAATTCAAAATGCCACTTTTTTTCGAATTTTCGGCAGGATTACCAACACTTTCGAGGGACGAGGGTATTGATCCAGCGGAAACGCCTTCAAACCTTTTTGAGTATGTTATTTTCCTATCATCCGTTTTATACGATGACGTGGTTGAACTTGAATATATTTGACGTGATGCTTTTAATGTAACTCCATTTGAACGTCTTTGAGCTTCAGAAGTACCTCAAATCAAGAATTTGAACATTATTATTAATAGTACCCTTCGTATGGTGGACAAGTTTGTTTTTGTTAAAATGCATGAAATAAACATGTTGGAATAATGGTGAAATTAGGCTACTCAACTTTCTTGTTCAAAGTTAGGCAAGTTAGGTTAATCAAGCAAGATATGTAAGTTAGGCAAAATTAGGCTTATGATCTTTTTCTTCCCTATATATGTTTCATCTTGTAATTGTTTCATCAAGCAAATATACATCAAAATTCAATATGGTATCAGAGCTGTGATCTGGGAAAAACCACAAAATACAACTCTAAAGCAGCCACGAGGTCAACCATTCTAGGCATGGCCTCTCATTCAAAATGGGAAAATCCCAACCACCCGCTCTATCTCCACCACTCGGATCAACCTGGTGCAATCCTCGTACCACAACCATTGGTGGAAGACAACTACAACACATGGGTTCAATCCATGAGTATGGCCTTAACGGTCAAGAACAAACTTGGTTTTGTTGATGGAACGATCAACAAACCAAGTGAGGATAATTTTGAGAAGCTGCAGCAATGGAATCGCTGCAACAACTTGGTCAAGACATGGCTACTAGGCTCCATGTCAAAGGAGATTTCAGGGAGTGTCATCAACTACAAGGATGCTCGACAAATGTGGACAGATCTGCAGGAGAGGTTCTCACATGTGAATATAGTTCAGCTGTTCCATGTTGAGAACGAGATCCATGATTGCGTCCAAAGCAATATGAGTGTAAGTTCTTACTTCACTAAACTTAAAAGTTTATGGGATGAACGTGATACTTTGTGTTCCATTCCAGCATGCAGTTGTGGAACAAAGAATGAGATGAACTCATATGTTGAAACTCAGAAAACCATGAAGTTCCTTATGGGACTGAACGAATCGTATGCTACGGTTCGAAGCAATACTCTTCTTCTCGAACCACTGCCTACGGTGAACAAGGCATATGCGTTGGTCCTTCGACATGAACGCTAGGCAGAGGTTTCCAATGGGAAAAGCACACAACTAGAAACTGTTGTCTTTGCAGTGAAGAATCTATCGCGAGAACCTACACCTGAAGACAAGGAGATGCGATGTGGAAAGTGCAATAAAACCAATCACATCACCAAAAATTGTCGTGCACATCTCAAGTGCACTTTTTGCGGATGGAAAGGCCACACCTTCGATTTCTGTCGAAAACGGAAAGCAGCCACAGAGACCGAATCCAATCGTCTCTTTTCTTCAAAGGGGAATCAAGTTTCACAAAGTAACAAGCAAGAGACAGTGCCTAATTTCCCGTTCTCTCAGGAGGACTGCAAGCAAATCCTTCAAATGTTGAACAAGAACAAATCATCATTTGCCAATCAAGTCAGTAATCTTCCTAGTCATAAAGAACTTTCAGGTAAAGCCTTCTCTTTTCCATGTAAAGGAACCAAAAGTATTTGGATCCTGGACAGTGGTGCCACGGATCACATAGTTTGCAGTCCTAGTCTCCTTACACACTCACGAGCTGTTGAAAATCATACAGTTGAACTGCCAAATGGTTCCGTTGCCAAAGTCACTCACATTGGACAAGTTGTTTTCTCTCATAATCTTATCCTTGAAAATGTCCTATGTGTGCCGTTCTTTAGGTTGAATTTAATATCTATCAGTAAACTAGCCTATGATTCCTTATATGTCACCATTTTCTTCACCCAATTTTGTGTCATTCAGGACCTTCGCTCGGGGAAGATGATTGGGACAGGAACTGAAAGGGATGGACTTTACTACCTCGACCCATCAAAGAAAGGAACATGCAACAATATTCAAACCGTCTCACCAAAGCTTTGGCACCAACGCCTAGGACACCCATCTCATAAAGTCACTTCGTTATTACCTTTATTTAACAATAAGGCTTGTGATTTGGAAAAATGTTTAATTTGCCCATTGGCCAAACAAACAAGATCACCCTTTCCTTTGAGCTCTATTTCTACCAAATCATGTTTTGAATTATTGCTTATTGATATTTGGGGTGGTTATCAAGTTGCTTCTATTTCAGGTGCCAAGTATTTCCTTACCATCGTAGATGACTACACTAGAAGCACTTGGGTTTATTTGATGAAACATAAATCTGAAACAAAAGACATTTTAGTCGGATTCATTCAAATGATTGAGACTCAATTTAATACCAGAGTTCAAATCATACGAAGTGACAATGGCCCTGAGTTTAAGCTTGAGCAATTTTATGCTCTCAAAGGCATCATACATCAATCTAGTTGTGTCAACACACCACAACAAAATGGTGTTGCCGAACGTAAACACCGGCATTTGCTCAACGTTGCTCGGGCTTTGCTCTTTCAAGCTTGTTTGCCAAAACGTTTTTGGGGGGATGCAATCTTAACCTCAGCCTACCTCATCAACAGAACACCCACTCCACTTCTCCAAGGTAAAACACCTTACGAAAAACTGTTTCACAAAGCACCTAACTATTCCCATTTAAAGGTTTTCGGTAGTTTATGTTTTGCTTCTACACACGCCCAAAGGCCCTCTAAATTCAACCCCCGTGCAATCCAATGCATTTTTCTTGGGTATCCTTATGGTCAAAAGGGTTATAAATTGTTTGATATAAAACACAATAAGACTTTTGTTTCTAGGGATGTTGTTTTTTTTTTAAGATCATTTTCCATTCCAAAATCATACCACTTCCGCTGCCCCGTCTCCATCAAACATTACACCCTCACCCATCACGTTTGACTTGACCTCTCCCATTGAGTCGCACTCAAGCCTTGCACCCGAAGAAATAAACATCACCTCTCCCACACTTGCCGACATCACACCACTCTCATCTCCTTTACCTACTACAACTCCACCACCAGATACCTTATCAACACCTTCACATACCCTACACTCTTCACCACCTCTAACAACTCCATCACCAGACCAACCACCTCCACTCCGTCGTAGCACTCGACCGACCAAAACTTCCACATTTTTGCAGGACTTTCATGTTGAGGTGGCCCTCCCTTCCCGTGTTGCTCCCACATCTTCCACAAGCATGGTCCAGTCATCAGAACCCACCAGTTTTTCGCAAGCTGTTCAGGATCCAAAATGGCATGACGCCATGCAAAAAGAGATTGTTGCCCTTCATGACAATCGCACTTGGACTCTTGTGCCCTTACCACCTCACAAACATCCCATCGGTTGCAAATGGATCTATAAGGTGAAGCTTAAACCTGACGGCAGTGTTGAACGCTACAAAGCTCGTCTCGTTGCTAAAGGCTACAGTCAAATTGAGGGGCTTGATTATCGGGAAACTTTTGCTCCAATTGCCAAGCTCACCACCGTCCGCGTCCTCCTAAGTATTGCCTCCATACGAGGCTGGCATCTTCATCAACTTGATGTGAACAACGCATTTTTGCATGGTGACTTATACGAGGAGGTTTATATGTCCTTGCCTCCTGGGTTCGGACAAAAGGGGGAGACACGAGTATGCAAATTACACAAATCCATTTATGGTTTAAAACAGGCCTCGAGACAATGGTTTATCAAGCTGTCTAGTGCTCTCAAGACTGCTGGTTTTCATCAATCATGGTCAGATTACTCATTGTTCGTCCGAAACCGTCAAGGCAGTTTTATGGCATTACTTGTGTATGTTGATGACGTGATACGTGCAGGTAACAATTTGAGAGAAATTGAAGAGACTAAACTCTTCCTTTCCCAACATTTTAAACTAAAGGATTTGGGAAAACTCAAATACTTTTTGGGGATAGAAGTTGCAAGATCTAAACAAGGGATTGCCTTGTGCCAACGTAAATATGCGTTGGAGATACTAGAAGATGCTGGGTTCCTTGGTGCGAAGCCCTCACGATTACCAATGGAACCAAACATGTCCCTTACACAAACTGATGGGACACTCCTACATGATCCTTCTTCATACAGGCGACTCGTAGGGAGGCTGATTTACTTAACCATCACGCGGCCTGACCTGACTTATGTGGTTAATATGTTGAGCCAATTCATGGACAAGCCACGACAACCACACCTTGAAGCGGTGCATAAGGTTCTCAGGAACATCAAACAATCTCCTGGACAGGGAATTCTTTTGCCTTCTACAGGTTCACTACAATTACAAGCCTTTTGTGATGCTGATTGGGCTCGGTGTAAAGACACTAGAAGGTCAATAACCGGTTATTGTATCTTCCTTGGACAAGCACCGATATCTTGGAAAACGAAGAAACAAAGCACAATATCTCGTTCTAGTGCAGAGGCAGAATACCGTTCTATGGCTACTACTTGTTGTGAAGTTATATGGCTAAGAAACATTTTGAAGGACTTGCAAGTAAATCATGCACAACCAGTCACAATGTTTTGTGATAATCAAGCTGCCATGCACATTGCTTCGAACCCAGTGTTTCATGAACGAACGAAGCATATAGAGATAGACTGTCACCTAGTACGTGAGAAGATTCAAATGGGAATGGTGCAAACAGCTTACATACGGACCTCGAATCAACCTGCAGACTTGTTCACCAAACCACTAAGCTCGGCACAATTTGAGGTCTTAATTAGCAAGTTGGGTGTCATCGACATTCACACTCCAACTTGAGGGGGAGTGTTTAAATGCATGAAATAAACATGTTGGAATAATGGTGAAATTAGGCTAATCAAATTTCTTGTTCAAAGTTAGGCAAGTTAGGTTAATCAAGCAAGATAGGTAAGTTAGGCAAAATTAGGTTTATGATCTTTTTCTTCCCTATATATATGTTTCATCTTGTAATTGTTTCATCAAGCAAATATACATCAAAATTCAATAGTTTTCACGGCTGATAAGTATACATTATTGCAGGTTGTTATAGCTACTTGTGCACCAGATGTTTTGCCGCAACGATATGGCAGAAGCTGTGCCACGAGGATCCACTGTCGTTAACGACAGGATCCGCTGTTGTCAAACGGTCGTGTAGGTAATGGGATTTCGAGGGATTGTAATGGAGGACTATCTCCTGATATCACCTGTTTTTGCGATGGAACGAAGTTGGGAGAGGAGGTACAGTGAACAGACGCTGTCGTGAACATTGAGTTCTGAAGAACTAGTCAACTAAACAGCAACACAAGGAATGAAATTGAGGGAGCTGAAGTGCTCATCTTGTAGGAAACAATGTCAAGCGTAGCCGCCCTAACAGCCGTGGGGATTTTGCGCTGGCGTTGCTCGGGCAATGTTAGAGTACCATGTTTTCTTACACATCAACATGGATTTTGTAGCGTATACTGAATAATCAATAAAGCCATTTGATTTCAAGAAACTTGCATTTGAATTTTGACATGGATAAAGAAGAATTAATGGTACAGATCACTTACGTAAACTACTTGAAGCTAACAGCCGGAAGTTTACTGCTAAGGTTCACTATCCATTCACGAATAATTGAATTCACTTCATCGGGCAGTTCGTCGTGCGGGCAATGACCTAATTTCAAAAACAATGAAAGGAATAAACTTGTACGAAACTTTTGGGCATAAACACAGCATACAACAATGGAAATATTTTACACACCGGCATCCAACTCCTTGACGATGAACCCAGCACAATGCTCTTTAAGCGTAGCCACTGTTGACTTGGAGTCCGATATTGGATCTCTCATCCCCTAACCGAGACAGACAGACAAAACAGTAGGATTAAGGGGTTTTAAACAAAATCAAAAGAGAAGAGAGAGATTTCTCCCTGCTTGTTAAGACTTAATAATTTACCTGTATAATCATAACTTTGTCCTTGAATTCATCCAAGAGATAATTAAGAGGGATTGAGAGATTGAAGCTAAAAACGCTTTCAAGGACCACTGCCACCCCGGGATCATATGACTTTCAAGTTACGTTAAGGAGACTTTTGACTAGTTACATGTTTTTTAGTTTGTATAAGAAAAATCAACTGTGATTGCTAGTTCCTAGAGAAAAATAAATATACTTCACATGTAAGAGGATACTGCTCTTAGCATTTCATCAATAAGCCAATTGTCGACTCGCTCTGTTTTCTGCAGAGAAAAGGTCGTAAAAACACAAACTAATACTACGAAAGTGAACCATATTCGAAAAAAAGACAGTACAGACACTTACAGATGGGTAGCAATTCTTCACTATGTCCTTGAGTGTCAACCTTAAGTAGAACAGAAGGAATTTAGCACCTAGCCATGAAGCAACCGAAGTTCTTCTCTCCTGAAACAGAAAACTATAGTATGAGACTGTCAAAATCGTACGAAAGAAAGGGATCTCACATGTTTTTAATCAAGCTTACTTTGGCGAACAACACAGAGGAATATCCTGGAATAACATTCCCACCACTGTTGATAAGAACCACAGATTTGACCAAAGTAGGCCAAAGACGAGCGACAATTGAAATAATATAACCTGGAGACAGAAAATCGTAACAAATAACAATAAGATTCACAACAGATACGCACACTGGTGATTAAAAGCTAAAATTAAAAGCTAAAATTGTAAGACATTGTTTAGGTAAGTTGATCATCTCGTTTCTAGTTTAAAACATACCACCAATTGAGTTCCCAACCAGATGTGCTGGTTCACCCACAACTTCAATAATGAAATCTCTAAGCATTTCAGCCCACATGAGTTCAGTGTATTCAATATTTGGCTTTTCCGATTTGCCAAATCCTAATAGTGTGATGGCCCATACTCGGTTTCCACCTTCAGCAATGGCACGTATGTTGTCACGGTAACCATGAACCAGAAGAGTAGCAGGACCTTCTTCACCCACAACTGTATACTGACAAAAGGATAGTAGTATCACAGTGAAAGAGTAGGCGTGGAGCCAAAAATATTCACAAGGCGACATGTGAATCTTTGACAAAATAAGACAAAACTACCCTTGGGGCATACAGAGATTCCTACGCACAAGCGGAAGCAATTATCCCTCAACCAAGTCAAAAGTGCCCAAAATAGGTATCAACTTAAAACCTAATTTATTCATAGATTTCCTATTTCATTATTTAGCTAATCAATTAGCTAAATACTATACTTATTCCATAATTCCTAAAACATTCCTTCTAAAATAATGATAAATAGCTAATTAATTGGTTAATTAGCTAATTATTCCCTTAATTAGCATTTAGACCTTTCACTTTACCCTAACTCCCACAAAAGGGCCGGCTATCCCCATTTCAAAACCTCATCCATCACCTTTTCTACTTTTTTCACCATTTCTTCCTTTTTATTAGCCAATAAATTCCATAACTACAAAAGCATTTCCTTTTATGTTTAATTAGCCAATTAATTGGCTAATTAAACCAAAACAAAACCTAAAACCCTACTAAGTGGCTGGCCATCCTTTCCTCTCCTATAAATTGGTTCTCATTTTCACCAAACACTAATTCCAACACTTTAGCAAAAATCCCAAAATTCTCTAAACACTCTTTCTCTCTAAATTCTAACTTTAGCATCGGAGGTTCTTCGGCCAAAGCCCCCCAATTCATCGTGGGCACGTGAGGCTCTTGGCCTTAACCTAAGGTGTTAATTGTTTTGTGGGTGCAAAATTGTCCAAAATCAAGGAGGAAGAAATTTGCCTCCACAAATTGGTGCTTTCATTGAGAGTTGAAATCCATACTCGTAGAAGACTCTCGCACAAAAAGGTTTTTTCTTTATTTTCTAGTCCATTTGAATATTTTTCATACGCTCTTATTATTAGAATTTTTTACTTGCAAAGGTTCTTTGATAAAACGTATAAGCAAAATATAATGGCTAGAAATTTAGAAAATTCCACAAGTGAAAATTCTAATGTTCAAGAAATGGGATTGCGGAGATCCGTGAGGCTAAATGCGACAATAAGTGGAGCAGTACCACCACCACGAGTTTCCACCATGGGAACCACTCTTTCTTTTCTTTCTCCCCCATTTCTCATTTTGTTGATTGAAAGAGGATAAGCGCTATCCATTGAGTAAAGGAGTTATTCGGGCGGTTGGCGGGAAGGAAGCAGCCCCAGCCTCTGTCCGGTCGATCATTCCGCTGGCATCTTGCATTCACGCCTCCGTTTGACTGCCGCTTGGGGATGTAGTTGTAGATACGTTAGTCTTAGTGGGTAGCCACCCATGGCGAGGTCCATGGTGCCTTCACCACGGCTCGAGCCGTGACATCCAAGGCTTACAGCACCAAGGCCACGGCCCAAGTCGTGTCATCCAAGTTTGCACGGGCCTGGGCCCAAGCCTCGCATTCGCATGCATCACATACTAAGCAGCCTGCTCCCGCCAAGCAGCCCATTCCCGTGGCCCAGCCTGCTTCCGTTGAGCAACCCACTCCTGTGGCACAGCCTGCTCCTGCCAAGCAGCCTGCTCTCGTGACCCAGCCTGCTCCCGACGAGCAGCCCACTCCTGTGGCCCAGCCTGCTTCCGTCGAGCAACCCACTCATGTGGCCCAGCCTGCTCCTGCCAAGTAGCCTGCTCTCGTGACCCAGCCTGCTCTCGACGAGCAGCCTACTTCCGTGATCCAGCTTGCTTCCGTCGAGCAACCTACTCCCGTGGCCCAGCCTGCTCTCGTGACCCAGCCTGCGCCAGACGAGCAGCCCACTCCCGTGGTCCAGCCTGCTTCCATCGAGCAGCCCACTCTCACGGCCCAACCTGCTCCTGCCGAGCAGCCTGCTCTCGTGACCCAGCCTGCTCCCAACGAGCAGCCAACTCCCGTGGTCCAGCCTGCTTCCGTCAAGCAGCCCACTCTCACGGCCCAACCTGCTCCTGCCGAGCAGCCTGCTCTCGTGACCCAGCCTGCTCCTGACGAGTAGCCCACTCCCGTGGCCTAGCCTGCTCCTGCCAAGCAGCCTGTTCTCGTAACCCAGCCTGCTTCCGACGAGCAGCCCACTCCCATGGTCCAGCCTGCTTCCATCGAGCAGCCCACTCTCACGACCCAACCTGCTCCTGCCGAGTAGCCTACTCTCGTGACCCAGCCTGCTCCCGACGAACAGCCCACTCCCATAGCCCAGCCAGCTCCAGTCGAGCAGCCCACTCTCACGGCCCATTCTGCTCTAGTGGCTTTCCAAGCAGCCCAAGTCGACCCAAGACTATCTCAACCATCCGAACCTACCATCGAGCCGGGGGCATTCTCACCATATTTTTTTACGGATTTGACATTTTCCAACTCAAATCACGCGCCCGGAGTCTACCACCCTTCCACTGCCCAATGAGGCACATTCCTTCTAAGCTCTTCCAATCCAAATGGCGAACAATACTTGTCTCGACAAGTCATAGAGTTGACGAGTGCCCTTGCACAACAGACAACATTGGTGAATCAACTTTTGCAACGCATCGGGATCCAACGTGCCCCGGACGAGGTATCCCGAAGTAGGACAAGGGCAGATGGACCTTTCCAGCAGCGTCCCGGCAAGCAGCCACGAGCCAAACGTTTGGGCAGTCTACATTCCCATCTTAGCGCGCGGAGGAGCATGCATTCTCGACTAGGCCTACAGATGAGCATACATTCACGGTTGGGGTCATACTCTGATAGTCAACATGAGCAACCTTCCGGACAAATTGTCCATTTGCGGCTAAGCCCACAAGAAGCATCATTCACCTTACATCAGAGTAGGCAGCACGACAGACGGAGAGAAACAATCACTCAATCCAGCTCAAGTTCAACCAGCAGCCTGCGAAGAACTCATTCGCCTGCTAGGAACGCACCACATGCACTGCATCCGCGGCATAGACAAGCCAAACACATGAAAGAGAAGCCTAGACCAGCAAGTCATGGCTGGGGGCAACTGAGAGCTCCGCTACCCTAACAAAGGCAAATTCAAAAAGAAGTAGAGAGACTATTGACCAATCGATTACATGATTTCCAACGCAACGAGGTCACCGACGAAGCACTACGACGGAACATGACCAACATAAGCAGGTCACCCTTCACGGACGAGATTAAGCAGGCAGAGCCTCCACGCGAGTTCAGCATGCCACATTTCACATCTTTCAAAGGGGATGAAGACCCGGAAAGACACTTAAAGTGCTACCGAAGCGCAATGATCCTTTATCGAAACAACGATGATCTCATGTGCAAGATATTCGCCACCACTCTACAAGACGAGGCGCAAGATTGGTTCTACACCCTGCCGCCACAATCCATCCGGAATTTCTACTTTCTTTGGTTTTCACCAAAGAATATTCATCCTATCGCTCGATTAAAAAAAAAGTCTGACCATTTGTTCGATGTCAAGAAGTACCCAAAGGAGTCGCTTCGCGACTATGTGAGGAGATTCAAAGCAGAGAAGGCAAGGATAGTCGGATGCAACGACTCGATAGCTAGAGCAGCCTTTCAAAAAGGACTTCCAGCAGACCACCCGCTATTCGGAAAATTGATCATGAAAGAAGATCTGACTCTGGCAGACTCTTTTGCTTTGGCAGAAAAGCATGCACTTTGGGATGAGGCTCGCCAATGCACATTCAAGGACTTGAAGAAGTACCCGACATCACCTCCCTAGAAGCAGCGGATGACTTATTCGCATGTTTGACGGTATCTAAAGTAGTAATAAGGTCTACCATCATGCGAGAAGAGCTGGGGGCCCGACTACCTGTATTCTACAATTCAAAAGCTTTCCTCGATGCTATTAAAAATTCAAAAGCTAACTTTGGCAATAATTGTTGTAACCCAAAAGCTTAAGTTTTACCTTCAAAAGCAAGCAGTCATCATCGTGACGCACTATTCTGCCGAATCCAAACCGACAACAATAAAGGCGTAGACCCTGGCAGATGTAAAGTTTTCTGACTAATGCAACAACTCGGCCCAACGATGCCCCGAAGGTAGCCGAGCACACTTTAGCCACACCTGCTCCCTCAGTGGAGATTTCTAACGTTTGCATGTCGACGGCGCATCCAACTACGAAGGCTCGTGAGCAGCCGTGGTTCTTGCCACCCCAGACGTTTCAATGCTCAAGCAGGCGATCACTGTAAGCTTCAAAACATCTAACAACGAAGCAGAGTACGAAGCCCCATTAGCAGGCCTTCGAATGACAAAAGACTTGGTGGTGAAAAAGCTTTCAATTCATTCCAAGTCCTAGCTAATCACCAGCCAGACTACTAGGGGCAAAGGCATGATGATCGTGGCAACCGACTACTTCACCAATAAGAAAAGAAAATGGCCAGACGAACTCCAAGGATGTCTATGGGCATATCGCACAACCAAAAGACGAACAACCGAAAGGAGATGGCCACAAGCTTAGATCTGGCAGAAGAGATGCGCGCACAGACTATCAATCGCATCGCAGCCTACCAGCATCAGCTCCTTTCCAGCTACAACAAAAGGGCCAAGATCCGGCAGTTTCAGCCTGGAGAACTGGTCATAAGAAAAACCTTCATCACTACCAGTAGAAAAGGCTCCAAAAATATAGATCCCATCTGGGAAAGTCCGTACAAGATCAGCAGAGTAGGTGGCAAGAACAATTACACCCTTGCCACCATAAAACGACAAAAAGATTGAAAAACAATGGAACACCTACAATCTGAGGAAGTACCATGTGTGACCTCTCGCTACATCAAAGCCCGAAGACTCAAGCAGCTCGACGGGCACTACCTCACCAGTCGAGGATTATCCAGTTGTTATGCAGTTATTACCTTACATCTAAGTTCTCGTTCGTTTAACTCGTTTTTCAATGAGAAATTCAGAAGTAATCACGACTTGGCTTGACTACATGCTTACAACAACTGATCATTCATGCACTTCAAAAGAAGATTGCGCCCTTCTTAGGGACTTACCGCAGAATTGCGCCTCCCGAGGGACCAACCATGCTCTCCAGTGTGAGAAGGTAAACTAATTGCTCTCCAACGCGATAGGGTAAACCAATTCCCCGACACCCACATGGGTCAGGTCTCCAAGAACGGGAGGATAAACTCTACACTCCGAATATCCAGACGTGGATGAGCCGGGCTGCCCTAGTATAACTAGATGCACGATGGCTTGCGCTGGGATTCCTAGAAGTAGCCGCAATGGTCTTTTTCAAGGCTTAGCTAACTGAAGGATTTTGGGTCTCTTGGCCTAATCCGTGGGAAACCGGGCCCTTGAGACGGAGAGGGCACATTATGCAGTACATCAGATGGACGGCTGCCCTGGAATCCTAAAGCTGCTACCGAGTGCACTATGGTAGCCTACGGATTCCGGAAGACTGCCTATGGCTTGCCCTTCGAGCAGTAAAGCCGCTCTAGACTTTTACAACCGCACATTCTTGTGAAAGGTTAAACAAGCTAGCACACATATACGAAGTTTTATCCATTGCCGACATGCTACGTAGTCGATAAGCTTCACCTCTGCCAAGCGCGGAACAACCTACACAAAGTCCTAAAGTGTTGTGATACTTGCTACGCAACCTACGGAATTGGAGAAACTCAAGGTTAACAGCCTAGTGGTTACGCGGACTTGTCTGCTTCTGTAAGTAAGGCATCCGGCTGCCAACCCAATGGCTAACAACTTTGCAAAGTTCTATACCAACACCTACGGCTGCATAGGCTACGCGAGCTTGTCTGCTTATAAAAAAGTAGCATGTTTGCCACTGGTCTATCAAGTCTAAAGGTTAAGGCATGAACAAAAGAATAAAAAATGAAGAAAAGTTAAAGAAAACATGTTTATAAACAACTAGTAAAGGCCGAAAGAGTTCAAGCAAAATAAGAGCTGCAAGGAAAAAACAAAGAAAATCTTAAAGGCTACCTAGATGACTACACTTTAGCAGCCTGGATATCCCACGACTATTCGGTCGCCACACCTTCAGCAGCCGCGAAGCTCTTAGCAGCGGCATCACCCCCGACTGCTCCAGCCTGGGCACCAACTTCTCTAATTACTTCACCAATACCAACATGGACGCGCTGCAGCTCATCCACTTCTTTCTTCAAACTTTCGTTGATCTTCAGTACACCTTGAAGTTCCAACACTTGGGGTTCAAGCCTATCGACGATTCTCTTGAAGTGGATCACTTGATTATAAGCAGCAATCAACTTTTCATCCTTTGCATAAGCAGCGAAAAAAGTCTTTGGTTTTTTCTCAGCCGGCATCTCTTGAGCAGGCAGGGAAGATCCCTTTTTCCACCTTCACTTGCAGCAGGATCCACAACGGTGATTAGACGAGCCAATACATCCACCTTGATCCTATTCACCTCTTATTTTGGGAGCAGCCCACGTTTCTCCTGACGAAGAGAGTTAAAGTAGCCAACGCCATTTGTGGTACCCAGCAGGGGAGTTTAACCCAACATTCCAGCAGCTCATGAGGCCCGCAACATCTTCATTTCTCTCAATCACCTACCTAGCTCGCGTCATGTCCAAAAGCCCAAAAAGACATGAGCCATGTGACTCGCCTAGCACTGCGCCACAGCGCCCATGGCCCCAGCCATATAAGTTGCCCTTGGTTTTAGCCAAGTCGAGCAGTCTCTGCCACAATACCTCATCGGCCCATGCCGAGCCGACTCCTGGCCCATGACAGCCGATGTGCCACACCATCCCGACGGCTGCCCCGAGGTAGCACCATCCAAGAAGAAGACAAGGAAAATTAATTTTTTCTTACCTCAGTGCGGCACAAAAAAGACGAAGAAAGCAACAAAAGACGGTCCTTTGCATGGGCAAGATGTAGAAAATTGCTAGAGGAGGGGGAACAAATATCCTCTAAGCTATCTCTCTCTTGTAGGGTAGAATAAATCGCTCTTCAAAGTTGATTTAATAACCCACTTAAGGTGGACTTAAATAGGCTTTGAGAGAAATTTATTTCCCTTTCCTAGAAGGATCTAATTTCCTATTAAAGAGAGAATCTACATCAAAATAGGAAGCAATCCTAAGTTTCCTAAAACAAGAAGATCTCTACACCTGCTGCCCTTTTCTGCGAGCAGCCCAACAGGTGTGGGGGTATTTGTGGAACCAAAAATATTCACAAGGTGACATGTGGATCTTTGACAAAAGAAGACAAAACTACCCTTGGGGCATACCGGGATTCCTACGCGCAAGCGGAAGCAATTATCCCTCAACCAAGTCAAAAGTGCCCAAAATAGGTATCAACTTAAAATCTAATTTATTCATATATTTCCTATTTCATTATTTAGCTAATCAATTAGCTAAATACTATACTTATTCCATAATTCCTAAAACATTCCTTCTAAAATAATGATAAATAGCTAATTAATGGGTTAATTAGCTAATTATTCCCTTAATTAGCATTTAGACCTTTCACTTTACCCTAACTCCCACAAAAGGGCCGGCTATCCTCATTTCAAAACTTCATCCATCACCTTTTCTACCCTTTTTCACCATTTCTTCCTTTTTATTAGCCAATAAATTCCATAACCACAAAAGCATTTCCTTTTATGTTTAATTAGCCAATTAATTGGCTAATTAAACCAAAACAAAACCTAAAACCCTACTAAGTGGCCGGCCATCCTTTCCTCTCCTATAAATTGGTTCCCATTTCACCAAACACTAATTCCAACACTTTGGCAAAAATCCCAAAATTCTCTAAACACTATTTCTCTCTAAATTCTAACTTTGGCATCGGAGGTTCTTCGGCCAAAGCCCCCCCATTCATCGTGGGCGCGTGAGGCTCTTGGCCTAAACCTAAGGTGTTAATTGTTTTGTAGGTGCAAAATTGTCCAAGATCAAGGAGGAAGAAATTTGCATCCACACAGGTGGTAATTACCAAGTTGAGGACAATATCGATGTTGTTGGAAGTGGGTTGTATGGCCCGTCTCTTTGATAATTCTACTGTATCAAGAAATGTACACAAATATGAACAAAAAAAATATCTCAAACCCTTAATAATCCGATGTGAAATAATGTGGTAGGATGACCTTCAACTGCCAAAATATGATATTAGTTGCTCACATTATAACATCATATTCATAATTCATGCATGCTTCTTCATGTCGTACACCAATAATATTCAAAGTTTCACATTCATGGGCCATATGGTATAAATGCAAATAAAAGGGTAGTTTCGATAATGCAGCAAAACACAAGGCCAGTTATGACACTTTATTTCATGGGGGCATTACTAATATTTCTCTATTTTATATATGAGTGCTACTACCTCCACCCTAATGTCTTATTTTCCCATCCCAGTTTTTATTAAATTTTTAATGACTAATTTATCATCTCATAAAATGACATATAAGGACATCCAAAAAGGCAATGCTTTCGTTTCAGTCTCCTTCGAGCTCTCTCAGTCATTTCTGAAACTCCAACCTCCATATTAATGGACAAAGCAATTGTGATCAAGGTTATGAAACGGACTGGATCCTGTGGACAGGTGACTCAAGTGAAGGTCAAGTTTCTGTTACTTTGTGTCGGTGAATGGCGAGGAGAGAGGAAGGGGATGAGGCATTTGGAGGGAAGGCGATTATTACGGATTGAGATGCCATTGCAGCTGCCATTGCCAAACCCACTAGGCGGTGCTAGGAGGTGGTATCTTTGATTGGGATTGGGATTTGAATTGGATTTGGAGGGTGGACAAGTCCATTGGCAACCAGTTTTGATTCCATTTTTGGTACTTCGTTTCTTGCATTGCCTTCGCCTATGTTTGCTTCTGTGGCTCTGGGCACTTGGGCACTAGCCAAGCAGCAGAGCATGCAAATTGCAATGGAAGTGCAAAGTATGTGTATGATTGTATCAAAATTGACGGGTGAGCTTGGCTTTTGCCTTTCTATTTTATTTCAAAATTATTTCATATTTGGAAATTCAAAGAATTGAAAATAGAATGGAGGCCATGTTACTGGAAGTCTGGAAGGAAATCAAGCATTGATATGATAGTATATGGGGTTTTTAAGCGATCAGTAATGATGGGATATGAGGCCATTGAGCAGGGTGTTAGGGGTAAGGGCGCTTTGGGAATAATAGTGGGCGGAAAATTAGTATGGTTTTCTTTTTACTTTTTTTTGTAGGTGAGAAGATAAAACATTTGGGTGAGTATAACACATATTGTTTTTTTTTTTAATTCAAAAGTATAAACACAATTCTCTTTAGCTTTTCAATTAATTCAACCCCTCTCTGGTATTTCCCCTTTAGAAATTAATAAT
The DNA here is from genome assembly GCF_042453785.1 of Malus domestica. Taxonomy (NCBI): domain Eukaryota; kingdom Viridiplantae; phylum Streptophyta; class Magnoliopsida; order Rosales; family Rosaceae; genus Malus; species Malus domestica. The sequence goes on from NC_091661.1 coordinate 28,323,036, forward strand.
TGCAAAGCAAAGAGACATACGATATTGCGTATAAAATAGTGTTTGACAAAAATATCTAAAGAGGGGATGAGGAGGGGTTCTTACTGCTAACAATTCCCTTAAAAATGGTGCGGCAATCATAAGAGAGAAGGGCGCAAGTGGGGCTTTCCTATGGGAAAATGCACGCTGTCACATGGCCATGCCATATTTTACCTTCCAGAGTTACCACAAACCTTACTTTTTCCAGGAAAATTTTCATTTTCTAGGAAAAGTTTTCATTCACCCCACCAGTGTTTGGCAGCAGCTTCTGTATCTTGAGAGATCATTCCGTTACTGATTTTCTCTACACATAATCTTGATTTGTCTACTTGGTTTAGAGCAGTTTTAGTTCATTTGGCTTACTACATTACTTGCCGTTGAGGGTGTACTTGCTAAATCAGTTATAATACAACATTAGCTTACTACATTACTTGCCGTTGAGGGTTTACTTGCTAAATCAGTTAAAATGGCCATCTCATCAGTTTAAGCACAGATGCTATCAAACAAGCTTTGATGTGGATTCCATTCTTTTTCCCTCCATCTGGTTCTCCACTATTTTTTTCTCATGACTCATCAACAAGAGAAACGTGAACCAATTATTCCAACCAAAGAAAGTTGTTTTGTTAGGAGATTACTTCATTAATTTAAGTTATTCTTTATGTACATGTCCCTCTATAAGTTATAATCCTTCCCTTCTTACATGTATAGTTCTCACAACTTCATCTCCTTAAAGCTTTCAGACCCTATTACTCTCTCTCTCTCTCTCTCTCTCTCTCTCTCTCTCTCTCTCTCTCTCTCTCTCTCTCTCTCTCTGAATTAAGCTTGAAGAATCCCCAGAGCTCCCCATTACCTACAAGGTGATTTTCTTTAAGCGTTTAGCTTGGTCATATCGAGTGAATTCACGATTAGTATTGTCGACAGAGCTGAGTTGTCCCTGTTGAGTAATTCCCAAGTCTCCTATTCTTCGTCTCCTCAAGACCCTCGGTACACCTGTATCACACACACACGAACTTCTGACCAAATAATTTTCATAACTCTACTCTTCACAAATCAGACACAAAGTTTGTATACCAACAGAAAATTAGTAATTTTTCCTGTGTCCTGTGTATTTGCAGAAGTTGACAGATAATTAAGCAGGATGGCTTCTACCCAGGGCAAAGAAAAGCCAGCAGCCATAAAGTTTCAGAAGAGCTACTTTGATGTGTTGGGGTTGTGCTGCTCATCAGAAGTTCCTCTGATAGAGAATATCCTCAAGCCTCTTGAAGGTGTGAAAGACGTTTCAGTGATTGTGCCTTCCAGAACTGTCATTGTTGTCCATGATAGCCTTCTCATTTCCCAGCTTCAAATCGGTAATATATTCTCTTAAATAATTTTACACCAGTGAATATTAGTATTTCCCCTTAATTCTCTAATATTTGTGTTAAAAATTGGTTATTTTTTTCTTAATAGTTGCACAACAGAAAGTAAATAGTTTTGGGAAAAAGAAAAAAAAAAAAAAAACGATAGCAGTAGGTGGACGTGTACTTTTTCTGTTTGTGGGAGAATTATTATTCGGCATATCGCGTACCATTATGAACCGAAAAGATGGAACCGGATCCTCTCCTGATCCATATATATATATATATATATATATATATATATATATATATATATATATATATTGAGTCTGCTAAGCAGGCGATTTGGATCATTGAAATTTAATTCAACGACTACAACTATTATAATTTTTAGAGGATTCTCTGTTTGTACCATTATGAACCAAAAAGATGGAATCGGATCCTCTCATGATCCATATATATATTGAGCCTGCTGAGCAGGCGATCTGGACCGTTGAAATTTAATTCAACAGCTATAACTATTATAATTTTTAGATGGTCTTCTGTTTGTAACCGTTAGATTAAGTTTCGACAGTCCGGATCGCCTGCTGAGCAGACTCAGTATATATGGATCCGGAAACGATCCGGTTCCAAAAAGATAGAGACGTGCATGCCTTATATGTTTTTCTTTACCCAACTTTCACGTACTATTTTGCTTTCCTTTTCATCACCCACTATAATATACTTAAAAATAGCTTTCAGTTGTGGCTAATTCGTTGTATGTTTCACCTTACACTATATAATACTAAAGAGAGATTATATTCATACTCTTCAAATTACTTCTCCTACACATTTTTAATTTTTTAATATTTTCTGCACATCACTAACACTTGATAGAAAAATATTAAAAAATTAAAAAGGTGTGGAAGAAACTTTGGAGTGTGTGAATATAATCTCTCAATACTAAATAGTTTTACACCCCTTTGGTGTGAATCTTGAGACTCCTTGACTATGAGGAAAAGCACATTAGTTTTCTTAAAATAAAAAAGCTCAAGCTATTTATTCGAAAATAAAATAAAGTATGCTCAGTCCATTTAGTTGGCCTCTCACACACTCTTTTATCTTAATACAAATGCACAAGTTTTTCAAACTCCATTATTACTTATAAGGAAGTTCTTTTGATTTGCCCCATCAGATAACATTTAGAAACATTGAAAATTGAAGGAAAATTAATACGACAGCAAACTCACATGAATGGATATCGAAAAACTGATAGGGCAACATAAACAAATTTATTTTTCCTTGAGGAAATTGCCCTTTTGATCTGTTATTTCATGGACAGTTAAGGCACTAAACCAAGCAAGGCTAGAAGCAAATGTGAGAGTGTATGGGGCAGGGGACATTTACAAGAAAACGTGGCCAAGTCCATATGCAATTGGTAGTGGCGTGTTACTGGTTCTATCATTTCTCAAGTACGCATATCGGCCATTAGGGTGGTTGGCCCTTGGAGCCGTGGCCGTTGGCATTTTCCCCGTTGCTTTGAAATGTTTTGCGTCTATTCGGAATTTCAGGTTTCATGACATCAACATTCTTGTTATCATTGCCGGTGAGTCAATACTTGGTCTTAATCATTGCGTTAGTTATATGAAATTATCATATAAACATTGAAGTACATTGTACACATGACTGTCAGTCAATCATCTATCACGAGAATAATACTTAATGTGATACAATCATCTTTCCCACTTTAAAGTTGCTCGTCAAATTATATTTTCTACACTCCATAATTTTGGTACCACTTATCTACTCATATTTCTTTGTCAGCTACTTTATAAAAATGATTACAAAAATTAGCTCTAAAAAATTATAAGTAAAATGTCGTATTAAATAAATCTAGGCCGTCTTGTTCTTATTGCAAATTGGATTTATCCTTTTGTTTTGTTTTTCTCCGTTGCAAGGATGTTTAAGAAAAAGACTTTGCCGGCCTTCATACCGAATAACCTTAACGGTTGATCCTTTTGTTTTGTTTTTTCTCTGAAAAAAATTGCAACACATCACGTTTCCTTAGAAAGTTTGAATAGATACAGGTTGGTTTTTGTGTAGAAGTTCAAAAGCTACCGTTAGACATACTTTATGACTTTTTACGATACACAGAAATGACCCAACGTCTTTGGCTTCTTGCAAGTTTGAGTGGGTATGTATGGGTGCGTTAGATTAAAAGTTTGGATTGCTATTAGGTGAATTTGAACCACATTATTGGTAGTTTATTATGGGGTTAAGTCTACACTCTTCTTTAATGTGGATAATATAAGTTGTTAATAAAAAAAAAGGGTATTCTGCATCGGTTTCCCTCAAATGATATACTTTTGGGAGAAATGCAATGGCTAGATTGTTTTGACACTTGAAAAACTTAGAGTTCATTTAGTATCTTATTTGAGAACCTTTTTTTTTTTTTTAAACTCATGTTTTGATTTAAAATTTTTAAATCAAAAACCATTTTTGGTGTACAACTTCTCAAACTATCAAAAACAAAAAGTTCGAACACCTTTGTATATATTTTGAAGTTGTGGTTTTGAGAATTGGGATCCACACCACACTAAACACCAAACAACAATTTAACATTGGGATTCAAAACTTGTTTTTAAGTTAAAAATTCGATCCAAATCTGCCTTAAAATCTTTAGTTTTTTTTTTCAAAGTTCATAACTCTACCCATTCGAGGCTTTTTCGAGTAATGCTGGAGGGGTTCCTATTTCCGAGCATTACTCGAATCCTCTTATAGCATATTCTGCATTTTTGTACTTTCACATCTCTTCTTAGATTTAAAAACTTTTCTATTTAGATTAGGTTTTATAAATTTTTAGTACACCATAAAGTCTAATTCCATTGGCCCTAGCTCATTATTGGCCGGCTTCCCAATTTTTGGTGGAGGGTGCTATTGGGTCATCATTTCGTGAACCGTATGTCGATTATAGTCTCAATGGATTCTATTAACGCAACATCTCTCTTGTCATGTTTTATGGTTGCCATGTAATATAAAATAAATGGTTCTTCAATTTAATTGAGAGAGACATTGAAATAAATAAATAAATAAATATAGCACTTAAGTGAAAGAACCAAAAACTACAAATTAAAAAAAAAAATCTACTGAATTACGAGTTCAGTTGGAGTTGGAAATGTATTTTCAGAACTCTATTGCAATACTGCACACATGATACAGAAGTTACTTATTTGCGCATGTTTGTATATTTATGTAAATCCATTTAGTGTAACTTTTGACAGTAATTGGGACAATTGCTTTGAAGGACTATACAGAAGCTGCCTCGATTGTCTTTCTGTTCACCATTGCAGAGTGGCTCCAGTCTTCTGCAGGTTACAGGGTTAGCATAAAACACTCATCCTTCTTTTTTATGAAAAATTTAAGAACTAATCTCATTGAATTAAACAAAATACAAGTAATGATAAGTGGCCGAAAAACATAGCAGTTGATTTTGGAACAACAAATTTTGCTGAAGACAGTTTTGTACATAATTTTGTGATAAACCACATACTAATCAATGCTTTAAAAGACGAAGGTGAAGCCCCTCCTAAGCGAAAGCCTTGAGATTGAGGCGACTCATGGGACCTATAATTATTAATATATAGTCTAGTTGGAAGGTATGTCATATGGTCTTGTTGAACTTGAACTTAGAGGGTATGTCATGAAGTCTAGATGAACTTGAACTTTGGCATTTTTTTCTTAAAAAAAAAAGAAAAATAAAAAAAAAGCCCAATCGAACGCTGCAGCCGCCTAGGCATGCCTCGATCACATCTAGGTGAGTTTAAGCCTATTCCCGCTGGGCAGAGGCATTTTCATCACCGCCCTGTCTCCAAAGCTGCCTAGGTGCGCCTCAAGGCTCGTTTTTCAATACACTGATACTAATACTAAAATGTTGTTTAAGGGATTAATGAATGACTTGCTAATGTATATCATAAACAGTCAGACACGTAGAATAACATGCTTTTGTTGAGAGTTGTCCCACATCGTTGAGGGACAAGATTTGCTATGTGCTTATATGATCTTGGGCTACTCCTCATATTGCCAATTGGTTTTATGGTTGAACCCCAATTTCATCATGGTATTAGAGCAAGGTTGTCCACGTGTGAAGCCCAACGGCCACGCGCGCTCCACATCACCCAGTTGTTGTCCACGTGTAGGCTTAAAAATCCGCCACACGTGCGGGGGCGTGTTGAGAGTTGTCCCACATCGGTGAGGGACAAGGTTTGCTATGTGCTTATGATCTTGGGCTACTCCCCATATTGCCAATTGGTTTTATGATGGAACCTCAATTTCATCAGCTTTTATCTACTCAGGCAAAAGCAGTGATGTCGTCGTTGATGAGCATGGCGCCCCAAAAAGCAGTCTTAGCAGAGAGTGGAGAAGTTGTGGATGTTGATGAGGTTAAGTTGAACACAATTCTTGCTGTTAAGGCTGGCGAAACTATACCGATTGATGGAATAGTTGTTGAAGGAAAAGCTGAAGTGGATGAGAAAACACTAACTGGAGAATCCTTTCCAGTTGCCAAAGAAAAGGACTCCACTGTTTGGGCAGGCACTATCAATCTTAATGGTAACATAAATGTCGTTCCCGTCATTCTTTGATTTTGAATAAAGAGTTATGTTTTCATTTCTGACAAAATTTGGTTTCAATTGTGAAGGTTATATTAGCGTGAAAACTACATCATTGGCTGAAGATTGTGCGGTCGCCAAAATGGCAAAACTTGTCGAAGAGGCTCAAAACAGCAAAACCAGAACTCAAAGATTCATTGACAAATGTGCAATGTTCTATACCCCAGGTTAGTCTACTTTCCCCATACATTTCATATGTTTCACTATTCTTTACTACCAAGGAGAATGCAGACGGTTGGATTTGTTTTGTGGTGCTGTTTTGCAGCGGTCCTGGTCATTTCTGTTTCTATCGCGGTGATTCCAGCTGCATTACATGTTCACAATTGGAGCAAGTGGTTTCACTTAGCTTTGGTTGTTTTAGTGAGCGGTTGTCCGTGCGCTCTCATCCTCTCTACACCCGTTGTGACTTTCTGCACGCTCACAAAAGCGGCAACATCTGGACTTCTGATCAAAGGAGGTGACTACATTGAGATTCTTGCTAAAGTCAAGATCATGGCTTTTGACAAAACTGGTACAATAACAAGGGGTGAATTTGTGGTGATGGATTTTCAATCTCTTCGTGATGACATTAGCTTGAACACATTGCTTTACTGGTATAGACTGCAACTCCTCTATTCAGCAACAAGTTGAATGAAACACACAAAAATTTTGATGGAAAGAAAAAATTTACTTCATGAAATTCAGAAAGAGGCTTTTAGTTTAAAGACGAATTTAAGGCTGTTTTAATGCTGCATTATTCTCCCAAAGTGTTTCCTATTATTTCTTTATTAATCTTCATGAAGGGTTTCAAGCATTGAGAGGAAGTCAAGTCATCCAATGGCAGATGCGCTGGTTGACTATGGAAGATCGTTTTCGGTTAAGCCTAACCCTGAAAGTGTGGAGGAGTTTCAAAATTTTCCCGGGGAAGGTATCCATGGGAGAATTGATGGACAAGATATCCACATTGGAAACAGAAAAATAGCTTTGAGAGCTGCTTGTGAAATAGGTAAATGCCATCGACTCCTGTATCTTCGAAGCTATTTCGAATGATTCCAAAGATTATGATTCATTTTCTTTTTGTTTATGGTCTTTTTGGATCTCTCATCATTAAATCTTTCTGAAATTTCAGTTCCAACAATTGAAGGTTCGAAAGGTGGGAAGACGATTGGATACATATACTCTGGGGGAGCCCCTGCTGGAGTCTTTACAATATCTGATGCTTGTCGATCTGGGGCTGCAGAGGCTCTCAAGGAGCTAAAGAAGTTAGGCATTAAAACAGCTATGCTCACAGGAGATAGTAATGCTGCCGCATTGCATACAAATGAGCAGGTGTGTTATTCTTAATATCTTAGCCTCATATCGCTATGCTTAAATCTGCACGCGCAGCGCACACCATGCGCTCCACTCTGCACTCACTTTTATTGATTCAATGTATGATCTTCCCTGGCATACATGGCTGTAGAACTGCATATATATTTTCTTTGCAGATTAAGAAAGAAAAAAAGAACAAATAAGAGTAGAAAATTTATCTGACTTGCAGCTTAAGCAAGCTCTCGAGGTAGTCCAGGCAGAACTTCTACCTGAAGACAAGGCAAGAATCATTAAAGAATTTAAAATGGAAGGAAACACAGCAATGGTTGGAGACGGGATCAATGATGCCGCTGCTTTAGCTACAGCCGATGTTGGTATCTCAATGGGCATTTCAGGATCAGCCCTTGCTCAAGAAACTGGGAATATAATTTTACTGTCAAATGACATTAGGAAACTACCGAAAGCAGTCCAACTTGCGAGAAGAGCTAAAAGAAAAGTGATTGAGAATGTGGCTTTGTCCATCACTACTAAGGCGAGTATCCTTGCACTGGGATTTGCAGGGCATCCGCTTGTTTGGGCTGCAGTTCTTGCTGATGTCGGGACATGCATGCTTGTGATATTCAACAGCATGCTACTCTTACAAGGAACCAACAAGCATGGAGGGAAAACTTCTGCACCACATGGCCATAAACATGGAAGCCATGGACATAGCCATTCTCACAAAAGCCAACATTGTTGCTCGGACAGCAAACCCGTAAAAGCCTGTAAACCTCAAAAGTGTTCCTCGCAGAAATGCGGATCAGAGTGCCATCCTAGTCCCTTAAATTCAAGCTTTCCCTGTAAGCTTAAGTGCAGTGATGACTTACACGAGGCACGACACTGTGATGAAACAAGCTGCATCAAAGTCAGTCATGATCTCGAGTCACAGAATAAACACAATCATGGTTGTTTGAGTCATCATAATTTGAGCTCATGCGCAGAAGGTGATAAACTTCACGAGGCAAAACACTGCAATCATTCTGCTTCTTCTTTGGTGGAAATTCAAAAGTTGACAAGTAAAGGTCATTGCCACACGACCCACTGCGGCAAAGAGCACAGCAGAAATGAAGGTGATGGAGTCCATGAGGAAAAACACTGCAATTATTCTGCTTTTGCTTTGCACGAAAGCGAAAAGTTGACAAGTAGTGTTCATTGCCACTCAAGCCACTGTGGAAAGGAGCATGTTAGAAAGGAAGGTGATGCAATCCATGAGCCAAAACACTGCAACCATTCTACTTTTTCCTTGGAGGAAAGCAGAAAGTTGACAAGTACTGGTCATTGCCACTCAACTCAATGTGGCGAAGATCATATTCACAATGAATCGTTAGGAGAAACGTTTGCCACAAGATGTGATCATCAGCACCACCATAATCAAGATAAACAATCAGCCCCTCATCATACGACGACTGATGTTGTAGCGGGTTGCAACCACACAGAATCGGCTGCAACGAATTCTTGCATTGGCTCCCGGACAGCGGAAAAGGAAGCATGTTGCTCGGAATTAGTAGCAATTCATGCTTGTGTGTTGGAGAAAAGAGAAGTCGGTGGGTGCTGCAAAAGCTACATGAAGGAATGCTGTGGTGGTCATGGGCATATTGGTTCTAGCTTTCAGGGTTGTTTTTCAGAAATCACAATTGAATAGATGTAACTGGCTGAAAATAAGTATACATATTATATACGTGCTTTATATATATTTATGAAATTAAGAATTTAGGAACTTTTCCGTTAAATGACAATGGCATGAGAAGAAAGCATAAGCATTCAATGAGTTGAAATTTTTTATATTGTAGCTACATGTACACCAGATGTTTTGCCGCAACGATATGGCAGAAGCTGTGTCACGAGGATCCGCTGTTGTTAAACGATCTTGTAGGTGATGGGATTTTGAGGGATTGTAATGGAGGAATAGCTCCTGATATCACCTGTCTTTGCGACGAAATGAAGTTGGGGGAGGAGGTACAGTGAACAGCCGCTGTTGTGAACATTGAGTTCTGAAGAACTAGTCAACTAAACAGCAACACAAGGAATGAAATTGAGGGAGCTGAAGTGCTCATCTTGTAGGAAACAATGTCAAGCGTAGCCGCCCTAACAGCCGTGGGGATTTTGCGCTGGCGTTGCCCGGGCAATGTTGGAGTAACATGTTTTCTTACACATCAACATGGATTTTGTAGCGTATACTGAATAATCAATAAAGCCATTTGATTTCAAGAAACTTGCATTTGAATTTTGACATGGATAAAAAAGAATTAATGGTACAGATCACTTACGTAAACTACTTGAAGCTAACAGCCGGAAGTTTACTGCTCAGGTTCACTATCCATTCACGAATAATTGAATTCACTTCACCGGGCACTTCGTCGTGCGGGCAATGACCTAATTTCAAGAACAATGAAAGGAATAAACTTGTATGAAACTTTTGAGCATAAACACAGCATACAACAATGGAAATATTTTACACACCGGCATCCAACTCCTTGACGATGAACCCAGCACAATGCTCTTTAAGCATAGCCACTGTTGACTTGGAGTCCGATATTGGATCTCTCATTCCCTAACCGAGACAGACAGACAAAACAGTAGGATTAAGGGGTTTTAAACAAAATCAAAAGAGAAGAGAGATTTCTCTCTGCTTGTTAAGACTTAATAATTTACCTGTATAATCATAACTTTGTCCTTGAATTCATCCAAGAGATAATTAAGAGGGATTGAGAGATTGAAGCTAAAAACGCTTTCAAGGACCACTGCCACCCCGGGATCGTATGACTTTCAAGTTACGTTAAGGAGACTTTTGACTAGTTACATGTTTTTTAATTTGTATAAGAAAAATCAACTGTGATTGCTAGTTCCTAGAGAAAAATAAAATTACTTCACATGGAAGAGGATACTGCTCTTAGCATTTCATCAATAAGCCAACTGTCAACTCGCTCTGTTTTCTGCAGAGAAAAGGTAGTAAAACACACAAACGAAAACTACGAAAGTGAAACATATTCGAAAAAAAGACAGTACAGATACTTACAGATGGGTAGCAATTCTTCACTATGTCCTTGAGTGTCAACCTTAAGTAGAACAAAAGGAATTTAGCACCTAGCCATGAAGCACCCGAAGTTCTTCTCTCCTGAAACAGAAAACTATATTATGAGACTGTCAAAATCGTACGAAAGAAGGGGATCTTGCACGTTTTTAATCAAGCTTACTTTGGCGAACAACACAGAGGAATATCCTGGAATAACATTCCCACCACTGTTGATAAGAACCACAGATTTGACCAAAGCAGGCCAAAGACGAGCGACAATTGCAATAATATAACCTGGAGACAGAAAATCGTAACAAATAACAATAGATACACAACGGATATGCACACTGGAGAATAAAAGCTAAAAATTAAGGCAGATAAGCCACCAGAACTTTTTAGGTAAGTTGTAAGACATTGTTTAGGTAAGTTGATCATCTCGTTTCTAGTTTAAATCGTACCACCAATTGAGTTCCCAACCAGATGTGCTGGTTCACCCACAACTTCAATAATGAAATCTCTAAGCATTTCAGCCCACACGAGTTCAGTGTATTCAATATTTGGCTTTTCCGATTTGCCAAATCCTAATAGCGTGATGGCCCATACTCTGTTTCCACCTTCAGCAATGGCGCGTATGTTGTCACGGTAATGCTCCAAGAAGGCTCCAAAACCATGAACCAGAAGAGTAGCAGGACCTTCTTCACCCACAACTGTATACTGACAAAAGGATAGTAGTATCGTAGTGAAAGAGTAGGTACCCCAATCTACAACATAAAGCTAGCCAAGTATTTATCTAGATTACAAGGCACAGAATATCTTTGAAATAGAAAAGATCAGTTTCGAACAAAATACCTGAATTAGATAGCCTTTCCATCTCCAGATACGAATACGAAATCTTCTGTCATCACTTAACTGACTTTTTAGAGCGACAAGCAAATACCACTGTCACAAAACATAACTCAGTTGCTTACAAATATGTTATGCAATAAATAATGTTTTTTTGCAAAGAAAGCAACTTAGGTAAGTCTCCGAAAAGCCACTTCAATCAAAACATAAATACAATTTTCGCATAACTGGTACAGCACCTCCATTGAGCACACCGAATCAACAGTTGCGGCAATTGTAGAGGATGAATATCCAAAAGGAGACAGAAATCCAGAATCTCGTTCTTTCTTATACTTGAGAGCTTCAAAATATACTCTTCTTCTGGATAGGATGCCAAGAAAAAGGGCAGGACCAAAGAGTGTAGTAAATGAAGCTCCATCCCGACTTTCAGCACAGGGCATCTGTTCATGTATTCTGCAACAAGAATATCCCAAAAGAACCTTTTAGTTAATGCAGGAATGAAGTGGAAAGGAATATCTGATCATTAAGTTTTTTTTACGGTAAAATATGACCACGTACTCCCACCAGTAGTGATCACGTTCTGTTCCCTCCAAATATCTCAAGTATGCACCCAAAGTTTTCAATGCGTTACTCGTCCCCCCTCCCAGAGAATTTCCCTTTGTAGTGACAAACATAGAATTCTCAAGCTTCTTTGATGGGACCTGGACATGTCTAGAACTCGAATTATTTAGATTTCTTTGCCCAGGCTTCAAAAATTCCTTCATCAAAATTGTTTCAGCGCACATCTCTTTCATTGAATTCCAACTCTCTTCCATTTTGCATGGATTTTCTTTGATAAATTGTTTCAAATCATTAAATGTGGGGATGGGACCTGAATCATAGTAAAGCGATTATGGTCACTACTACTTGCAAGATATATCTTCGACAAATTTAGTAACGAAACAAATCAAGTAGAAGTATAAGCGGAAGCATTAACAATATGGGAACTCTTACCCCAATCCACTTCCATGTTTCGACCAGTTAATGTTGCGGGCGACAGTGGCAAAGTTACTGGCAATCTAAGTTTGGTAAATTCATCGTATGAATCTGGAATACCCTTCAAGCTCTACATAATCAGACACTCATCCAATCAATTGCTCGATAGTAACTAAGTGAATCAAATCACCAACCAGCACCTCAAAAACAAATAAAAAAACCAATCAAGACAACGACAACTACCTTCACATCATAAAACGGAGTCCGCCACAGCACAAAGTTGGGGGAAGACCGCGTTGCCGTCAAGGTGTCCCTGACACTATCAGTCATCTTCCTTAAGCCATACTCCACCTCCTCCTCGGCATATACCGTACTAACAAACTGAACCTGTTGCAATCCTCTCCAATGATGAGTGGTTCAACTAGTCTCTCATACAATATAGAAACCTACCCACAGCTTGGATACTGATGTGGCGGAATTCCAATCCAATCCCGCATTTTGATGCATTTCTGCGTGATTATCTTGGAATTCCACGACAATGGCATCCCCGTGGCAGGAAGTTGTTTCTCCTCATACACAATAAGCAAAGCTATTGATGTAACAACCTCTTTTACAAGCTGTTGAATCACATATTCGGCATTCCCCAACCGAATCATCAAGTTCGCACCTTTATCCTTCAACGAGCTTCTCAAATCTTGCAAAGCAATCAAAACCGTTTCTTGCATTTTCTCGGGAAAACCTGCCCATTTTCCCTCCAATGAATCCACCTATAGATATAATCGTACATCACTATGTGTGTGTGTGTGTGTGTGTGTGTGTGTGTGTGTGTGTGTCAGAGTGTCAGTGTGTGACTTACGGGAGATGATGCGATGATCGAAGACATAGATTGGAACCACGGCGGAGTGGTTGGAAGCGGCGAGGAGGGCGGGGTGGTCGTCGATCCGGAGGTCGTGCTTTAGCCAAACGACGGCTACGCCGGCCGGCTTCTGAGTGCCGTTGACTGAAATCTGAGCCTTGAAATGGAGACGGCACCGTTTTGGCGAGATGCAGAAGGTGTTTGGGGAGGAGGAAAGCGAAGGGAAGTGCAGGAAAGTGACGAGCGAGGCCATGTGGAGTAGAGTGTGCAGTGTGAGAGTTTCATGTCCGTTTAAGGAAAGCAGAGAGGGGAAAAGGCATTCGTTGAGGATAAAGCAGGAGACTTTGAGGATTTGGCATCTTTGGAATGCAAAGAAAGAATTCAAACTGTTTTTTGTGGAGCAGAAAATTGAATCAAACACCTGAAATTTGTAAATTTGTTATTGTGGAGGAGAAGAACCCAGTGCTTCAGAGAACTCAATTTTTTCACATTTTGCTGGAGGTCAGCGTTTCGAACTAATAATATAATATTAAGTTACGTAAGGTGATTTATACATGGTATATAAACAATGGCAAAGTTAGAATTTTAGTCTAACAAGGGTTCAAAAGTTTCGACCTAAAACATTCTCCTAATCTTATAAAAATTATTCTACCATGTGGTAAGCAATCAACTATCGTCGCTTGGGTCTGGTATGGTGTTGTCCTCATTTGTCTTCTTCCTTAAACTTAAACCTCAAGCCTTTCTAACTTCCTTCCTTCCTCTCTCCCTCCATTGATCCCCAATCCAGGGTCCTCCTTAAAGCTCACAAGCAACGGATTACCTTAACTCCATAGAAGTCATCAATCTCAAATCGAATCCAATAAAAAATTTAAAGTAAAAAGTAAAAACGTTGAATTAGAGCCCTAAGCAGACGAAAAACCTTGAAAATCGTAATGTGAAAAAAATATTGAGAGTTTCAACGAAAAATCCGTAGTACTGTTCACTTTAACGAAAAAACCATATTTTTACACTAAAAAATCAAACCTAATACTATTTACTTTACCTTTTGTTTTATCTTTATCGTTAAAACTCAAAATTTTCAAGTTTTTTTTCATGGGGTGTGATATCCACACACTCCATTTTACTTCTCACACACCTTTTTAATTTTTGGCCGTCGGATCGGATGAATTGAAGAAGATTAACGGACATAAATTATCAAGGGGTGTGTGAGAAATAAAATAAAATGTGTGGATAACACACCTCTTTTTTTCATTAGTTTTCCTTAAAAATATTAGAATGGGCTTGAGACCATCGATGTCGTGCACTAAAACCTAATTGTTTGTTGGTCAAGAGTGAACGACGCGTCGTTTGCTTTGATAGCCAAAACACACAAAAAGGAGCAAAAATAAGCAAATTTTCTTCTAACGAACTAAACTGACAATGGCGCTAATTCAGTGTCCCTCATCATCTCTCACCACCAAGCCCTATCATCATCACCTTCCTCACACTCCTCCGCTGCTTCACTTTTCAACCAGAACCCACTTCACAGTGAAGTCCCAGACCCCATCGGAGCCGTCAAAACCCGCCGCCGATGCCACCCAGGTCCCACCCAAGAAACCCACCTCAGCCGGGACAGGCTTCGGCCCGCCTCCTCCTTCTTCGGCCAAGTCGAATTCCACCGCTGATAACAAGAAAGGGAGGGCGGCGGTGATTCGGAGGTCGCCGGTGGAAAAGCCCCTGCTTTATTCTGAAGAAGATGAGGCTAAGGCCAAGGAGATGGGAACAAATGAGAGCGCTTTTGTTCTTGCTTGGTTGGGGCTCGGCGGCGTCATCCTAGCCCAAGGCCTTCTTCTCGCCGCTTCGGGTAACCTTTCCGTTCACTGTGATTGAATTGATGTGAATCATGTGAAAATTTTGTTGGTATTTTTGCAAAGATAGGATTTTTTGTTAGCATATGGTTGAAATTGTAGGAGTCAGTAAGTTTGAATCGTTTAAATTGTGGAATTGTTTGGTTTGATAGATTTCGAATTGTGATTTCCGTTATCTAGGATTTACTTGCTAGATTTATAAGCTTTGGTTTTGAGGATCTTATTAAATGTGACTCTGAATTCGACCTTGCGGTTTTTGAGTCCTCCAACATGCTGGCCAGTTTGGACTCAATACTCATTGTTTAGAATCCAGTTTAGTATCTTGAGTCATTTTCGGCCGTTCTCTTGGTATAATCTGTATAGCCACCCCTTGTTTGGTCCCAATTAATCCTGTCCCTTCTTCATGTCCACTGTTAAGTGGTAAGACGTATCAGCAGTGGATGCTGCATAAATTGTTTAGGTTTAAGAAAGTTTGTCCAAACGAGCGGCTGAAGTTTAAAATTGGAGTTGAATAATATTTCACTCTTACTGATCATCCTATGACTTAATTGGAAAAACCAACAAGTTATTGAGAATATCATCTATCGGAAAGAGTTTGCACAGAAGGCCATTTTGATCCTCTTTGTCGAAGCTCAGCGCCAACTATAAACTATCAGTCACATAAGATATGGACCAGAACGGGCATAGCATGACAAATGACGAAACTTCTGGCTTCCAAACTTCACAATTTGAGAATTCAACAACCTCATAAACACATTCCTTTTGGAGCATAACCCCCTGATTAAAGGAGTATTATTGCATCCGTTCTTCACGTATCTGGAAAAGCACTACATTGTCCATTATGATTGATTACTTGAACTTTAGCAAAAGACTAGATAATAAAATCTTGGAAGTTATTTCTGTAATTGACTCGATAAGGCCTTTATGTTTTCTTCACGTTGTGAATAATTTGTTAACTTCATTTCAGGCTTCCTGCCAGAAGAGTGGGACAAGTTCTTTGTGAAGTATTTATATCCATCTTTTACACCAACAGTCGGCTTGTTTGTTGCTGGAAGTGTTGTGTATGGAGTGGTGAAGTATCTGCAGAATGAGGAACTTAAAGGTCAGAAATGATATTTACTTTGTATACATAGAAACTTTCAGTTAAATGAGGAAACATTTCAATAGCTTTTAAGGCTGTACTTGTAGTGCTTTCATTGTTTATAGGACGATGAATCAGCTGAAAAAAAATCTCAAACAGCTTCCATTTGTTCCTTAAATCATTTCTGTGCACCATCCCTTGATAGGCCATGCTTTTTTTAAAAGTCATGTGGCATAAGATCGGTATCAGGCAGATCATTGGATCACATGGGTTCTAGACCCTACCGTGGAGAACCCTCATGAGCAAATGGCCTCTTCTGTAACTGGACTGTCCAGCTCAAGAGAGAAGCTGTCCACAATCGTATGTCACAGACCAGTTTGACTCTGTGCTCTGGCCTTCCTATCATCCTCACGGTGCCTTTTACTTATATATCCAATACCATAGTAGTGCACTCATCGGTCATTGTTACAATTAGAAAGGAGCAGATGATCTCATGCAACTTTTAGTCTTGCGTCCTGCTATCCTTAGTTGTTAATGGTACTATAGCACATTTATGATGGCTAAATTACTCGTTTGTGTTTTGCTTCAAACTTTTTCTTCCTATACTCCCTCCTCTTCTTCCGTATTGCAGTGTTCCAGCCATTCACCTATCTCTTTCCCTCATCGAGGAGAACCCTCATGAGATAATCTGCGCACAATCATATCTTACACACCAGCTTGGCCCTGTGCTCTTGGCCTTCCTACCATCTTGCCGTGCCTTTTACTTATATTGCTTATACCATTATTGTGCACCCTTCAGTCATTGTTAGAATTAGTAAAAGGTCGACTATCTCGGGAAAATTTCAGTCTTTCATCTTGTCATCCTCATGAAAGGATTACTTGTTTGTGTCGTGCTTTTAATTTTTAGTTTCTACGCTTCCTCCCCTGCTTCCATAGTGCAGTGTTGTAGCCATTCCACTTATCTTTTACCCTCATCTTAGACATTCATTAAGTTGTTTGTAATACCTGGAAAGCACTTTTCCCACCAGTCAATTGTACTTAAGTGAAGAAAAAACTTCTTTATTCTCTTATTGCATCCCCGTCTTTTGGTTCGATAGCGATAAGATAGCGAACTGGATAGCGTATGTTTATGTAAACGATTTGGAAAGCGACGTACTCTGTACATCGCAGCCTTGCACAAAAGCTATTCAGAATGAAAGACCTCTTTTGAACTGTCTGAATTTATTTCACGTTTGCTTATATGATTGCTTGGTATAACCACTTGAGAAGGACCTCCGATCGTTGTTAACTGTTAAGTACCTTTTTTCTTCATTATTTGACTCGTGTGTAATCCACTTGAACTTTTCATGTTAAGGTTTAAAACCTTGCTATCAGGGTTCACATGTGGTCTCTCGAGCTCTCACGTCAAATGACTTAGTGATGATGACGTGATGAGAGAGATAAAGAGAGTGGGTGATGAACCCAGGATAGCCAAGTTTTCCTAATCTCTCGGCGTGATTGCCCCCAAAGAGCCCACAATTTAGTTCCAAAATCACTTATAGCCTTAATTAATCGAATATTTAGGGTCTATATGAATATGTTTTTTGGGTGTCATTGTCTAGCCTTATTGAGCCCGTTTATACTACAGTAACCCTGTTCTCCTGCAAGTATTCAATGATTTTGCATACGGTAAAAATCCTACCACTCCATCCTCACACTTAATCAAATTTATGTGAGAATTAGACGACACTGAGCTTTGAGGTCCCCCTCTTCAAATTATTCTTCATTAAATTCTAATCAATTTGGACAATTCAATCCTCTGCTCCTCTGGTTGGCTCCCCTTATAATAACTAAAGAGAACCCAATTTACAAAATCTGACTCATCTACCTCGACTTGTTCATGAATTGATATTCTAAACTACTACAACCAATCAGAACAGAGATTCTAACCGGATGTAAGGAGACAAGTACAATGACACGTCTAACTAACTTACTTAACTCACGTATCTGAAACCATAAGATGAGAATACTGATGAAGGATGACAAAACAAAACAAAAGCATACAAAATACAAAAGGGGCACATATTTTACAACCAAAAACACTTCAACCAAAGTCAAAGATCATGTTTCAGGCGCCGCTGCCTCTTTAAAATCAATCATGTTTCAAATCTTGATTAAACTACTCAAAGTGTTAATCATCCTATAATATTCTTCTATTTTCTGGTCAAATTTTTTAATTTGCAAGTGGATGTAAATAAGAGTGAGAGCCAGCTGGCGTTCCCCTTTATATCTAAATGCATAATTTTGACGGAGGCAGATTGTGTGCCCTCCTATTTGGGTGCCCTTTCCATCCCTTCTATTTGTACGGTCACGATTAAGTCACGTCAACATTTTATATTCTTATTATTTTTTGTTTTATTATCTTTATAAAAAAATTAATATACAATGTTAACGTGGCTTAACTGTGACCGCACAAATAGGAGGAGATGGGAAAGGCACCCAAACAGGAGCGCAGACAATCTACCTCCAATTTTGACTCCTAAAACTTGGAAATGGTCTTTTCCACTTTTGATGGGGTAACCCTAATTGGCCAAACCATTTGAACCGTACAACCAAATGCTTGCACATGAAAGTCATTGTATATGTACGTATAGTATACTAGTATGTGTTTGTTTTTACCTACAGTAAAATCTTGAATACGTGTAATTATTCACAAACTACGCATGATGTAGTAAATTTGGATAATTTTGCCTTCATAAAGTTCAAACCTAGAACGTCTGAATACATTGCATGTTTTATGGTAACGTTTTCCTATTCCATTACTTATATGGTTTATCATTGTTAGAATGTTAAGATTGGTTGCGCATGAGCGAATGACTGATTTTTTACTATTGATGCATGTGAGTCTTACTATTATAGGAGACTCACATGCATATGTAATTAGAAATCAACAACTCACACCTCAGAAATTAAACATAGTAGCCTTCTTATAATATGAATGCATCTCAAAATACATCCAACACCAAGAATCAAGATAGTTATATCCTAGACTAATCACATAACACAACATAAAAAAATTATATTGTCACAACATATGTGACAACACATGATAATTTTAAAATATAACATTACCTTATCAATCTCGTTACATGTAATTTTATCTAGAGGTTAACTGCACAACAGCTGGTCCCCAATTCTTAGAAGTTTTAAACAATAAACACAAATCGATTGGAGCTCCCTCCCCTGTCAAATTGGAGATCTTGGTGGACAAGTTAAGATTGTGGAAACACAAGACAGTATGTTTTATAATAATATGTGATGTTCCGTCTTCTGTTCTGAACACATTAAAAAATCTTTCGAGACAAAGATATAATGAGGCAAAAGTTTGTTGGAATGGAACAGTTGTTTGAGAATGACATGCATGCATGCTGTAAACATGCGCGTAAAAACATTATGAGTGCAACCGAATTTTCATTTCGTTCCCAAAATTATGAATCTGAGTCTCGTGGTGGATGGCAATGAAATCGATCTTTACCGAATCAAGTGATACATTCGAGTTGGAGATTTTATTGTATGTTTTGTAGGGAGTCCCTTAAATTTGATATCTAATAGGTGCATCGCACGAACGTTTTGATTATTTGTTTGTTAGTATGAGATCAGGTAGAAATTCTTTTAAGGTTCTACGTTAATTGATTTAACAATTGGATATTTGGAGTTACCTATAGAATTCTTTCCACTATTCCCCATCCAGAGCCGCCTAGGCCTAGCTTAGGCGTTAGACGGTTAGTCGTCGTTCCGATTAATCTCTAGGTGTTTGAAAATTAGGAATGTGCATCTAGACCTACTTAGGCATCTGCCTCACCAGCCTAGGCATCCGCCTTACCACCTAGGTCGCTACTTTCACTTAGACAAAAAATCTATAATTTTCATTTTGCATTTCATTTTTTCAATAAAAAATGTTAAAGACTTGAACACTTGGATGAACACTTATTATATGCTTATTTCTCATATTTTCAATATATCTTAATACTTTATAATCTATATGTTATTTTATTTTGCAATTTATGTGTACTATGTGTTTTTAACTATAAATAGGCACTTGCTTATACAATAATAAATTTACTTAAATCCGCTTAATCCATCTAGTGTCTAAATGAGACCCTGCCTAGCCGTTTAAATGCTAAGCTCCAATTGCCCGACTAGCACATATCGTCTTTAAGAACATTAATTCTTTCACAGTACAGAATTTCATATGTTTCCCTTTATTGGTTTATTTGAGTAACTGTAAGGGGTATGATATCCACACATCTCATTTTACTTCTCACACACTTTTTTAATTTTCGGCCTCGGATCGGATGAATTAAAGAAAATCAACGGACATAAATTATCAAGGGTGTGTGAGAAGTAAAATAAATGTGTGGATAACACACCCCTAACTGTAAATATAAATAAATCAAACCGGTTTATTTGAGTAACTAAATATAAATAAATCAAGATGTAGGGTCTATTATCTTGTCTTTCCTAGGTGACATCACCAAAGCTAGGGTAACAGATGGAAAAAGTTCGATGAGTAGATTAAAAAAAGTGCACTTAACCTATGTGTAATGATCAAAGTCGAATTAAAGAAAATGCAGATCGAAACAATAATTCGAAATTAAAAAGTGGACCACAACCAAAGCAAAACACACACACAATCGAGTACAAAAAATATTTACTATCGTTGAAGTGCTTGCTTTACGTGACGTCCTGAAGTCTGCAAAAATAAAAGATTATGTTTGTGTTGAATGTGACTTCAAGATTATTATTGATTTTATTTTGGATAAGTGCATGACGTATTGCGAGTAGAAGACTATTATTAAGGGCATCAGATTACTTGTACAATCTTTTTCTTCTATATTTCGGACTCATTTCTCTCCGGAAGCGAATTTTCTTGTTGGTCATTACTAACATCGGACACTCCATTCATGATACTTTTATTTGGAATAGATCTTTACCCACTATTGCTATTTGCTAGAAATGTTTTTCTCTTCAATTGCACTAGAACGGTTGTACTCAGAAGTTTCTCTCTCTAGATAAAATTTTTTACCATAAAAAAAAAAACATATTAACTAGATGGTTTTCAATCGAAAATATTTTTGTTCACCACTCTAAAGCAAGAGTGATGTTCACCGCCCCCATTAAATACCATTGGATAATATGATTTAATCTATCTATTACATAAATTTCGAAACTTAAACTAATCTTACAGTAATGAAGAGAATAGTGAGCATTACCACCACTTTAGAATGGTGAACAAAAATACACGGGAGCATTTTTGCTCATCACCCTTTTTATTACCGTTAGATGAGTTTGAATTTCGAGAATCATGTAGTGGATAGGAACAAATCTCAAAATTAAAACTCATTTAACAGTGATAAATAAGGTGGTGAGCATACACCACACTAAATGATAGTGAGCAAAAATGCACTCAAAATACACTCAGTTTTCCGTCTCCCAATATTTTCAATTTTTCACACATAAAATCAATTTAGGAAGACCAGAATACGAAGACGAGTGGAAATAATTAATACGATTAAATTTTGTTAATGCAAGAAATTAATACTCCCCTTGTTGCAAGAGCAGCGGGCAGAGGTCGGACCAAAGTTTACCAAACGTAATAATCGCGAGTAATGAGCACTAAATACGTCGAGCGAGTACACAAATGCCGTACTACTACTCCTTTATTCCTCACCAAACAATACATTTTGGACTTTCACAATGCACCAGTAATCATCAATGGCTTACAACTTGGTATCGAATTTACGCCTTCGTATTCGTGTGACACAAATATAAGATTTTCTCCGATTAAATAGTCGAATGCCACTAAACTAGTTGGTCACTGTGATATTGGATAATACTTTGCCAATGAAACCCTTAACTTGACCAAACCGTTTATGGGATGTTAAGATCAACTTGTTGATGTACTTACTAAGGCTGTGTCTAATAGTATTATCCGGTATTCATGGGATACTGGATAATATCTTATCCCTTTATCCAATGAGAAGTAATATTACAACACATGCTATCTTCTTTGGAAGACACTCAAAGAGAAGAGTACATGTGTCGGGTTTTGGGTTTGTATTTGAAGGATTTTATAGTCCGCTTCGAGATATTTTATACATTAGAGTGCAGTAGAGTTTTGAACTCAAATACTGTCTTAAATTAAGAACTCGTTTGAAAGTACTTTTAAAATGATTAAAAACATTTTTAGTAAAAAAACACTAAAATGATTAAAAACACTTTTGGTAAAAAAACACTTTTGGTAAAAAAACACTTAAATGTTTTTGAAACTTAAAAACATTTTATCTGAAAACGATTTCGATCATTTTAAAATCACTTATAAACAAACTCAATCCAATCGGTCTTTTCACTTTTGCAATCATATCTAATTACTCTAACACAATAATAAGACGCGAAGTACAGCTATTTGTATACAAAACCAGTGTACCAAAAATATATAATATATCATTATTACAATAATTAACAAACTTAACTACCTTAACAAATCATGCACCAACAGCCCAGACCCAAAGACCCAAACCCACCAAAACAACCAACAAAAACAACCCATGCAAACAACAAAAGGTAAAAAAGGGAATCTAACGGTAAAAACCCGAAGGTTTTACTGACCCGAAAATTTTACTGATCGAGTGCATTAGGTCCGGTACAGTAATTTAAAATGTGGCTCCAAACCCACTGAACCAAGAACTTCCGTCGGATCCCATTCATATTATACGTGGCACCATCGTGATCGTCCATCAGCTGACCCGTGTACGACCCGCCCCCTCCCGTACCGTAGATTCCCTCGCAGAGATCAGCAATCTCGACCGGAAAACTCGGGTCCTGACCCGCGTACCAGGCGTTCACTAACGGGTTACTCGCCAGCTCAGCAATCTCGTGCGCGATAACGCTTATCATCCCTTCAACTCCCACGTCACCGTTAGGTGACTTTAGCGGCTTTAACCCCGGGATATAATCGGGTACGGCGAACGGGTAGGCGCACGTACCTGGACACAATTTGGCCGAGTTTCCAATCCACGCGTACGGCAGCGTGTATCCGACGAGGGAGGGGAAAGTAAAGTAGTGGAATCCACAGACCTGTTTGCAGAAATCCTGGACGTACACGTCATCAGATGTGAGCAGGAGGTAGAGCCCACTCTGTGGATTGACGGGTAACGGCCTCGTTTTAGCCGTTACGGCGCTTTTGATCACGGACTGTATCGAGAGGCGCGTCAGGGTTTTACCGTGAGAGTAAAACCGGTCGTTTTTCCCGGCGCCGAGCTGGACCGTGCGCGAGATGTTCGCGCCGGTCTGGTCGGTGTAAAGCTGTACGGTCCTCCACCAACCGGCGACGGAGGGGCGCTTGGAGCCGGCGGCAGAGATGGAGTTGATGAACTCGCGGATGATCTTCTTCTGGCGCGGCTGCCACGTGCCGTACCATATTGTGTGGACGGTTATGTTGGCGGTTAGTACAGGGCCCATGTGGTAGCGCAACTTGACGAAATCGGAGGAGCCTTCGAATTTTTTGTTGTCTCCGAAGCGGAGGTCGGAGGTGTTGTGTTTGAGGTGGGGCCAGGGGCGCCATGCAATGGCTGGGTTGGCGGAGAGGAAGAGGGTGAGTACCGTGAGGAGAAGGAGCACCGGAGCCGGTGGCTGAGAAAGCCAGCCGGTACGGCGGTGCTGGGGCATTTTTTGAATTTTACTGGAAGTGGGTGGAGTGAGTGTGAAGTGAGAAGTCACAAGTGCCTGGTTTTGTCGCTGTGAGGACCTGAGGGATATATATATATATATATGGGACAATTTGAATGCGTGCTTAATGTTCTTTGAAACCTTGTGTTTTTAATTTTGATTGAAGTTCCTCACATTAATGTAATAATGTATTTTTATGTAAGTTATTATATTTTTAAATTAAAAATAAAATTTGTAGTTATTTATATTAATGAGATTTTAAATAAAACCCATATTTTATGGGATTAAAAATATTAAAGATGAATTCTACTCTCCAATATATTTTGTGTGTGTGTGTATGTATATATGTGTGTGTGTATACATGGGTACGTTCATCAAAACTAACCAAAAAATTATTGTACCAAAGCATGGGTATATTTTTCAAAAGCACAAAAAAAGAAAAAGAAAAAAACCTTAATAACATTATTAAATTTCTTCTATTAAATTTGACATGGATACATTCTCAAATCAACGAAAATAGGATGTATCCATATATGTTTAAAAATGGATTAGAGAAAAGTTTGAATGAAATTTTATATAAAAAAAAATGGGTACATTTTAAATTAAAAAAAGGGTACATTTTTAACAAATTGGTATATTTAAGAATGGATACATATAAGCTTAAAAAATTGAAATTTTTTTATAAAAATTTAATGGGTACAAACTTATTCTAGTTTTATTTATTTTTATTTGGGAAATGTTTGAATTGAAAATTAATTAGGAGTTTAATAAGGGTGTGAGTATTAAAACTCTAAATTAATTACTTTTTTTTTTTTATAAAAATTATGTAACTTACATGTAATTCATTAATATATTAATGATAGGGACTTTGATCAAAATCTAAAAACTGATAAGATCTTAGTTAATGGACATTAGAAACTAGGGACCGGAAACTAATTTTTCCTATATATATATATGTATAAGAATAATTAAATTATATTAATAATATTAATTAATTTGTTTTTTTATTTTTCGAAAGGGAAGAAAAGAAAATTGTTGGTAGAGGAGGAGGAGAGGGGCATTGTTTGCGGGTAATGGAGGGAATTAGATCCGTTATGGATCTTAATGTTCGAAACTTAAGGATCAAAGCATTTGGGTTGCTGATTGGTATGAAAAAAAAAATCAAAGCCGTTGATTTTATGTAGTAAATTAGTAAAATAAGTTAATTAGATCATTAAATTGAACTTGTACCGTCCAGATGAATTGAACTCTAATATCCAGATATTAAGATCGGGAACGGATCCAATTCCGTAATGGAGGACAGATGGATTCTTAAAGCCAAGACTTGGAGGGACGGTGGTGGGGCCCGGGTAAGTCAGACGTGGCACAGGGGAATCACCATGATCATCATGGTTTATGTCGTCATCTGATTAGATTTGATCTCCGCCCTTCATGCGTTCGTTCGTGGGTTTCATTTGCAAAGCGAGGGAAAGTAACTCTAAACAACTAAACTAAAATCGAGTTTCCTTCATCTTCATAATATTTGAAGGTCCTCGACTGATAAAATATTTCGAGTAGGACTCACGTGATATTATCAGAAAATTCATGTTTTATATTGTACGTGACAATTAAATTTTAAATACATGTAAAATAAACATATAAATTAACGCGTAATTCTACAAATTGACAAACATATTATGTGTTTTAGAGTCGCAATTCACAAACGTCGAATTTCAAGATTCCAAAAAGCGATCCAACGAC
The DNA here is from genome assembly GCF_042453785.1 of Malus domestica. Lineage (NCBI taxonomy): Eukaryota > Viridiplantae > Streptophyta > Magnoliopsida > Rosales > Rosaceae > Malus > Malus domestica. The sequence goes on from NC_091661.1 coordinate 28,348,428, forward strand.
CCACTAGGTTTTAACATTCTTTGACCCTATAACTTAGGGTTTTTAATCTATTTTGAACATAGTTTATTACATGTAAGATTAGGGTTTTTAACCTAGTAGATTAGTAGCAGCGGAGTAAAAATCTTGGAGGTAGTTGCGTACGTGGTACCAAATGGATGCTAAGACAGTCGATATCACAAGTTATCCGAGCTGGTTCGTTGTCCTATGCTCAGGCACTCACAGCCTTATCTCATTCCCTTCCCCACTCTTCTGTCCTACATCTTCCCACAATTTAAAACCTTCAAAAGAATAATTATATGTGCAGTTCACGTAATCAACAAGTTTTAGAAACCATGCAAATTGCTCATTTTTAATTAGTTTGAATGTTGGTCGGATTGTCTTGGTAGATGGAGTTTTTTTTTTAAACACAGCGTCTTGAATTCAAACTCTCTCATCTCCTCTCTTCTTAGTCTAACTTCGAACAGTAACTGTAATTAAAAAGGATATTCATCTTGAAACTTTGACAAAAAGACCTTCAAATTCGTAGGAAAATTAGAATAATATATATATATATATATATATATATATATATATATGGTGACGGTGAGGAGAGCCATCAAATATCAAAGCTGGGTGGTCCTCCCTCTCTCTCTCTCTCTCTCTCTCTCTCTCTCTCTCTCTCTCTCGCTCTCTGCTTTCTATCTCTATCTGTGTCGTCGTCGTATGTAATGATGGATGTTGGTAATGTGAGATGAATTACGAGATAGATAACGCAACAGAGTCTGAATTAGGTTTGTTCTGAGCAAATAGTTGTAGTGTTTGCTAGTTGCTGCTGCTCTCTTTCAAGTGTCAAAAGGCTCTCATCACGCGGGCTAAGGCCCATACTGTTCGAACCAGCCGAAGGTGCATACTTCGGTAAATTTTGATCGATACCCCTGTAATTATCGATGTCCCTTTCAACACAGCAACCTAGCTATATATGGAAACTCAGAGTTTGACTGTTAGAAATTTTACGAACGTTATTTAATATCCTAATGAAAAGGATGCTGAGTTTGCATTATATGTTCTGAGTTCGGAACTTCCTAAATTTTTGTAACAATTTGAACCCTCACCCTCCGCTTTATAATAATATAGAACTTGAAAAAAAATAGATAGTTTAGTTGCGGTCTTTGATCTCTAACTATTATAGACTCAAATTTTATGCATTTTAGGTTTTAGATTGAAGTCCCTCTCCACATAAATGACATAATAATAAAAGAGATGTAATAATATCAATAAATAATCAAAAGTTATTTTTCTTTCATTTACACCACCAATTTAATTATTGAAATTTGCTTATGGGCTTCCACAACAAAAAAATTGCTTATGGGTGCATTTTAGATTTTTTTTTTTTTTTTTTATAATGTGAGTACATTTATGTAATAAAATTTTGGGTACATTTTACATATAAAAATTGGTACGTTTATATAAAAATGTGGGTACATTGCACATACAAAAAATTGGTACATTTTATACAAAAAAAAAAGTGCACATTTTATATAAAAAACAAGAGGTACATTTTATATAAGAAAACAATGGATATATCTTAGATTAAAAAAATAAATAGATTTTACATAAAAGTAATGGTACTTACAAAACAAAAAAATTGGTTGGTACATTTTGCATGTAACAAAGTGATACATTTTTAAATAAAAATGGGTACGTTATAAATAAATTACGGGTACAAATAAAAGGTTAAAAAATCATGATTACAAATAAAAGTTTAAAAAATATGAGCACAAAAAGAAATTAATATATGGATACAAATTGAAACTGAAAAGAAAATTGGTATAATTTAAAAAAATGTTACAAATTAAAAATGGGTACAAACTAAAAATAGAAATATATGATACAAAGTTTAGCCATAAATATAAATATGCCAAATGTAAAGTTTCTAACACTAAATGAATATATTTAGAAATACAATTTAATTGAAAATAAATTTTCTTGACATGTAAATATTTTATTATTGAAATAATTAATGAGATTAATAAAACCTAAGGACCTTGATTAAAAATTGAAAATGAATAAAGTCTTAATCAATGGAGTAGAAAAAATAAGGATGAGAACCTAATTTCTCAAAAAAAAAAAATCTATTAGAAATTTTATGACTACTCAAATATATATTCTACGAGTCAAGACTTCACAAAGGTAGATGTCAAAGTTAGAACAAAAAAGGTCTTCGAGATAAGCAGTCTAGTGGATCAACCTTGATACCGTCTCTAACTTATAATCACATGCACAGTTTAGCAAGTGTAGAATTTAATCATCAAAATCCTTGATTTTATTAGTACAAGAAATAATTTATTTAGTTAATTAGGTAACTCTATCATATGAAGTTGAAACTTATTTATTTGGAGCTACACTCTCATGACCGGTTAGGACCACGAGGGAGAAAGAACCATCAAAGATCAAACAATGACCATGTTCCTTTACAAAATATGTACTCAAACCACTAGGGCTTTTGCCAAAGGGCAATCCTTTCGATTGGACTTTTCCTTCAAAGTACGACAATACCCTTTCTTAGCCGACTAAACACACCACTAAATTCGGTAGTCTTTGGACCCCTTTGATTCTCTTCTTTTAGTAGTATGATATTTGAAAGGTGAAAACAATTCAACTTATGGTTTTATCCTAAAATTCATTAGTAATGGATACTTTATTTATGATTATGGGAAATTTCAAAATTTCTCAACATTCTGATATAAGACTTTTGTTCACGTCTTCATACTTTCTTTACATATGGTAAAATTTAAAGTCTAACATATAGACAATTTAACTAGCTAGCATGACGAACGTGTGAACCAAAATGCTTCATACATGGATGAACTTACTCTAGTACTATAAAAAGAAGGTTGAGATTCTGTCTCAAACCAATTAGTAATAAAGGCAAAGAGCAACTCAACTTCTTTTGCGAAATTTCTTGCTTTCCGATGTGGGATACCTTTTCATGTCATCACATTAGGTACAATCATACACACTCTGTATCACATTAGGTACAATAATACACACTCCTTTCCTTACAACTTTGAAAATTTCTAATATCTACTCAATTACTCATATATACTATACACCGATATTATTAGTCGTCCGTTTGTTGACAGTTAGATCCATAGATGCACATTCAATCCTCACCTTTCATATTCGGTGCATAACATATGTATACAAGGAAATATAGTCGAATTTTCGTTCCAATTGACTCACAAAACCTCTTATTGTAGCGTAAATTTAATAAACTAGTCAAAAAATTATATGATCAACAAACCTCCGATTGTAGCAGAGGAAATATTGAGCAGCTCTCCTAGGTGGGCACGAGACGTTGTTGAAGAAAGTTAGATTTCCATCATAAAATCAATTGACTATATGAGGAACAGCCAATTACTTACAAGCACATACAAAATTCATTTTTTTCCTGATGTGGGATTTATATACTCTCAACAGTGGTTTCGCCGTTGCGAGCGAAGCTACTGAAGTAGAAGTTGAAGGAGATTCTATCCTTGCAATAGCTAGGTTATGATACATCTAATTTAGTGCCAATAACTCATGATATTCCCTCATTCTATCAAGCTTTCTCTCAATCCAAACTCAGTCAGTCACATTAGACAAGCAGCAAATCAAGCAACACATAAGGTTGCAAGAGCAAGAATTTGAGAGCAACACGAGGTGGCTTGGTTTGAAGAACCATTGGAACATGGTAGCATACATTTTTATTGATGATAATTTTATTAAGTGATTACATTTTTTCTATTTAACCCGGTCTCTTCCTACTCGATTCCAATTTGAAAGTCCCAGGTATATTTAGAAGTTCATTTTTTTTTTTAATTAATGTTCTATCATCTTGTATATATCAATCAACATTTTCATATATATAAATAAATTAATTAATTTAAAAAAAAAAAAAAAAACAATGCACAACTTGGAAGAGAGAGAGAGAGAGAGAGAGAGAGAGAGAAGGGAAAATCGGAATGAAATCACGGAGTAAATTGCGCGGCCCTAATGATGAGTCAGACTCAATCGTACAGCTGAGACTGAGGGACGGGAGGGCTGGGGCCCAGGAGATGCATGGGGGGCCCACCGTTGAATGTGATGGGACGCTCAGCTCAAAGAGGGCTTTGTTTAGCCAAAGCCAAACCAAACACACAGAAAGCGCGCATGCGCCGGGACCTTGTGTCTCTCACTCTACGCTCCCGCCACGCGCGTTTGCGGAAGTCTTATTTACGCGGCAAGATGGGTTACTGGTGCGAGTTGTACTTTCGTCCAAGCACGTGGAACCAACGCGCTTTCCTATTGGGCTTTAAGGTAAGTCTTTGGACTTTATTCGAGGTGCATGCTGGCCCAATACCATGCAGTCGCACTGCATCATTTTCTCTCCATCTTTTTCACCAACCTAACCATCGTGCTGCCACTGGTGGGTGAAATGACCAGTTCTTTGTTTTATTTATCTCGTTTTCCTTCCGAGCAAAAGTATCTCATGGTAAATTGGTAAATGACAAAAGGTAAATTTACCCCATCCACATGGATCGATAGGTTACGTGTTGATGACTGTGAACCGTTAATTTGATAAATCTTATGATTTGAGATATCGTGAAAGATCGTTAATCGTCCGTATGCCCATCGACAAAATTTAAGATTTTCTCAATCCATATATATGGATTTCCTTGCAGTTATTTTGCACGCATGCATGCATGGAAGAAGTTGTGAGAGCGTGAAATCAAACACATTTGACGCTTGAGACAATTAGTACTTTGTCACGTACGCATGATTTCACGTACGAAGCCATGGACCGCTAGCTATATATAGGTGGAGACCAGCCTGCATGCATATGCATGGCATTCTTACAGTGTGTGTGTGTGTGTAGCATATTTAAAATCCAACAACAAGGCTAAGCCAGAGACAGAGAGAGAGGAGGATGTCTCTATGATTCTATGGGGTGGGTTAGGTTGGAGTAAGTTACGAGTTTTCCTACAGTGCAGTACTAGTGGATGGAATACACTGGTGTTTGAACGGCTAGATTTAATTCATCGGATAGATTGGTGCATTCCATTACATGTTGCATTGTATAATTCAAAAAGTTACTTTGAAGGGGAACCTTTTATGCTGTCACCAAAAACGATGGGCTTGGCCTTGATACGATGAGAAGGACCTGAGACTGGTAAAGTGGCAAGAAGATGGTTTTTATGCCAACGGTGGTGGTGGCACTGCATGGTTTGATGAGATATCAAACTGCTGTAAGAGGTTTGGAAGCATATGGGATTCGGATATATTTGTTGGTTGCAAAGCTTTGTATTTTTCACGCCTCTTCCCGACAGCTTCTGGCTTTAGACATTGATCGCTGCATTGTAGCTTTCTTGGTAAAAGGAAATGATAGGTTACATGTAAAAATACAGTCGACAAAAACAGTTCCAAAGGTGGTTGCATTTCGTGTATGGAGACCACAAAACCTTATTTTAATTGGTTTTGTATAATTATTTTTGTTTAGAAATTAAATATGCATATGGTTAATATTAAGAATATTTTGGATGCGGTCCCTTGTCCTTAACATTCTTTGACTAAAACGTATTCAAAGTTTGATCAAAGTCCATTGACTTTATACACCTCATTATATTACTATTAATACTTTTATTTTTATAGTTTTGACATTAATTGTTTGATATTTTATGAGATTTATAATCCTATAAATTTAAAATCCCTCATATAATACTATTAGAAACGGTTACAATAAAAAAAATTCAAACATTTTGATTGAATAAATGGATAAAAACTATGTAACAATAAGAAATAATAAATGGCAAAAGAATGTATCCATAGTGTTAAAAAAATTGGTACATTTTACAAAAAAAATTGGTACATTTGACATATAACAAAGTGGTACATTAATAAAGAAGAATGGGTACATTATAAATAAATTAGGGTACAAATAAAAGATTAAAAAATTATGAGTACAAATGAAATTTTAAAAAATATGGGCGCAAAAAGAAATTAATACATGGGTATAAATTAAAACTAAAAAGAAAATACTACATGTCACATCCTGACCTGGGCCCCCACCACATCTCGAGCTCGACTCTACCATAGCACGATATTGTCCGTTTTGGGCTCCGATCACGCCCTCACGGTTTTATTGTTGGGAACTCACACGAGAACCTCTCAGTGGGTCATCCATCCTGGGATTGATCTTGCGCGAACTCGCTTAACTTTGGAGTTCCGATAGAACCTGAAGTCAGTGAGCATCCAAAAAGGCCTTGTGCTAGGTAGAGATGGTAATATACATATAAGGCTTACATGATCATCACCCCTGGACGATGTGGGATCTTACACTACAAATTTAAAGAAAAAGGTTGCAAATTAAATGTGGGTACAAACTAAAAATATAAATATATGATACAAAGTTTAGTCATAAAACATAAATATACTTATGTAATTTTTATACCATTGATTAATTATACAATGTCATGTGACGGTAAACAAATGAGCACAAATACAAAAAAAAAATTAAAAATATGGACACAAAAAGAAATTAATATATGGGTACAAATTAAAACTAAAAATAAAAATATATGATAAAAATTTAGTCATAAATATAAATGTACTAATTGTAACATTTTTAACACTAAGGGAATAAATTTAAAAATATTATTTTGAAATAATTAATGATGTTATTAATACCCAAGGACCTTGATCAAAAATTGAAAATGAATAAGGTTTTAATTAATGAAATAGCAAAATGAGGGATGAGAACCTAATTTCTTCTTAATAGTATTATTAGGTGACCCGAGAGTATGTGTATAAACATTAATTCGTTATGATATTATATGTAGAATATGGAATTTAGAACACCGAATTCAAAATCAATTGATAATTTTTTTAACATGTTCATGACGAAATATAAATCTATTTGAAAGTGAGATATGCATGCTTTGTGTATGCCTAGCTTAGATTGGTGGTGGGTGAAATGGGTGAGAGGGAAGCGAAATGTAAAGAGGTATTTATATATGTAACTTGCTTAGGTGGTTGAAATTCTTATTTGGTTTGTGAATTTCTCTGTTTCTTTACCTAACCAGGATCAACTGTATCGTGTCCATCCATGTCTGGAAATTCAATTGCTCTAGCACATGAAAGTTATGGCCATGCTTCATGGTGGCTACCTCATTCAAGATATATAATAAGAGTTTTTATCATAAATGGTCATTGAAATTGATCAACACCATCAAGTTGGTCTCTGAAATTGAAAATCAATCAATGTAGTTCCTGAAAATTGATGCCGCAAATCAATGTGGTTATTCCATTACAATTCTGTTAAAATTTTTGTTATGTGCTTATGTGTCACATAAGTGTGCAACATCTATTTTCAAAGACTATATTAATTGATTTTCAATTTCAGCGATCATTTGTGATAAAATGCAAACTCATTAGGAGTCCCTTTGATAACTAAATAAAACTAAGAACCAAAAACTGAAAACAAGTTTTTGTTTTTATATTTACCTCTCATCATTTGTTTTTAGAGTAATGCTAGGGAGACTAAATTTATAGACAAAATCTGCAAACAAAATTATGTGTCACTAATGGGGATGAGCATGAACGTTTATCCACACTTAAGTCATACTTCAATCATCAACTTGATTGTCATTTAGTTTACAAATTTAGTCTTTCTAACATTACCCTTGGTTTTTATCTATATCATCATTTTCCATTCGTTATTTTTGTTAAAATTGCAAAGAGACGAGTCGTGGTCCAATAACATTGATATTGTTCCCACTTAATCATTCGTGCAATCAATAGGTGTGGAGTTTTTATGCAAAAAATCTCGATACAATTAGAAGTGGAAACATTTGATATAAGTTGTGATTTGTTTCATGATATGACCGATATTGGACTTTTTTGTTTTATTCAACAATTTCTTCACCAATATACTATCACTCTATCTCTAGCGCATATAGTAAAAAGTAAATATCAAAGAACAAAATATATCAAACGAGTCTCACCCATTTTCCAACAATGATAACCATCTAAAATTTGTAGATTCTTTTGTTTGAAGTGAAAGTTGTGATAAAAATGGGTCATGTAATGGTTCAATTACTAGGGGCGGACCATGAAGGGACCAAAACATTTTTTCACAAAGAGAAAACTAGAGTTATCCTTCTAATTTTCAAATTTGTATTGAGGGATAGATCCACAACCAATAAGAGAGAGAGGAAGTAGGCGAAAGAGTGGGTTTTCCTAGAGTTTATTCTTTTTTCACATGGCACTGATGGTTGTTGACAAACTTTAATTATGCTTTCATCCATGTGCCCGTTTTCGTGTTCTCGTTAACCCTTTCTATTAGGTATTTTCATCACCAATTAACAAGGCTCCCAAGGGATTAGAACGTAATGATGAAATGAAGAGAAATTGAAAAATCAACAACATTGTCATCGAGAAAACAAACATCATAATCGGGCAAAAAATCTAGAGCAGCAAAGCAATGGCTGAGACGATCACCAAACAATGGATGAGACGATGGATGAAATGATGGATAAGAGATGTGTTTATACCATATTAGGGCCTCCGTATTTAGACCTCGTATAAATACTCGAGGGACTTAAATGTAATTCTGTAATAAAGGAATGGGCAAATATGTAATAAGTAAGGAGCCCTTATTCTATAAAAGGACTCCTCACCCTCACAATTACGGGGAGGCCAATTCCTAAGGCTCCTCACCTCCTCAAGCTCTCACACTCAAAGCCTCTTAGATTCATTACAGAGACTTTCATTCAGAGCTCTCTCTCCCTTAGAAATATAATCAGTGTAGACATAGCCCAAACCTTCGGGTGAACCACGATATATCTTGTGTTATTTACATTTCATGCAGATTCATGGTTGGATTTACGTTGTTCCAAGACCTCCGGTTTTGTGCATCAACATTTGGCGCCGTCCGTGGGAATCGACACGAAAAACTATGTCGGTTCTCTTTCATTTTTTCACATCCGCTGTGAATCTGCAAAAACCTAACACGGGTTGTACTATCTCGGCTTTTTGTAACTTCACATCCCCCAATGTCCCAACCTCAATCTCTCTCTCTTCAAACTCAACTCCAAAGACACCATCTCTCTCTAAATACCTTGGGGGACTACTGTTTATACCATACTTAGGGCCTCTATATTTAGACCTCGTATAAATACTCGGAGGACTTAAATGTAATTATGTAATAAAAGAATGGGCAAATATGTAATAAGTGAGGAGCCCTTATTCTATAAAATGACTCATCACCCTCACAATTAGGGGAGACCAATTCCTAAAGCTCCTCACCCCCTCAAGCTCTCACTCTCAGAGCCTCTCATATTCATTACAGAGATTCTCATTCAGAGCTCTTTCTCCCTCAGAAATATAATCAGTGTGGACGTAGCCCAAACCTTGGGGTGAACCACGATATATCTTGTGTTATTTACATTTCAAGCAGATTCACGGTCGGATTTACGTTGTTCCAAGACCTCCGATTTTGTGCATCAACAAAATGGATTTGTGAGTGTGAGAGAGGGATTTGCGAGCGTGTTGCAATGTTGTTTCAGGGCTGGCATTGTGAGTAGCGTTGGAGCATTTTTCTTTTATATTTGTGAGAGGCCCCTTCTAATCTAATCCGAAATGTTGGCTCCGGCACTGTTACGTTATGAAAAGTTTAAATTCACTTTATGATGATTTAACAAAAGCTCGTCGTGCAGAATGATGCTGTGTGGGCGTGAATGACTAAAGTGACTACATTTTACCATTGATCATGGAAAGATTAAAGAACCGAAAGAAGACACAGATGAAATGATGATCATGATGCATGTTTTCGATAAAACAAAAACACTTAATTCAGGATTCATAAATTGACAAAGTTTGTTGGGCATGAAGCAGTGAAGATCATGAGCATTAGATTCATTGGAAATTTATGTGATTGCAGATTATGTTAATTACTAGAATCACTGCTGTTTTAGTGGCTTTACGAGACACCTTAATTTCCTCAAATCATGCTTTTTCCTGCTTATTAATTATTATATGATACGTGATGAGGCATAGAAATAAATTATGTGACAAGAGCTACAAACGATAAGTATATGGATAATATATGCAGCTGAAAATAACTAAATAACCACCGTGCAACTGGAAAATGATTTTTTTAGTATGATACACCGCTATTGTATCGTTCAGTGTCAATAATATAATGATATATGTAAGTTTCTCTTTACATAAAACGTCATGATGACAATATATTCATGTCATATAAGTTGCTCTCGTGCATCATACTCATTATAATTGGAAAATCCAAAACAAATTTAGATTAATTGGTTCATGTTTTCGAAACATCAGTTGATGACGTAAAAGAACCGAAAGCTAGCTTAACTAACACCAATATATTCGGGAACAGAAGTGATTGAAAGAGATCATATAAGATGAAAGAACCAAAACCAAAGAGCTGAAAGAACACTAGTAACCATGGTTTTATAGATTTGACAGTATCTTGTTGCTTGTCTACCGATAAATTAGATGCTAATTAATCAGATTAAGACATATTAATGTTCTTGTTCAATGTTCGGTGGGGGAGTATGTAACTGTGTTTAACCTTACTGTCTGTGTTTAACCTTACTGTCAAATGATGTGACATTGTCTGCACTCATTTTCCCATAATATCTTACCAAAAATATCCTCAACGGTTGGGAAGTTGTTGAGGGTGTGAACGTCGAAGTTCTGAACCATATTATGAATGTGTTAATCCAGCAAAAGGTGTTTTAGGGTTTAGGGTTTACGTTCATCGGAACTGGGCTGGTTTCTTGATCGATTGCTGAAGCCCTTCTTGTATCTGATCTTAACCCAACTAACACAAGCATTAGGGCCTTAGGTTATTAGCTGGAATCACTGAAGTGGAGCAATAGTGGCCAATATTAGGAGAAATCAAATTATATTGTCCATCTTGCGGATTACCTCACTCTTACAACCAATATACAAAACCAACTGATCCATTTACCCATGCACTCCAGCCATCACCCACCCCCTCCGCCCGTCTTGTCCAGACAGCCACATGGTGCGAGCATGCGGACCAAAGACTTAATCCACCAAATAGTTCATAACTTTAACCACATCAATATGTCTAGTGGTAAGGACGCGGACTACGGCTTCCTAATAAACAAAAAAATGTGGAAGGTTCCGGGTTCGATGCTCCGAGCTGGTGAGTCTGCTTGACTGTGGCCACGGGCAAGGTGAAATTCCCCACAGCCTCTCTGAGCTCGGAAAGAGTGAATAACCGTGATTTGCCACCAGTTGTCCTCCTTTTTCATGATTTTTCTTTTAGTAATCATTGATTTTTCTTTCAGATTATGTTCAAAATCAATTACAAAAGGATGAAACACAATACTTTGGACTATTGACTTAACTCATATGTCATACCTGTCTTGTAGTTCTCTAACAGTTGACCAATCACGTAGGTCTTTGTTCCTTCTCTTATTGGAGGCAGATTGTCTGCCTTTTTTTTCCCATACCCTTCCCTTACCACATCAATATTTTATATTCATATTACTTTTTGTTTTATTATCTCTATTAAAAAATTAATATAAAATATTAATGTGACTTAACCGTGACCGCACAAATAGAAAGAAATGAAAAGGACATAGGAAAGGGAGGGCAGACAATACGCCTCCTTCCTTATTTCCTAGCAAAGCTTTCCCATACCTTTTAGGAAAACTAACCAAAAGTCCATTCATTTTTAATGAAAAACCCTTTTTAAAGGTATAGCGAATAGTACCATAAAAATGTATAAATGTGATTTTTCGTTAAAAATGAACAGTACTACGAGTGTTTTATTAAAACTCCCTTTAAAATTCTGTTTCTCTTTACTCCTCCACAGTTCCACTCTTTGTTTAATTAATTAATTAATTGGCGATTAACTATAATTAAACTCCTTTACCAGCCGTATTCCCTCCCTCCACCCCTGTATCTCTGGCACACAGAAAACTTGAGATTTTCCATCACCATTTTCTCCACTCCTTTTTCCTGAAATTCTGGTGGATTCCCAGCACTTCACCCAAATAGCAACCAACACTTTTTATTTGGCTCCAACTCACCAACATCACACTTAATCTCTCACAATTTTAAGCCCCAAAACCCGAAAATTAAAACCCATTAAAAAGTCAGAAGCCAAAAAGTCCAAAACTTTCCAGGGAAAATTTCCCGCACAAACCCAGATTCCGCCTCCGGTGCTCCATCACCATCCTCTTCTTCTTCGTCAGAACCCATCTTCCAACTCCAACCGCCGCGTCCTTCCCAGCCTCCCTGCCTGGGAAAACGTCGTCGTCCAGTCCGAAAAACCCCTTGCCAACTCTACCACCGGCGCCGCCACGCTGATCTCCTCCGCCGCAATGGGATCTTTGTGCTGGACGCCAACATAAACGACTACGAGAAACTCGCAAAACTTTTCCGGTCGCTGTCGTCCACCTGGCTGCGCAGGTCGGCATTCCGAAACACAGCCTCGTACGTCCACAGCAACATCACCGGATTCGTGAAGGGTTTTTTGGCAGCGGCGGTCACAGCAGAGGATCGCCGGTACCGGGGGAAGGTGGCGAGGCTGGCGCAGCTTAGGGTTTTCAAACTCAGAAAAACGTTGTCAGTGCCGGTTAATGGGGTTGTGGGGATTTTGGAGAGGTTGCTTGGGGTGAAGGCAACGAAGGTTGTGGCGCCGATGTCGAGAAATGCGGACGCTTTGTTTACTCTTGGCAAGGAGGAGCTAGACAAGAGTGCTTGATTAATCAGATGTTCGAAGATTAGGTGTCTACTACAAAACTAAATCATCCAAAACTCCAAATAAGTACCGTTTATAAGTTCATTTGAAATATGTAATCAGGTAAATTATGCAGAGCTTATCATAATCTTGCTTCTTGGTAACGAGAACGAAGCGTGTCTTGATAATCTTGCTTCGTTCTCGTGACCAGAAAACAAGACTTAGATTATACAAATGAATAGACAAAGGAGGAACACAATGACAACCATTTGAAACGCATTCGAACAGAATGAAGCAAAATTTAGAAACAATTAGCATAAACACCAACCAAATTCAATTGAAGATTTCAATCTCTTAATTCTCTACAACGCGTAACTGACATAAACATATAAATCGAAGGAAACAAAGCTTAAGCGTCTTGCAAAAAGCACTTCTATTAAATGATGAAATAGGCTCAGGCGTGCATATCCATACCAAAATCTCAGCTCAAGAAATTGCAAACACTACAAAGTCTTTAAAACAAAAATTAAAATAGAACAGACAAGCTCATTATCCAAATAACTAGGAAAGCTACTCTGAAACGGGTAGACAGTTTAAGAGTCGGCGATTGTAACCTCCACCTCGACACCAGGTTCAATTGTGATGGAAGTAATTTGCTTGACAACATCAGGTGAGCTGAACAGGTCGATAACCCTCTTGTGGACACGCAACTCAAATCTATCCCATGTGTTGGTACCTGAACATCACAAACCATAATTTGAAGTTAAATAAGCTGAAAAATGCAAATGAAAACAATTATACTTCAACAATGCAGAATCTGTAACGACATTATTCAACGAGCCATGAGCTAACTTCAAATACAAATTTCAGACAGCAACATACCTTCACCACAAGGAGACTTCCTGGTGGTAATGTTCAGAACCTTGGTAGGCATCCTCACGGGTCCCTTCACCCTCAGGCGCTTGTCCTTGGCACCACGAACCAGATCAGTGCAAACTGTAAGCAAAATAGATGTCAAACCAACAGTCTAATAGGATACTCGGTATGCATATCCAAATTCTTAATAGTCTAAACAAGCTTCAAACAGAAAAAATGGATAAACCCATTTCAACGGCGTCACACAAATTGAATTTCTTCTATACAATTATGCTCAGAAAACCCAAAACATTCCGAGAAATTAAGTCGACAATTCGGGCTAATCAACAAAGTATCGTACTGGCCACTCTTACGAAACATACAAAAGAAAAATCAAGCAACAAGAAAAAAGCTTTTCTCTGAACTTCAATTCGCACTAATAGCTAACAGACATAAGGTCAATTTCAAACGAACAATTACTCGAAAATTAATACGAAATACGATGAACTGGGCAGAAAATAAATGCAAAACAATGAGCAAAAGGAGAGACCTTTCTCGAGATTCTTGACGTTCTTGGAGGAAAGAGTGATCCTGATCTTGTGGATCTGCTCCTGAGACTCCTCCAGTCCCGGCTTCGTTGGTTTCATCGCTGCATACGCCATTTTCTTCAACCTAACTCTTCGCTTTCCTGTATAATCAAAACAATAATCCAACGATTAATCACAGATTTTACACCTAAACTATAAAAAATGGGGACTAAAAATTACTCAATTTCACTAACTCCCGGTGGAAATAACTGAAGCAAATAAACAGTGAGAGATATAGAGAGAAAGCGAGAGAGAGAGAGAGCGGAGGGGGCGGACCTTGGTGGCTGCGGGGGTGAGGGAGGCGCTGCGGGGCTGCGGTACGTCTCTCTGAGCGATGGGAGGAAGGAGGCAGTGTTTGTGAGAGATTATAAAGGGGGCATTAGGGTTTTTGCCATGTCTGACAGGTGTGATGCCGGACGGGTCGGGTTGAAGATTTTTATGACGAAGGTTCAAATCATATGAGTTCGGCCCAAACTACCTTTCTTGGTTGGCCCAAAGACTTTCATACAGGTTGCCTAAAATAAATTGAGATGTCATTGTGTCAGTACTTTTAAGTTTGAAGAGTTTTCATACTTCAATTATTAACTAGCCACTCGGTTTTAAGAGAAACTTACCTACAAGCAATACTCAAAGTCAATCTTGAACTTATGTGTTTTTAACTTTTTCACATAACAGCGTAACTGATTTAAAATACACCGCACCAAATCCCTAACGCATTTAGATCTTGAGTTGAGCTCAAGTGGCTTTAGTTTTGTTACATTATTTTTAAATAAAAAACTTAAAGAATGTCACTAGTTTTTAACTGTTAGATCCTAGTCATTGTGTATTAAACCAAAGATCTAACGACCAAAACCCTGAGTATAGATTCCCTCGAAACATACAAAAAAATACCATGATTTATTATACTTTTCTCATCTTGGCGTTTTATTTGACTTGGGTTTCTTAGAAAACCTGTAAATCAAGCGCAAAAATGTACCAAAGGAATCCATGGTTAATTTTCCATAAAGATACCACAAACGCACACCATAGAATTCATAGAAAGGGATCATGGTACTTGTCACAAAATCCCTAGTCCTGTGATGTCACAGACTAACAGAGTTAGGACAATTTGTTTGCATATACAGCAAGATTCGATCGCATAACAAGAAAGTGACACGGGTTAAAGGCAGCACTTGAACGAGATGAAACTTGAAAGGAGAATGAATTTTAATGGCGGCCACTGTCGGTTTCATGCTCCATTTCTTCTGCATCCTCAAATCGTTGATCGTTGATCTGAAGCTGCAAAGGAGATGAAAATGTGATCAATACAAGGGGACCAATTCTGCCCCAGTATTAAATGGTTATTCAAAGGCTTACCTCAAGCACAGTACGAGCTAGGTCATGATCCCCGTTAGATTGACCAATTGAGTTTGAAGGATTTTGAGGAACAGGCCACTCAGAATCGTCCTCTGAAAATACGCCACATTCAAAACGAAGACATCATACATAACAGAATATTTCGTGTTAGACATATTGACACATGACTTGATATAAATGTTCCATGGTGCATTACATACCAACTGCCTCATCTTCCAACTGATCGGCGCTAAAAATCCAATTATGCTCTTCTTCCCCTTCTAAAGAAAGATCAAAAGCATAATATTAGGGTGCAATGAAGCAAACATAACGAATATCATTCAAAAAAAAAACAAAATATGTAAAAGAAAAATAACCGGGGAATTGAAAAACTGTACAAACCTTGAATTGGTTCTGGATTAAGCTCAGCACACTCACAAAATACCTCAAACAGAGAATCCACTGCCACATGAAAAACAAGAAGCTAGTACCCTTCACCAGAGAAATTCTAACAAAATCAAGACAGTAGAGAGAGAGATACACTGGTTAGGATCTGAAGGAACGAGCCTCATCTCTGTGACCTTGGATAAATCTAAGTCACCATTGCGTTCTGAATCCAAACCATCAGACTCATCCTCGTCATCCTCAGTTTCAATCTATAATGTTCAAAACTTTAATCAGAAAACCAATGCACAAAAGAAACTGTGAAATTACATATTGAAGTTAACGATCGGTCAGGAGACACAGGGCCGATGTATGGTAAAGACACACAACCATGAATACAAAACCAAGCAAGCAAGTGATTCTTGTGTAATATATATCTCATTCGCACAATGTGTAAAGAATGTTCTTAAAGATTGCAGAATTGATCTCAGAACATCATTCTAAACTTATTCAGAGTTCATATAGAACAAGCAAAAAGAATTGATAAAGAAATCGAAAGAACAAATAAAGAGGTTAGTGTTCAGAGAACAAGATAAATTTCCCTTGCAAACTGAAGTTTCACATCACGCAATTAGGACAAAGTACACTTCAGAAAAGAAAAAAAAGTCCATATTGCTGCTGGAGTGCATTGCTAAATATGAAAACATGTACCTGAGTGTATAAACAAGGAGAGGTGTAGGCCTCTGGGTCTCTGGATACAGCGTGCAGTGATATAGACAAGAAGTCCAAAGCATAACCTTTCGCCTTGTCAGTGTCACTCAACCAAATCACTTGCCTAAAAAATCCCAACTGACTGTTCAAATGGATTCTAATTTGTCTAGGGGGGCGGGGTGGGGGAATTTGACCATCCCTTTCAAATGGATTCTAATCCCGGCTAACAGTTTAAATTAATGAGAGAGAAAATGACATACTTGGTGGAGATATATAGAGTGCCAGGGAACTCAGGGGGCTGATTGCCGAGGACAATAGAAACACCAGGCCGAACATGCATCAGCTCCTCACCATTCACCGCATCCAAAACTGGTTCATCAACACCGTTTCTTTCAACTCGAGCAGTGAATTCTTTAATCCCTGCTACCATTTTGCTTGCTCACTCGGGTTTCTTCCTTTGCATTTTCAAAACAAAAAATGATGTTGATAGACAGCACATGATCACTAAATTACTCCAATAAATTGTAATATACATACATACATACACACACATTGTATATATATACATACATACTTACGAGCCACTAATTCATCACAAAGAAGCAATTAATTAACTTAAACAAACTAATCTGCAACCCATATGAGTAGTTGAAGTTAACCAATAAAATGGGAGCGGTCAAGCAAAGTAAAAAGGGGCAATTTGATTCTTATATTTTCCCACCAATTTTCTCAGAAACCAAACAGTAAAACTAACGGGAAAACTATCGAACCCCCAAGGATTGAATTTTGTTCAAAATTATCGGAACAATGAACAATGAATGAACAGTTAACGAACCGATTTACAGAAATATAAAGCAAGATGAATTCAAACAAAAAAAATAAAAAATGGGTGAGGATGATTTGGTACCTGGGAAGAGACACAGACTTCGGTTTCTTTGATTTTCTAGGGTTTTACTAATTTTTTTCTTTCAGGGTTTAAAGCGCCAATTTTTTTTTCTCAACCCAAAAAACCGCCACTTTTTCCACCGGTGCGGGCTTCTGGGTTCAAGCTGGAGTATTGGACCGTTGGAAGCTGGCTCGGGCTAGTATTTATCGCGGCCCAACCCTTTTATTGTTTCTGTTTTGTTTGATAATTCGGTCCTTTAATTTTTTTTTTAATACATCGACATTTTTACACTAAAAAAATAAGGAGTTCGGCTAAGCCACACAATGGAAAACCTAATTTGTTATCGAATTCTCCATCCACAAGATTTGAACCTAAGACGTCTCACTTCCAAGCGAAGAAAAATATCACCAGATCGTAGTACTGAGTGACAATTCGGTCCTTTTATTAACTATATTTTATTTTGAACTAATATAAATTAGCATAAGTGAATTTGAAAAGAAAGAAAAAAAACACGACCATCATACAATGTGTTAGATGTTGTCCAATTTAATACGTTCAGTTTCAACATTTTTAAATTCACTAAACATCGATAAAAAATATTAACTCAATTTAATTGAAATAGTCAAGTTCAGGTTGAACTACGACGGGCTTCATTGCTTGGGTGATGTTTGTGTGGTAATAGGAAAGCTCATTATCTTCCTGGCATCCAACATGGAGGCTGGAGAGCACCGCTGGGGAAGATGCGCCAAATCAACAAAGCCTAAGGTATTGATACCTTGTTGGATAAAAAGAAGTCCAAAAAGTAAATTTAAAAGCCAGTTGCGGCGATTAAAAAGCCACCCACGAATCGAAACCATAAATTTGTTGTTGTAAAATTGTATGAAATTGTCATTCGGGTGTCTCAATTTTCAAGTTTTCATAGTTTGGGAAAATTGTATCATTTGTTGTGAGTTGAAACACATTTACAGAGATAATAATTATATGGTAGATCAGTTGACAAACTGGAGTTTTAATATGAATATTGGCGTCCATGTGTTTGATAAGCCTCCTGCTTAGATTGGATCATCGCTCATGGATGATGAAGTCTCTCGAACTTATTTGGTTTCTTATTGTAAGTTAGCTTTGGATTGCATTCCTCATTTCTTTACAAAAAAAACAATGAATTATTATTATTATATCATCTGCCATCATCTAGCTTGTCTTACATAATTACAGAGAGACAAGAAATTGTGCTCAAAACTCATCATTTTTGTCTCTTTTTAAACAAATGAATGAATCTGTATGCACGCATCTAAAAGGTGACGACGCCATTTCAATGGAAAATTAATTGCAAGACAGAAGTGGAATGAAAACTTCTTAGTTTAGTACCTTGACATAACTTTTTCTAAATAAATTTGAAAACTTTCCAATCTAATTTACCATCATCTCTATGATGGCATGAATTTGAAGCATATTATATTAGATTTAGAATAATAAAAGAAATATTTTTTGTTTTAATCTCTTGGTCGAGAATACGATGAATGTGAAATTTTTTATGGTAAATTATGCATAAACCGTCTTTATTCAAATGGATTCTTATTTTTTGGTAAAAACGAGAACTAGTTGTGGGGCTTATTATATATCAAACTTCAATAATCCAAACATTTTTTTTTTTTAATTCTTCATTCATAGATTGAACTCCGCCGTGTAAGTTTATCTTACATTGCCGGTCCCAAGCCCGGATAAAGGAGAAGGGGGAGGGCGTCAGGTAGTCGACAGCCGGCACTCCATGATTACGTCGAATCCTTATGAAAATGAATCCAGAACGAAATCGCGCTAAAGCTAGGGCGTCACCCGTAAGTGGCGCGCTGTGTGGCCCGAGCACAGTGATAAGTGAGCAAGGGTCGCTGTATCTCCATCGGCACCCGGATGCAGTGTTAAATGAGCAATGGGGCTATAGAAACTTCTTTTCGAACGACTCCACACACAAAAGAAGTACTTTGATCCTATTAGACGGGGAAGGGTGAAGAAGCTAGGACAGAAGGGTAGAGTTCAAGAGAGCAAAATGCGTTTAGGAACGTGGAATATAGGAACCTTGACGGGAAAATCTATGGAAGTAGTAGAAGTTATGGTGAGGAGAAGGATAAATATTATGTGCCTACAAGAAACTAAGTGGGTTGGTCGTAAGGCAAAGGATCTAGAAAACTCAGGGTTTAAACTATGGTATTCGGGCACAAATAGAACGAGAAACGGTGTTGGCATCATTGTGGACAAGACCTTGACACAAGATGTTGTAGATGTCAAGAGGGTAGGAGATAGAATCATGGCAATCAAGATTGTAATAGGACAAGAACTTATCAATGTGATTAGTGCGTACGCACCTCAAGTAGGGTTGGATACGAGTTCGAAGGAGAAATTTTGGGATGACCTTGGAGACTTGGTGCAAGGAATTGCTCAGACGGAGAAGTTATTTATAGGAGGAGATTTAAATGGACACGTGGGCAGGGAGACAGGCAACTATGGAGGTTTTCATGGTGGCCATGGTTTTGGGGAGAGAAACGAGGATGGGGAAGCTATCTTGGATTTTGCAATGGCATATGATCTCTTCTTAGCCAACACATTCTTTAAGAAGAGAGAAGAACATGTGATCACCTACAAGAGTGGGTCGTCAAAAACACAAATAGATTTTCTTCTAATGAGGAAAGGGGATCGTATAACTTGTAAGGATTGCAAAGTTATACCAGGAGAGAGCGTGGCTAATCAACATCGCTTGTTGGTGATGGATGTACATATCAAAAGAGTGAGAAAAAAAGAACAAGACTTGGAAGTGCCCAAGGACTAGATGGTGGAATCTAAAAGAAGAAAAATAAGCCATTTTCAAAGAGAAAGTAATCACCCAGTGTGTGTGGGATAGAGAGGGGGAAGCTAACCAAATGTGGGATTTCATGGCTAGTTGTATCCGAAAAGTAGCAAAAGAGGTATTATGAGAGTCCAAGAGCTTTGCCCCACACCAAAAGGAATCTTGGTGGTGGAATAAGGAGGTACAAACAAAGGTGAAGGCTAAGAAGGAATGCTGTAAAGCCTTATATAAGGATAAGACCGATGAAAATGGTAAAAGGTATAGAAAAGCGAAGCAAGAGGAGAAGAAAGCTGTGAGAGAAGCTAAGTTAGCGGCTTATGACGATATGTATAAGCGACTAGATACCAAAGAAGGAGAGTTGGATATCTATAAACTAGCTAGAGCAAGGGAAAAGAAGACAAGGGACCTAAATCAAGTGAGGTGCATCAAGGATGAGGATGGAAAGGTTCTTGCTACAGAGAACGCGGTTAAAGACAGATGGAAATGTTATTTTCATAATCTTTTCAATGAAGGACATGAAAGGAGTGCTTCTTTAGGGGAGTTGAGTAACTCAGAAGAGTGTAGAAACTACTCTTTTTATCGTAGAATCCGGAAGGAAGAAGTGGTTGTAGATTTGAAGAAGATGAAGCATAGAAAAGCAGTAGGCCCAGACGATATACCAATCGAAGTGTGGAAAGTTTTGGGAGAGACAGGTATAACATGGCTCACTGACCTTTTCAATAGGATTTTGAAAACGAAGAAGATGCCAAATGAGTGGCGAACGAGAACTTTGGTGCCTATCTACAAGAATAAGGGCGATGTACAAAATTGCATGAACTATAGGGGTATTAAGCTAATGAGTCATACAATGAAGCTCTGGGAGTCATTGAGCATAGATTGAGGTAAGAGACACGGGTTTCGGACAACCAATTCGGGTTCATGCCAGGGCGCTCAACCATGGAGGCAATCTATCTCTTACGAAGATTGATGGAAAGATATAGAGATGGGAAAAAGGATTTACACATGGTCTTTATAGATTTGGAAAAAGCGTATGATAAGGTCCCAAGAGACATTCTTTGGAAGATTTTAGAGAAGAAAGGAGTACGAGTAGCATATATCCAAGCTATACAGGATATGTATGAAGGAGCAAAGACTTCCGTAAGAACTCATAAAGGACAAACCGAAAGCTTTCCCATAACTGTAGGATTACATCAAGGCTCATCCTTAAGTCCTTACCTTTTTGCGTTGGTAATGGATGAGTTAACAGGACATATTCAAGATGATATTCCTTGGTGTATGCTTTTCGCAGACGATATAGTGTTGATAGATGAAACTCAGGAAGGGGTAAATGCAAAGCTTAACCTTTGGAGAGAAGTGTTGGAATCTAAAGGTATTCGCCTAAGCCGATCAAAGACAGACTATATGGAGTGCAAGTTCAGTGCAAATGGAGGCCAAAACGAGTTAGGGGTGAGGATCGGAGATCAAGAAATACCAAAGAGCGACCGTTTTCGTTACCTAGGATCTATCTTGCAAAAGAACGGAGAATTAGATGAAGATCTCAACCATAGAATACAAGCTGGATGGATGAAGTGGAAGAGTGTATCCGGCGTGTTGTGTGATCGCCGTATGCCACTGAAGCTCAAGGGAAAATTTTATAGGACGGCAATAAGGCTAGCGATGCTGTATGGCACAAAATGTTGGGCGGTGAAGCATCAACACGTACACAAAATGGGTGTAGCGGAGATGAGGATGCTTCGTTGGATGTGTGGGCACACGAGAAAGGATAAGATTAGGAATGAGGATATCCGGGGTAAAGTAGGAGTAGCCGAAATTGAAGGAAAGATGAGAGAAAATCGGTTACGGTGGTTTGGACATGTGCAAAGAAGACCTACTGACGCTCTGATTAGAAGATGCGACTATGGGACAGAGGTTCAGGGCCGAAGGGGTAGAGGAAGACCTAGGAAAACTTTGGAAGAGACCCTAAGAAAAGACTTAGAGTACTTGGATCTAACAGAGGACATGACACAGGACAGAACACAATGGCGTTCTAAGATTCATATAGCCGATCCCACTCAGTGACTTGGATTTTCCAAGTCTCCAACCGAGAAGTTTTCCTCACTCGGGAAATTAAGGGAACACTACCTCAACCTACATGCTCCACTCACAAAGCTTCAACATACAAGCTTCAACAAAAGAAAATTCAAAGAACTTAGCGAAGAAAGCTTTGATGTATTTAACACAATACGTTGAAATGAAGGAAAGCTTATTTATTGATATCCCCGATAAGTTACAAATATGTACATATACTTGAGTCAAAATAAACAAACAAGAGGGAGCCTTCACAAATGTTGCTTAGGAGAAGTCTCAGCAGTCGGTAGAGCCCCAGAAAGAGAAGGCACCGGAGGGATCATTCGGAACCTCAGTACTGGACATAACCCTAGAAAGATGAGGCATCAGAGGTTGATCATTTGGAGCTTCATTACGCGGTACAGCCCCAGAAGACGAAGACAATAAATGCCTTTGGAACAAACCCACAAATCTCTGATGATCAAGTAAAACCTGACCATCAGATTCCTTCATCTGGTCAAGCTTCCTCTTCATGTTTGTAGCATAGTCATGTGCGAGCCGGTGCAACTGTTTATTCTCATGCTTGAGTCCTCTAATCTCCTGTTTGAGACTCATCACTTCAGCCGCCAATGATTCAACTTGGCGGGTTCGAGCAAATAGGCGTTGGGCCATATTAGACACAGAACCTGCACACTGAACACTGAGAGCCAGAGAATCCTTAACAGCCAACTCATCAGACCGTTTGGGAAGTAGTCTGTTATCTTTGGGAGTGAGAAGGTTCCTGGCCAATACCACAGCGGTCATATCATTCTTCATCACGGAATCCCCAACGGTAAGAGGACCAGTAGGGGAGACGAAGGATGGACGCCATATGTTGTCTGGAGAAGGCGGGGCTGCCTCTTCAACAAGGTTCAAGTCAAAACGGCGGTCGGAGGGGCCAGACATTTTCAAAGGTGTTGAAGAGAGAAGAGGTCGGACAAATCAAGATCTTAGAAGTGCAAGAATGGAGCTTCTACTGGTGGATATTCAAGTGTGTTTTGGAACTTAATGTCAGCCCCTATAAAAATCTGCACTCGACGAAGCTTTAGAAATCGAAGAGGTGCCTGCTCAGAAATCGAATAGGCATTTGCTTTCTCAAAAGCTGGGCTGCTCAGAGACCACGAGGGTCGATCTCAGAAATCGAAGAGGCGTTTGCTTTCTCAAAAGCTGGGCTACTCAAAGACCACGAAGGCCGATCTCAGAAATCGAAGAGGCTTGCTTTCTCAAAAGCTGGGCTGCTCAGAGACCACGAGGGCCGATCTCATAAATCGAAGAGGCACCTACTTTTCCAGCCTTGTCAGCACCTGTCACACGCACACTCAACTTTGCGGAAATTATGGGCATTCTGTCGAAGATTTCTGGTGAAGTAGAAAGCACATGAATCGTACTGTTCAATCACCCACTTCCCACACGCAACAGTAGCTCATGGGTACCACAGATAACTTTACCAAAGTTCTCTGACAAAGTTGAGACACGTGAAGCTTGCAGCTCCCACTACATCGCTCTGACCAAGAAGGGTAAAAGAATAGCAAATAAACAACACTAACAAAGTTTAGACACATAAATTTTGAAGGTCTAGCTACCATATTATTACCCACAAGGGTAAAGGGACAGTACCACTGCTGGATAATTGGAAAGTCCCGGTGTGTCAACCTCTGTGCTTCGTGGCAAGGTAGACTAGCAAACATGCCCAACCTTTACTCACATTCGAGAAAACACTCCCAACAAGATTGCTTGCTCCAAAATCGAAGAGGCACCGCCCTCCGAATCTCGAGAGCCAGACTCCCAACATGATTACTTTCTCAAAAATCGAAGAGAGGGTAAAGGAACAGTACCACTGCTGGATAATTGGAAAGTCCATGTGTGTCAACCTCTGTGCTTCGTGGTAAGGTAGACCAGCAGGATTACTTTCTCAAAAATCGAAGAGGCATCGTTCTCCGAATCTCGAGAGTCAGATCCCTGACAGGATTGCTTGTTCGAAAACCGAAGAGGCACCACTTTCCCAACTTCAAGAGCTGGATCTCCTTGGATAAAGCTTGTCTGTAATCTTCACACGCAACATCAGCTTTCCAGATACCACAGACCACTTTTTCAAAGTGCTCTGACAGAATTAAAACATGTGAAGCTAGCAGCTCCCACTACCGTGCTATGACCAAGCAGGGTAAAGGAATAACATTATTACTTGATGTTAGGGAGACTCCTATATATGTCGACCTCCATCCCCAACGGACAGGCAGACCTGCAAAAATGCTCAACCCTTCCTCTTATCTGAGAGGGCACTCCCAACAAAGCCTTTCGAAATATTCAGCTTTCTTTTCCCCCGATAATACCTCTGTAAACAAGCTATACTAGAGCAAGAATAGCTCATATCATCAGGGTTAAAAGCAAGAGTATCCCATATCATGCTTTTTCCCTGTCTTTTCCTTTGGCCTTGTTCTTACCTGCAAGACAAGGAGAATGAGAGCAATCAGTCAGCACTTTGAATCAAGCTTCCAGCCAGGAACTGACTGCCTGTAACCCCTTACCTAATTACTTACCTGGCATTGCTCTCAAGTACTCATCTTCAACATCTTATGCTTCCAGGGAAGATACCACACCTGCCTGAGGAACAGATAGGGCAAGTGAGAAGGATACAAGGAAGCATGTGGAGACAAGCGTAATAGCACACGTGCCGATACATCCACTACTCTGTCAAAAGCAAAAGTATCTCATATCAGCAGGGTCGAACGTACTCTAGATTTGATGGACTTGTTTTGACCCTCAAATTCTTCAGTCGGCCTTATACTCTGGAGGAAACCAGAAAACCCTCCAGCCCAGTTCAAGAATAAGCCAGTGGAAAGTTACTTCTTCAAAAGCAGAAGTATCCCATATCATCTATTCTCATTTTTCTTCTCTTTATCCTTCATGCTGCCTGCAAGATATGGAGAATGTGAACAATCAGCCGGAGCTCTGATTGCTTACCTTGTCTGTCACCTCTTTCAGTAGATTCCCTAGCTCGGCGACTTGGGGGACTCCTACTACATGGTTTGTATCGCGCTTGACCAAGCCTGAAACTACAAGTAAGCTTCAAGTGAAATTGATACATTACCTTGTGCATCTCCACCAGTTACAGATACCACCCATGGATGGAGGAAGAGTACTTCCAGAGAAGATGCCACATCTACCTATGAGACAGATAAGGCAAGTCAAGACGATACCACACTCCGGTACTTAGAAGTTTCGTGGTTACGAGATCATTCTCCCACAATATTTCCTAATGTCATTTGTACTAAATCATTCACTTGTACTCACTAAAGGAGAGTTTGAACCTATGTACTTGTGTAAACCCTTCACAATTAATGAGAACTCCTCTATTTCGTAGACGTAGCCAATCTGGGTGAACCACGTACATCTTGTGTTTGCTTTCCTATTTCTATCCATTTATATACTTATCCACACTAATGACCGAAGCAATCTAGCGAAGATCACAAAAAGTGACCGTTTTCGCTACCTAGGATCTATCTTGCAAGAGAATGGACAATTAGATGGAGATCTTAACCATAGAATACAAGCTGGATGGATGAAGTGTAAGAGTGCATCCGGCGTGTTGTGTGACCGTCGTAGGCCACTGAAGCTCAAGGGAAAATTTTATAGGATAGCAATAAGGCCAGCGATGTTGTATGGCACAGAATGTTGGGCGGTGAAGCATCAACACGTACACAAATTAGGTGTAGCGGAGATGAGGATGCTTCGTGGGATGTATAGGCACACGAGAAAGGATAAGATTGAGAATGAGGATATCCGAGGTAAAGTAGGAGTAGCCAAAATTGAAGGAAATATGAGAGAAAATCGGTTCCGGTGGTTTGGACATGTGCAAAGAAGGCCTACTGACGCTCCGGTTCAAAAATGTGACTACGGGACAGAAGTTCAGGGCCGAAGGGGTAGAGTAAGACCTAGGAAAACTTTGGAAGAGACCCTAAGAAAAGACTTGAGTACTTGGATCTAACGGAGGACATGACACAAAACCGAACGCAATGGTGTTATAGGATTCATATAGCCGACCCCACTTAGTGGGAAAAGGCTTTGTTGTTGTTGTTGTTGTTGTTCATTCATAGATTGTCCTTGTTAAAAACTCAATTCAGCATAAAACCATTTACTTATTTAATTGCCGTGATGAAATTTAAATGTTTGTTAAAATATAGTGTTCGTCAATTTTTTTTGCACTCAATTAGATGCCTCAAATATTCTTAATTTGACTAATACATTACAAATATAATCTATAAAGAACAACTTAAAAAATATATAATTTAAATCGTTGAAGCTCAATATAAAATAGAACTGAAAACTAATTATTTTTTATATTTGCCTTGTTTATGGGCTGTCGGTACGAGGAGTTATGATTTAAATTTTTAAAATTCGGGATATTATCATAATTCATAATATCATATATATATATATATATATATACAGCTGGCTGGGCCATTGGCATATTAATGTCGTAATAAAAAGAGATGTTCATCATTTCGACGTTGACCCTTAATTTACCATACGTCTTCAAATATCCCGATTTCTTTTAAGTAACGACCACACAAAGAAATGATTGACTTGATGAACAAACCCTAATCACTATTAAATAACCCTTTGCTGAATCCTTGTGAATTTAATTAGGTATATAAGCTAGAAGATGGAGAAGTTGCATGCATGAATCAATATCGATACACGTCAAGACGCAAAACAAGTGCTTCACTTAACCAAGTTTATATCACTGGAAGTCATAGGGACATTCTGTTGTATGGATAAGTTTTTATTGAAGTGATTATATTGATTTAGCGTGAATTTGTATAAACACAAAAAGTAAAATTTTACACAGCTTCTACAGTTACAAGCATCATGCTATATGTACACAAATTTGGTGTAAAGATCACAAATGCAACAAGTCTATATGAGAGCAGACATGGAAAGTACAACTCTACACGGCTATTTTAATTACAAGCATTATCAGTACAAATTTGTTGTAAAGACTACAAACACAACAAATTTACATGAAAACAGACAAAATTATCGCTAACAAGCTAAACCACGTCAAAGCCATCACTTAACCAAGTAATGGTATGGGAATGTAGTCACTTCACAAATAGAAAAGAGATGAAAAAGTGGCTTCTTGCATGCATGCTTAGTGCTTCCAATTATGAACTATTAAGAGATGCCTTGTCCCTTCTGCAAAGGAACTTGGAAAAGTTTCATGATAAGGAGGATGATAAAAGTATAGTACATAGAGACAAAGAATCAATCTTCCAAAGCACATTAAAAATAGCACATTACTAAATAATTAAAAACAAATACTTCCATCCCTTTACCATATGCATACATTGTCCACAAATTAATTTTTTTCGACAGCTCCAGCACACCACTACTGCATCTGCATGCAGCACACCAAGATTAATACCTAAAAAGCAGCACTGTAGAACTCGTTTTTTATGGTCGAAATCAGCACTGTAGAATATATATAATAAGGAGAATGCTTGCAGTGACAAACCTTCTTTTTTGGGTGAGTGTGCCAGACAAACCCTAATATATATGGTTAAGATCCGAAAACACAGGTATTTTAACACATATTTTGACGTTTATTTTGTAAAACTAACTTCGTAATGTATTTAAAGAATCTGAATTGTTTATTTTTCAATTCATCATTTATAGATTAATGACTATCATTTAATTTAACAATCTTATAGATTCGAATTTATGTGATTTCTAATGGATATGATTTTAATTGAAGACCTAAAAAAATAATCAAAATTAAATCAAGCCCACAAAAAACAACTAAAATAACAACAATACTAGATTAATTTTCTAACATGCGCCCCCGATTCTGACCTCTCTATATATATCAAATGAAATAAGCGCTTTTGTGGTGCAGTTCTAGTTATTCCAATTTAAAGGCTTCTACTTCATATATCGAAGGTCTGGAACTCCGTCTGAGAAGTTAGATTATGTTGGGGTTTTCAAAATATTGGTTACTTATGTGCTAACTAAGGTAGCTAGTGTGGTCCTGTGTTCACAAACACCAATTGATCGGTTGCTTTCACCAAATTACAAGCAATGTGGTTTCTATTACAATCTCAAAACAAGATATACATTGCCTTATTATCCTACATATATCATCATCTTGTTTATTATGCGATCAGATTAAACGATGATTAGATACAATCACGTTAAAATATATTTTGTCCCCAAACAATTGAGGCTGGACTTTGTCATTAAACAAGTCTTTCCTTGCTGTTTGGTGTAGCTTTTCCACCGTTTAAAAAAATCCATTTTTCATAGCAAAAGCAGTTCATGCGTACGTTTTTCCAGAACAAAAGCATATTGTAGGGATTTTTCCAAGCCAAGTTTGACTGTGCTAGTCTTAACAAAAGTGCTTTTCGACTACTTTGGCAGAAGTTGAAATACAACTTTTAACTAAAGGGAACTAAAATTCCACCGATCTATGCTCGTTTAAATACCAAATATAATGCTAATTAACCAACATAATAGGCTTAATTAGTTATATAAGAACAATTCCACCCGTTTTAAAAGGACAGAGACAAGGCAAGTGGAAAGGCATGTGAACTTTTCCAAAGAGAAATGAGAAATGGTCCTTCCCTTCCACGGTACTGCGTGGGGTGGCTATCACCCTCTAGAATAAGGAGAACCTTTCCTTTGGGGACCAATATATTATAGGGTA
Source organism: Malus domestica (assembly GCF_042453785.1). Taxonomy (NCBI): domain Eukaryota; kingdom Viridiplantae; phylum Streptophyta; class Magnoliopsida; order Rosales; family Rosaceae; genus Malus; species Malus domestica. Next base: position 28,377,558 of record NC_091661.1, read on the forward strand.
CCTTATATTATATATCACATTCTCATATTACAACACTTACAAAAGAAAAAAGGAGTTGGTGGTGAGGGCCTGAAAAGGATGTTCGATGACGATGAAGCTCCTACCACGAAAGTCATGGATTGCTGGTGGGGAAATGACAGCGGGGATGATCGAAATAGAGGGCGGAGGAAAAGAACAAATGAGAGAGTTGAGTTAAAATTATTATCACTAAACTACAGTACTAAATAAAACAAAATTTATAACATTAATCTTATAGTTAAACAATTTCTAATTTAGTTTATTTTTAAGAAAGTAGGTCTTTAAAGTGTGGCGTATAAATTGGACGATCTGATGGCCAAGCAAGCAACATCCACGATGAAAATTAGAGTTGTAAAAATAAAATGCAAAAAAAATCAAGTGAGAACGTTGCTATCCAGAAAACGTAAATGCGTTAGAAAAATTCAAATGAAAAGGAAACAAATAAGAAAATAACAAAGGGAATACAAATTATTTTAGCTAAGACAAGAACTAATGGGTCACTGGACGTGGGCAAGGCAGCAGTGTGGTGTCAGAATTTCTGGTACGGCAGGCACAGCCAAAGAGAGAAAGACAACCCTACCAAAAACAAAGAAGCAACCAATTACTCACTCTCCCAACCAACCCAGTCCCAGACATTAAATATGGCATTTTATTTGAATTTTGGGTATTCGTACACGGCTAGATCTACGACCACCGGACACGTGGAGTTTCCAGGGTAGTTTGATAAGTTTGGACCAACTAGATTGGGGAAATTGCTGGGGTTTACTATGAGGTTGCATGCAGTGGATTCTTACAATTTGAATTCGAAATTGCTGGGTGGAGAACTGCGTGCTTCTGGTCGACCACATGACGGACGTAAGGCTACGGCCATACAACTCTAGTTATTACAAATAAAATTTGAATTTGACCGTCTACGTAGTATTTTGATTTTTTTTTAAATTTTACTCTCCATCTGATTTGTCAAATTAAACTATTATCTTATTACACTAGTTTTTTTTTTTAACAATTGCTATTATATATTTTTACATATATAAATAATTGATAATAGAAATTCATATGACGACTAGTACTGATTCTGATTTGGTATTGAGGTGATTCTGAAAAAAATTTGCTATAAAAAAAAGCCGGGAACTTTTTTATGTTTGGTAAACATTCAGCTTTAGTTTTTTTTTACAGTTTTGGTTGTAAAAAAACCAAAAACACAAAGCTGCAAAACCCAGCTTTGAAAAACTAGCTTTTTTCACATATGTTTTACATAAAAGTTTATCAAACACTATAATATTGTTTTTTTTTTCAAAAACATTTTTACAAAAAAGTTAACCAAACACTCAGCTACTTTATTTTACAGCACAGCAGAAACAGTTTTTTTTTTTCAAAGCACAACAATACCAAATCACTCCCTAATCCCATATTCCAGCTTCTTCAGTATCGTCCATTAGTGCTAATAGTCAAACTTGTCGGTTCCATCTCCATGCCCTACACAAATAATGTCATCAATGGCTCGCCGTCAAAGCGAGCAGTTTGATCACCTGCATATGTATCATCATCCACCACATAATTTTCACATCCATTGATTTCAAGCCCCCAAAAAATGCCATGGATATAATGATCCAAATCTCTTAGAAAACAAGGCGAGTTTGTTCTAATTGGGGTTGGACATGCTAGGTTAGTAGATGGGCAACGAAAAGAGGGACTGAGATGAGGAGAACTGAGAAGGAGGTGGATAAGGGAGGGGACGAAATTTGCACAGAGATGGAAAACACAAGAGGGAAGAGAAAATGGGGGAGAGAAGAAAACAATAAAAAAAAATCTAATAATTAATTAAAAAGCATTTGACACTGCTGTCAAATTTGGCAGAAGATATGTCATTTCATGTCATATCACATCAGATTTGGCTTCTGGGTTGGAAATCATTGCTGCCGTCTTTTGTTACCGTTATTACTGATTTGGACATTTTGATATCTTCTTTGGAGATGCTCTAACCCTATCATTTTCAAGGTTATTCAACATAATAGTTAGAATTATGGTGTTAAATACAATTTTTGGAACATGTTTGGAAGTGTTTTAGTTTTTTTAATAGTTGTGAAGCCCAACGTGTATGAAAGTGTATTAGAGCAGGTTGACTCACGTATGAAGCTCACGACCATACGTGCTCCACGTTATTTGGTTTGTATTGTCCATGTGTTTGGCTTGAATGTTCTCACACATGAGGGGCATGTGAGAATGCGAAGACAAAGTCTCGCGTCAATGAAAGACCAAACAATGCGAAGGCTTATAGTTAATTGTTTTGTGTAAAACCAACTTTCTTCAGATTGATGACCATGCTTTATGTGTAGCTCAATTCGCTTAATATGTTATCATCCTTTTATTATTAAAATAAGAAAGATGATTTGCTATCCATTTATATTCGAGGTGGGATCTCTTACAATTCTACGAGTATAGATGTGCTTAATTTGACCTCAACATAAAGAAATAATGAATTTTCACTCTCTTAACTCATTCATCATACAACTAATCATGTTAACGTCTCACTTAGTTATAAATCCCCATTACTAAGCTCGATAAAGCATAACAAGAAAACAAATCAGAAAGGTAATTTTGTCACTTTATTTTCTTCCCATACACTTTTATTGTTTATTTATTTTTCTTTCTCTTAGTTTTGTGGTTCCTTGGTTCTCTAAAATCCATTTGCATAAGTTAAAACTTGGGTTTTATGTCCCCAGATAAAAAATAAAGGGCAGGTTAGCTTTGTTAACTCTTCCCATGTCCTCTAAACCCAAAATGGTAATACTCCCATACAGCAACACTACACCTGCTCCTGTACTCCCTCAATCAACAAGTCAACCAATCCAACGGTCCGAACTAAGCCATTCTCTCTTCTATTTTCCTTTGTTTCTGATTCACTCCTCACACAGCTTTAGCACACTACCACTGAAGAAAGTTAACCACACCCTCTGTTACTTTGACTCTTCTCACAGACAGTGACCACCTTCTCTTTGATCTAGAGAGAGAAGCTGAGGACAGAGAGAGAGAGAGAGTACTAGCTTGGTTCTTATAACAGAGGAGAAAACAACCATTTTCAACCCAAACCAAAACATGGGTTTTGCTGTTCTTCTCATCTCCTTCCTGATTTTCTTCACAAACCCCTTATGGGTTTGTGGAAACTTAGAGTTAAAAGCACTTTTGGACATGAAATCGCTTTTGGACCCCCAAAGCTTGTATCTTTCTTCGTGGACCGTCAATGGCAACCCCTGCGGCGGGTCCTTTGAAGGAATAGGGTGCAATGAGGCGGGTCAAGTCGTTAACATTTCGTTGCAGGGAAAGGGGCTCACTGGGAAGCTATCTCCCGCCATTGCAGGGCTCAAGCATTTGACTGGCATTTACTTGCATTACAACTCTCTGCATGGAGAGATTCCCAGAGAGATTGCCAACTTGACGGAGCTGAGTGACTTGTATTTGAATGTGAATAATCTCTCCGGAGTGATCCCTCCCGAGATCGGAAATATGAGCAACTTGCAAGGTTAGCTGAATTTTTTTTCTGAAAAAGCTTTGATTTTTTTTTATTGTGGGTTTTTGTTGTTTCATTTAAGTTAATCTGAATGATTTAGGGCTAGTTTTTGGACTGCCTCTGTAAGAGTCACTTTTAGCAGAAGTACTTTTATTATAAATATGGTGAAAATTTTATTGAAAATAAACACTAGGAAGTGCTTCCATGAAAAACACTTGGATTGGAAGTGCTTCCTGGAAAAGAACTTGGACGTGCTTCTTGAAGCTTGTCCAAAAAGCACTTTTACTATAACCCAGTTTCCATCAAATGTTATTGTAAGTGCTTTTTAGTTGTCAGAAAACAATTTTAGGTTTTCCAAGCAATCAATCCCAACAGACCTTTTAAGTACATAAATAGTGGGTCTGTTGAAAGATTTGAACTTTGTTTTTGTATGTTTTGTTTATCTTTTTGGTTATTCAAGTAGCTTTGATTTTATGTGATCCTCATTTGCATGGATGAAAAAGCACTTATTAAGTTGGCTGATTTAAGTGCTTTCTGTTTCCCAAATGACTTGTTATTAAAGTTTCAAGCTTGTTAAATTTCCTCATCTAGGGTTTGTGTTTTGCTTTTCAGTTTTGCAACTTTGCTATAATCAGCTCACCGGAAGCATTCCCACGCAGCTGGGATCTTTGAAAAACCTGAGCGTTCTTGCTCTGCAATCTAACCACTTAACCGGCGCAATACCGGCAAGTTTGGGGGACTTAGAAATGTTGATGAGACTGGATTTGAGTGTCAATCATCTTTTCGGTTCTATTCCCACAAAACTTGCTGATGCCCCGGTGCTTGAAGTTCTAGACGTTCGGAATAATACTCTATCCGGCAATGTACCTCTTGGTAAGAACAGTCTAACATCTCAAATTCTGACCTTTAGAAGAAGAAATTGCAGTACCCATTACTCATGTTGAAATGTTGAAAAAGTAATAAAACCCTTGATCAATTTCAGCTTTGAAGAGACTTAATGAAGGATTCTCTTATGAAAACAATCTGGGATTATGTGGAGCTGGATTCATGTCCTTAACCGCCTGCACTACTTCCGGTCATCCCAACGCGAGTAGACCCGAACCCTTTGGAGCCGGCGTGCCAACAAGAGACTTCCCGGAAACTGCAAATGTGCCTTTGCCCTGCAACCAAACTCGTTGCTCCAATTTGTCAAAATCCCATCAAGCCTCTGTTGCTGTTGTTGTTGGTGTCATTGTAGTAACTATTGCATTATCAGGTGTGGGGTTTGTATTCTTTACCCAACACCGACGCAGGAAACAGAAGCTTGGTAACTCATTTGATACTGCTGAAGGCCGTTTTAGTACTGACGAGGCCAAAGCCAATGGAGTTTACAGGAAGAATGGATCTCCTCTCATCAGCCTTGAGTATGCCAACGGCTGGGATCCTTTAGCTAATGGGAGGAATTTAAGTGTGTTTGCACAAGAAGTCTTCGGTAGCTTTAGATTCAATTTGGAAGAGGTGGAGACGGCTACTCAGTATTTCTCAGAGGTGAATTTATTGGGTAAGAGTAACTTCTCTGCAACATATAAAGGAATACTACGAGATGGGTCTGCTGTTGCCATTAAGAGCATTGGCAAATCATGCTGCAAGACGGAGGAATCTGAATTCTTGAAGGGATTGAACATGTTAACCTCGTTGAGGCACGAAAATTTGGTGAAGTTGAGAGGGTTTTGTTGCTCAAAGGGCCGGGGAGAATGCTTCCTCATTTATGACTTCGTTCCAAATGGAAATTTGCTGCAGTATCTTGATGTCAAGGACGGCGACAACCATGTTCTTGAATGGACTACTAGGGTTTGTATTGTGAAGGGCATTGCTAAAGGTCAGTATATGTTCCTTTTTAGCTATTTTACATGGAGTCAGTTTCTGATTTATCTGTACTGAGCTTTGTTCTGTTGGTCAGGTCTATCCTATTTACATGGATACAAGCCAAACAAACCTCCCCTTGTTCACCAAAACATCTCGGCTGAGAAGGTGCTGATCGACCAGCGATACAACCCCTTGCTCTCCGACTCTGGCCTGCACAAGCTTCTAACCAATGATGTTGTCTTCTCAGCACTCAAGGCCAGCGCTGCAATGGGATACCTAGCTCCCGAGTACACCACCACAGGACGGTTCACAGAGAAAAGTGACGTTTATGCATTTGGGGTGCTCATTCTCCAAATCCTATCAGGGAAGCGGAAAGTCACCAGCGCAATGCGCATTGGTGCTGAGTCAGGCAGGTTCCAAGATTTCATCGACCAAAACCTCAATGGAAGGTTCTTCGAATACGAAGCATCCAAGCTTGCAAAGACTGCTTTGCTTTGCACCCATGAGTCTGCGATTGAGAGACCTTCCATGGAAGAAGTTGTTCAGGAGTTGAGTAATTGTAGCAGTTGTGTCTGACTCCTGGGTGCTGTCTTTTGTGTTCAACCATTGCGTCAGGACTATTCAGATCGGTAATGGACGACTAATGGTTAGCTGAAAACTAACTGCTAACTTCGGATGTAATTCTAGGATTTTTATGTTGTAATGTTGTGTCCTCTTTCTTGAGGACCAAGCTTTGTTGTGAATGTTGTTAGACCATTGTTTAATGTAGTAGCCTTTAGATGGTTTTTTATGTTTTGACAAAGTAAAATTCTAATCTAATCTAATTTACGGGGAAGGGTATTTGAACTTGGGCGTAGCGGAGGGGGCAGGCACACTACCCTTGCCAACTAGTTAAACCGGCATTTGTTGAGGTTGGATCTTATGAGGGATTTTCTTATTAATCGCATGTTTTTTAGTGCATATTCGTTTTTTGATTACTTTCATCGGCGGTGATCTATTGGCCTGCAAACCAAGACATCAGTTTGAAGGATCTCCTTGTCTCCAAATCATAGAGAAGTATGATTTGGCTTTTGTACTGATTAATTGCCAAGTTGGTCATAATTTAAGGTTTTGGTTCTCACCCTACACCCTGGTGTCTACAGAACTATATGGGCATCAGACCGAAGGTTGCTGTAGTTTTTGGGCTTGAAGAAGCTGCCTAACCCATACAAAATTCCACAGTTCAGCTCTCTTTCAATTGTAGTGGGAAGCCACCGAACCTTGTAGCATACGTGAGCATGTTGAATCTAGTGTTGAGGTCAAATTAAACACTCTCTAAGTTCTCATGTTATTAAAAGAACATGAGTTGGCTAGCTGGGGGTAAAGTGAAAAGAAAACTAATGAAAATGACTTGAAAACTTTGAGTTTTAACTATAAGGACAAAATAAAGGGTAAAGTGATTAGTATCAAGTTTGATTTTTTAGTGTAAAAATGTGATTTTTCGTTAAAATGAACAGCACTGCGAGTTTTTTGTTAAAACTCCCGAAACACGCCCTAAGTTCAATATTATGATTTCGCAGTTCACTTCATCACCAAAAACCCTTTGACTACACAGTTAACATAAATAAGTTTAAAACACTTGTAAAAAATTTAACGCGTTAATAATAAAATGCATTTCCCAAAAACTTTAACTTTCTAGAAAAGTAATCCCATCACTCTAATCATGTTTTCTCAATAGTCAGTGAACGGTGAAAATTGACTTTCATTAAGTCTACTTGAGTTGGTTGTGCTAGGCTGAGTAAGTAAGATTCTAAGTAACTAATTCGATAGATCACAAAGCTTTCTCTCTCTAAATTTTCTTTTATACAGTTTCGTTCTTCATACGATTTCGTATCATCCCTGTACAAAATTTATAAAAAGGCCCTCCTTCAAAGCAAAGTCCATCGAGAGTGGATTACCCGGCACCCAACACACAAAACAGGCCGGCCCCCAGCCAAATCACTCCACCCCAGCCGAATAGACTGGCACCCAACCCAAGCCAGGCAAAAAGATCGGCCCAGAATCAACAGACCCAACTGCTGGGCCATCCACGTTGTCGATGTCGACGCCAGCTCTTCCCACAACCTTCAACCTCTCGCGCAGAGGACTTGAACACCGTGTGGGTGATCTTGGTCCCACTACACACGATCAACACGTCGCAGAGCGAGATCTTGGTGCAGAGCTGCTCGGGGCTGAGATTGTATGAGCAGTTGACATTAGAGCAAGTCCACTAGGAGTGGATTGCCCGGCGGCGCGAGCTTTTCTGAGATGAGGACGATGGGATTGGCGTTGAGTTCGCAGTACACAACACCACGACCAGCCACGGAGGAGCTCGGCGGTGCGAGGTGGGAGTTACTGAGAAAGCAAAGAGGGAGGCCTTGGAGGTGAGAGAGAGGGTGGGGAATCGGAAAAATGGGGAGCGGATTTGGGACGGCGACGGTGTGTGTCAAGTGTATATGGGTGTAATTTATAATAATATTTTATAAGGGAATTGTTATTAGCACTCCAAAAATCTCATTCTACACTCCAAACTTTCTATATTAGGAAAGAAAAATACACTTGTGAGGAGTGTAAAATAAGATTTTTGAAGTGCCAATAACAACCTTCCTTTTATAAAAATATCAAAAATTAATAATATATTTTTATAAAGTCATAAAATAAAAATAAGATTATTTTATTATTTTATAATAAAAATAATAATATTTTAATAAAATTGACTAGGCTATTTTTTGTTAGGGGTGGAGATGCAATTGGCTTATTACTGTTCATTGGGGTCTATCATTGTTCACTAAGTGGATTAAATAGGTTAGGTGCTTGCGCATTTTTTTTAGGGGTGGACTTGCTCTAAGATAGTTTAAAAAAAAAAGGTAGAACAATCTATTGACACTAGAAAACAATCGCTTAAATCAAAACAAAATTTAGCACTCACTGATTGCAAGTTTAAAAATGTCATTATTAATACGTAAAAATAGCTACAAACATAACGTTCACTAAATAATCAAAAGACACTAGAAAATAATCACTTAAATCAAAACAAAGTTTAGCATTCACTGATTGCAAGTTTAAAAATGTCATTATTAATACGTAAAAAGAGTTACAAACATAATGTTCATTAAATAACAAAAGCAATTCAATATTAAACAACCAAACATAACAAAAGAACTTCAAAACTCTAACTTTAATGTTTCACTTGAATATATAACATTATTATAAATAAAATTGAAAAAAAAAATCCCTTTTTAAGGTGTTCACCTTATTATTGACACTCAAAATATCTTATTGTACTCCAAATTTTTATCTTTAGAAAGGAAAAAAAATTACGCTTATAAGGAGTACATGATGATATTTTAAAATGCTAATAAAAGCAATTTTTAAATATAGAACATTAATATATAAATATTAGATGACAAAATTTTTTGGACCCTTTCAAATTTGGAGCCTTGTACGACTGCACATTTCGCTCTCCCTCAATGCCCCTCTGTGTAAATAGTTCAGAACTTCAAGAAATAAACCGCAAAAATGTTTATAAAATCAAAGTACTTGGTAGGCTGAATTACCGAATACAAACCTTATATTACGATAAACTTGTCACTTGCCAAGAGCTTTTTCTTCCAATTCTTCATAAACGTGATTCGATTCCGAGAAAACCATAAGATAATAAGGAGAACGTGCGGCTAAGATTCGTAAGAAGGTGATGAGAAATATGGATATACATGGAGGAAACAAAGTCTGCACGGGCTAACTGATATTTTCAAACTATTAATTCACGTGTTCAGAGAATGTGCTTTCTGCAGGTTCTGCACTACCGGCCTTAATTTTTCAAGATTTACAGCTTTAAATATATATATATATATACAGGGAGCTTAAGGGGAGGGATCCCCATTTTTTCAAAAAAAATGGGGACACGCTCCCCACCGTTAGATTGACTTTAATGAAATTGTGTGGTTGAGATTAAAACACAGACCATAAAATCTCAACCACAGGATTTCATTTAATTCAAATCCAACGGTGGGGAGCGTATCCCCATTTTTTTGAAAAAATGGGGATCCCTCCCCTTAAGCAATTCCTATATATATATATATATATATAACTATTACATGTAACATCACTTGCTATACACATTTCAGATATTACATATATATATAAGAACCTTCAAAACTCCAAAAATAACTAATAATATCTAATCTAATTTGCTTCATTTGGTTTTTAGAGAAGCAATCAATAGAAGGAAACCTTAATTCTCCTCTTAATTAATTAACCCTAAGCTGAAATCCCTTTCCCATGTGGAAACGATGATCTAACCCTAAACACATGCTCTTCACCGGTGCATTTATCAACCCTCACAACCCAATGACTCTTTTTTCCAATCATTTTTGCAGTATCATTTTCTGCTGCTATTCTTGTAACCAGCAACCCTCCTCCGATAGGCAACAACTGAGTCCTTGATCCGCCGGACCGCCATGACCCTTTTCCGAAAGCGTTATGCCCCACAACAGTAGCTCCGTTTTGCTTCCTCCCCACCTGTACCGCTCTAAGAACTGCCTCGTGGTTCTTGAGGTTGCAATCGATAAGCACGAAATCCGCCTCCTTGTAGTAATTTAAAAGAAGATTTTGAGCTTCTCCAATAACAAACTCAATGTGACAAACGTTGACGCCGAGGACTTTTTCAGACAAGTGTAATTCTTCGTTACTGCGAAGAATGCATACAACTCTGCCGCCAGTTTGCTGAGCAGCGGCAGCTAGGGCTAGGGTTTTGGAGTCGGCAGCTCCAGCGCATGCAACAACCATTAGCTTTGCATTGTTGCCCGCTGCTAGGGCTGAAATGAACTCGATCACATCTGGCTCGTTTGCCTTCTGGCCCTGAATTAAAAACACAAGAAAAAACCGGTTAGAAGTGATCGTATTAAACAGAAAAATCTGACATAAAAGTTCCTAAAACTGTAGAAAAAAAGAGTTTGGAAAATAATGTAAAAGAAGACTCACCATTTTGAGGGTTTTGAGGTAGGCTTTTGTGGCATTCTCAGCAGACCAGCGAGCCATGTTGCCCTTTGTATGTGTAGTTATGAGTAAAGCTCTAGATCTTCTTTTCTCTCAAATCCCAACGTTTTAGCTTCAAGTTTGCTGGGGATAAAATATGGAAGGCTGACATATATATAGGGGGCACAGTGGCAATCCAACTGGCCATGTTTGAAAATGTTTATATCAAAAATTAACAAGTTCCAACTAGGAAAGTAGGATTATATAATTATTGTCCTTTTAGTACTAGTTTGTCTGGAAAAACGATGGGCTAAACCGTGTTAGTTAAACCGTGTGTTAATATATATGAGAGTGCTTATAACTTCACTGTAAGAGCTTGACTCTCATCGTTTTGTATAAACTTTATAAAAATTGTAGAATTTTCGAAATAAACTGTCAAATTTTCCTCTTGGTTAATAAATTGAAAGAGAAAAGAAAACTAATATTGACTAAAAAAGGGTTCTATTATTGACGGGAAAAAAAGGAAATTATGAACAAGATATGAATAGGATTTTCCTCTTGGCTAATCTTCCCGTTGAAATATATAGAGCTTGCTTAGTTAGTTAATGACTAATTAGATGAGTTTCCAGGAGGCAGCTCATTAACGTTCAAGCAAACATCGTATATTTATTTTTTATATATAGGAAGTGTATTTTAATATTTGATGGCAAATATAAAATTAAACTTGCACGATGCCAATTATTTGGCTCCAAATAATCATTGATTAGCTGTAATGCCTTATATTGTAGAGACAACATAAGTTGAATATTACATAATACATATACTAGGAGAGCCCCCATGTTATCCGAGGCAAAAAACCAACAAACTTGGCAGTCCTCTATTTGCAAATTAAACTTTATATATTTTAGGGTTAAGCTCATATGAACTTCCCAATCTTTAGAGGTAAGTTCAAGTTGGTCACAATTTTTTTAAAACATTTTATATAACTACCTAGCATTTTAAAAATTAGTCATTCTTTAGGTTATTAGCGTTTAACTTGGCTAAAATGGGTCTATTTGAGGATTCAGAACTCTAAAATGATGTGTTAGTGAAAATTAATTAGTTTCAATACATACCATCGCCTGACATTACTGACATCGTCAATTAACGACAGTGACGTAATTAACTTGACCCCGGGGACCTAACAAGTGTTTATTTTTGTAAACGTTAGGTAGTTATTTGGAATGTTTTAAAAGGTTGACACAATTTTGAATCACCTCTAAAAGTTTGATAGTTATTCGTACTTAACTCTATAATTTAATTAACATGTTTTAGCAACATACACACTACACAAAACACATGCAGTCCTCTTGCGTACAACCTACTTAATTTATGCATATCACTTGATTTTCTATGGTATTAGAAGCTGTTTGAAAATGAATTTTCTAAACTTGATATTAACACATAGAATCCCTATAAACAACTATGTGGTTAATTAATCATAATTAAATATAGTGCAAGAGGTCTCGTCCTTGCCTGCAGAAATGACAACACAGATCTGGATCCGATCAAGTTGTTTCCCTAACAAGCACATCATAACAGAGCAACACAATACATAAAGTCTCGTTGTCCATCTCTTGCAGTGTAAGTCTGTAAGATGCTCCATCCTCTGTCCAGTCCTGCTAGAGTGATCAGACGACAGAGAGACGATGAATGTATGAATGCGTTCGTGTGGTCGAACCAATTTGACCTAATATTTTAACTGTTGTCGTTGTTAATTATAATATGAGTGGATGATATCATGAATGGACGATATAGTTAATATGTCTTAATCCTAGAAATATTAATACAAAACGAATATATATAGTTATAACTTGATTAGTAGAATAACAACATCATGTAACGGTGTATCTGAAACACCGACAAGTCTCTCTCGAGCTCGTGAAGAACACATTATGGAGCATAGGATGGGAGTACTGATCAGACAGTGATGGAAAATGGGGGAAGCATGATGGAAACAACGTGTGGGCCGAAGATTTTTTGGTTGGAGGTTGAGCAAGCTTGTAAGGGGACATTTATGTGCAACGGTACCCTTCAAAGTTGTACCATGTCTTCTTCCTTGTCTTTGTCTCTTTGCCTTGCAATCTTAGAAGTTCGAAACATGAGAAGAAAAAAAAAATTTCCAAGAACATGCTACGCGTATAATTTTTTTTTCCGTTAATCTAGGTGAACACTCTCAAAACATAAACTATCAGAAAAGTACAGACTAGACGGTTCATAACAATTCTCAAAATATCATCCTACAAAAGATTACCAATCCAAACAGGAAGTTCTTCAAGAAAACAAAAATCCATATCAAGATTGTAGCTCCAATACACGTATAATGTTCAGTGTGCATGCCATACATGTATCCAACAAGTCTAAGGGACTCTGGAGTATGGATGGATCTTCTATGCCCATACAATGTTTTTCTCTTGTATGTTCATGTACAAGGAGTATGCATGCATATGGATTTCGGTTGCATATCTGTGCGCCTTTTACTTTGGATAGACAGATCGATGCACGACGTAACAGAACAAGTGCCGGTTTTGTACTTAAGAATTCACGGAATTATCATTATGATACCATGTTAGACAACTATCAGACTCCAAAAGCTTAACAGTCAAAATCTTAAAACTATTAACAAATGAGCCAACAATGCATATCAAACTAACATGTATAATGTATGACGTGTGATTTTATAGTGTTATTTTACTAGTAAATAGCAAGGTAGTAACCATGAATTGTTTGTAGAGAATCATTTCCATCGACAATTATTTGTAGTCTCCATAAAAGCATCTCTTCTTTATTTCTTTGAAGGCATCTCTAAAATCTCTTAAGATTTGAAGCCCACCAGAACTTCTGTTTAGATGCTTTAAGCCCAGCTCCACTTACATGGCTTAACTAAATCGAGCCCAACGTACTATTTCCGGGCCTATTCCCAATGGACTACATACGGATAAGATTGCTATCCAAAAGCCCAATCACAAAAAGCCCAATCGTCCAAAAGTCGGTCTCTTCTCCCCGTAGCGTATAAATAGTTCTCGGCGATCATCGTCCGTCGTCAGCCCCCGCTCGCATTTCCACGGTTCCCAAATTTCGCCCCAAAAGCCTGCAAGAGTCGAGTCCAATCCAATCCAGATGAGCAATTCGTGCTGCTGCTGCTGCACCTGGATAGACCAAGCGAGGGTAGGCATCTTGGAGAGGTGGGGCCGGTTCGAGAGGCTCGCCGAACCCGGTTTCCACCTCCTGAACCCGTTGGCCGGTCAATGGGTCGCCGGCATCCTCTCCACCAGGATCGCCTCCCTCGACGTCCGCATCGAGACCAAAACCAAGGTAATTTTATCATCTCTGCTCGAAATTCGTACTGCAAAAGCAAGAATTTGGAGTAAATTGTGAATTTTTTTTGGTGTTTGAATTGAAATTTTTTTTGTGTAATTTTGGGCAGGATAATGTGTTCGTGCAATTGGTGTGCTCGATACAATACAGGGTAGTGAGAGAGAACGCCGATGATGCGTTTTATGAGCTGCAAAACCCCAAAGAGCAGATTCAAGCTTATGTATTTGATGGTAATTTTACTATATTGGTTAATTGGGGTTTCAATTGTTACGCTAGTAATTGAATTGAATTGAATTGAATTGGTGTGCGTAGTGGTTAGAGCTCTGGTGCCGAGAATGACGTTGGACGAGCTCTTTGAGCAGAAGGGTGAGGTTGCGAAAGCAGTGTTGGAGGAACTTGAGAAGGTAAAATTTAAAATGATGAGATGAAGTGTTTACTGTACTCGTGATCGTTTTGGGTGGAATGCATGATTGTTACTATTTTATCGTATCAATGCTTTGAATTGAATGAGTTTGAGTTCAATTGGATTGTTGTGATTGCTTCTCACCCGTTTGTTTCGAGCAAATTTTGTTCTTTATTGTTATGTTTCGTTCTCTCATAAACTTGTTATGCAAGAAATGTTTTGTTTTACATGATTTCTTACGTTGTATGCTGAAATTTCTGATCAGGTTATGAGAGAATATGGATACAGCATAGAGCACATACTGATGGTTGACATTATACCTGATGCCTCTGTCCGCAAGGCAATGAACGAAATCAATGCAGGTCATTGTCTTTGATTTTTCTTTCCCTGATTTTACTCATGGACATAGTTTCTGCTTGTATGTGTGGTAGGGTGACACATGTTTTGGGAGTTAGTATATTGTAGGACTGGAAGTTTTGGTTAGCCCTGGGTTTTGAGAACAAACATTTGGAATGGTTATGTGCTATGGTTTACTCAGTTGCGTCTCTTCGATTTTTGTACAGAAGTGTGATACTCGTGACATTCTGACAAGATATTCTTATAACATATCTGGCCTCATAATGTTTGGATTCTGCTGTTTATGTTTAAGCTGTAATTACATCTGAATTTGCTTCATGAAATTACTTTATATGTTGGAGCGAGCAAACGTTGCTTTTCTTAACTTTTGGAACATTATTCACCCAGACTCAAAAGTCATCGTAGAAGCTCAACTTATTTGTTATATGTTCTTGGTTAGCTCAAAATGTTGAATTGTGCACACTGGTCGGTGATTTGCAGTTTTAATATATGTTAATGGCTTGTAATTAAAGGCTCATTCTTGTTTATATACTGAAAAATGGAGCATCTGTACTGCAGCTCAAAGGCTCCAGCTTGCCAACGTATACAAAGGAGAAGCAGAGAAGGTGCTTCAAGTGAAAAGAGCAGAAGCTGAAGCCGAGGCCAAGTACCTTGGTGGAGTTGGTGTTGCCAGGCAGAGGCAGGCAATCACCGATGGATTAAGAGAGAACATCTTGAATTTCTCAGGCAAGGTGGAAGGCACCTCGTCAAAGGAGGTGATGGATATGATTATGATCACTCAGTACTTTGACACGATGAAAGACCTTGGGAACTCATCGAAAAACACGACAGTTTTTCTACCGCATGGTCCGGGTCACATTCGGGACATCGGTGATCAAATACGCAACGGACTAATGGAGGCATCTAGTGCTCAGCTAAATGCCGAGTAAATATGACCTTTTGGACACCAACGGGTTAAGGTTGTTACATAAGACAGTTTATAACTTTACGTAATCCGATCGGATTCGTTTAATTTTGTTTGCATTTCTTTTGGAATGAAGATCATGGTGTTCTTACACCATGACGATGATGTGAATATATGAAGAAATCATAATGCAGCCCAATATATGTACAGCTCTAAATGAAGTATTTATTTTGTTCTAAATTGTTGAGTTCCGGCACGTTTTATATCCTGTATCGTGAGTTAACAAAGTGGGCTTCACCTGTTTAAACTAAGGCCCATGGAACAAGAGTCCATTGTATTCTGGACTAGTTCATTTGATTGGGTTGGGCCTCAGGTAGCACAGAAAGGCCCAAATAGAATATTTGTCATGAATTGTTTTTTTTTTTGTAGATATATATGATAAATTATTTAGTGTGATTCTCAATTGTCACGTGGCGTTGCGGCGTTATGAATCCATGTGTTATAATATGTTGGACAATATTGATAAATTATGGGCCAATATTGTACTTACAATGCTTGTAATTGCATGAATCGATTGGTAGCATTACCTAACAACGTGACGATTTTCCTGAAGCTCTCGTGACGTAGGAGCACAGAGGTGGCATAATTATCTTTTGTTCATCTTCAGGACTATGCTTGTGCCATGTCGATGATATATAGCACAAAATTCAAAGATGGAATTGTGTAGGACAAATGGGTGGCATACTAGCAATCCAATACGACCGCCCTAGTCTAGCTTGTAGACCTAACTCGACCTAAAACATTTATTCGGCTCCACACAAATGTTGTGTCGTAGGCAGGCCATAACCAAAGAAAAAGTAAACCTAAAGTTTATTACTTAATCAACCTACTAATTATAAAAGCGAATATTTTTTTATTACCACCATAATTCATGTTGATATTCACCGTCAATTTATCATTATTAAATACGTTTAAATTTCGAGATTTATGTATCAGATATACTCAATTCTCAAAACTTAAATTCATCGAATGGTGAGACAGCGTGTAACAACCCACATCGTCCAAATGAATGGATCACATAAGCCTTATATGTATATTCTCATCTTACCTAGCATTAGGTATTTTGGGAGCTCACTGGTTTCGGGTTCCATCGGAACTCCGAAGTTAAGCGAGTTCGCGCGAGGGCAATCGCATGATGGGTGATCCACTGAGAAGTTCTCGTCTGAGTTCCCATAAACAAAACCGTGAGGGCGTGGTCGAGGCCCAAAACGGACAATATCATGCTATGGTATAGTCAAATTCAGGATGTGGTGGGGACCCGGATTGAGATGTGACACAGAAAGTGATAAACAATACCATTATTTGAAGACGGTGAGCAAGAATACATCCATTATAAAAAGCGTTAGGGTTAAACGTGGAGCAATTAGTAAAACCCTTTTGCCCAAAAAATAAAGTAGAATAATACGTTTAGGTGGCCAACTTTGAGTGGTACAGAGATGTAATCATAAAATTATAGGGAATATTTAGAGGGGGATTTTTTGTAATGATAATGTATGATGACTATCAGGGTGAGATTAGATAATTGGAGATTTTGATTTGACGGGAGTGCACTTAATTAATTTGTTTTCTTCTTTTTTTTTGGTATTTACTGAATGACAAGAAATTATAATGACTAAGAGGTGAGATGGATTTTTCAACCTTTTAGGGCTCAACAGGTGGAGTCATTATTCAGTATGCTCGGAATATAATTATGTGGCTTTATTATTTCATTTTTCTCAAGTTATAACTTATAACACATGAATTATTACTTAGTAATGCAATTCAGTTTTATTCTTTTTCATTTGTAAATGAGATGTTTTAGGTTCGATTTTCGTTAAAGGCGAATTTGAACCACATTATTACTAGCTCATTATGAGACTAAACTCACCCCATCTCTCTTAGTGCAGCAGATGATTTTTTTTATTAATACACTATAAAGTGAGACAAATTAACAGTATCGTTTACGTTTACCTTACCAAATCAACTTGTGTTTTCAGTACGCATAAAAATCTCTCAAAAGAAGCGAGAATCTTAGTTTTATTAATTGGGAAGTAAAAAGTGACCAATGTCAAAGAGATACAGAGCTAGTTCTTGGTGTGATTTATATTTTATTTGATGTTGGTTTGAACACTAAGTTGTGTTTAGGTTTTGGTTTTTCAAACAAGAAAGAAGAAAAAAAAAAAAAGCTTTCATTAAAATTCTTTTTCCAATTTAGCCACTTGGTAGGAAAAACCTACATGGAGAGATGCCATTGTAACAAAGTCAAATGAAAAATTGCACAAATTAACAATTTTCATTTTTGAGTGCTAGGATCAGTTGTTCACCGACACGCGAGTGATTGTGAGTTGTTAATGTATGAGATTTGGTTTGCACGCATCAACGATTCACAATCACATGATACCCGTCTTGCTACGCACCAACGATTCATAGGCTCAAAGTCACCTGAAGGTAAGGTACCGTTTGGCGTTTTTTCTCTTCAATCGGCTACTCTAATAAAGTGTATAGGTAAGTCATTACAATCAAAACTCAAGGACCACAACTTTTAGGTGTGGGGTTAGTGGTTAGAGATACTAAAACTTTGTGAAAAGAAATTGATTTGAGTACTATCTTTGTCATTATAACACATCATACATGTGGTTGAAGTTCATGTGAATGAAATCATAGAAAGACAGACACTTTAGAATACAAAAAAATAGCCTTATTAATTGAATTGCCCCTTGTAATTGCTATTTAATCTCAATTTATGTTTGAAATTAGTTTTGTCTCCTGCCATTTTCAACTCTTTTAGTCTCATTTCACCTTATTTCATTAAAGAAACGCTAAATTCTAACCTAGTAAATCATTAAATTTCTTTTTCTTTCGTCGTGAATTCTAATTTGTTTCGCCAAGAAGATAAGTTGATTGAACTAAAGAGTACGATGGATGCAACACAAAGAGGTGTGTAAAAAGTGAAATATTCAAAACACCCTTGCATTTAACGTTTCTTCAGCAAAATGAGGTGAATTAAGATCAAAAGAGTTGAAAATGACAGTTATATGGACAATTCAATTAATAAAAATAAAAAATAAAAATAAACACCAAAGCAGGTGGTACAGATAATTCAATTCCCTACCCCACCATCAAATACCCAATTTAACCTTTACTTTTACCAAGCATGTGCAAAAGAGTAGTTGGATTAAAAAATGATGTATTTCTGCATAAATCCATATCTAATCAGTAATTATATATTATCATTCATGACCAGTTTTTCACTTTTCTGTGTGGAACTTTCTCAATTATTGATGGAACAGCAGTATGGAATACAAAGAAATAAAGTTTCCATTTTCCCTCATAAAACCAAAGTCACCAAAAAATAAAATGGGCCACAAGCAATAAATACCTACCAAAATTCATTTCATATCATATCAATTTTACGTAATTTTTCTCGAGTACTTACATTCATTTAGTTTCGACACATTTAATCATCTAACTACTTAAATTGAGTGATCAAGGAATGGTCAAATGCATATCGACTCTAAATGTCTGCAGGTACTCACGAAAAATGGTGGACATGGGGTTTCAAAATTCAAACACAAACAAGAAAAAAAAGAGGGAGGGGAGAGATGATATAAAGGGAAGAAAGCTTAATTATGGAGGAGCATTTGAAAGTGTGAAGATTCTTGTAGAAAAGAGTGTTGTCCTATACTAATCATCATATCTACTTTCCCTTTAACAAGGACTTGAGTGGAGAGTGAACAAATGAATTCATTCCTCCTATCCATACAGGGGTTTTCCCTTCCTTTCCCTCCTGGTTGGTGAGCAGTCAGTATTTGCCTCCCTTTGCCGACAGCGACCTCTGTGCCTTCACCAAATTCAGTAGCAAATGAAATCAGAGGTAGAAAGAGAGTAACAACATTTTACTCCCCCCACTAACTACACTTAATTAAAAAGGGTTTTTTTTTTTTGAGTAAACTGTCATTTCACCCCCTAAACTATCACGTGAGTTTCAATTTCCTCCCTGAACTATTTTTTCAGCCAATTGACCCCCTAAACTATGTTAAAGTGGCCAATTAACCCCCTACCGTTAAGTATCTTTAACTCCATCCAATTTTCTGTTAGAAAGTGTCATGTGCTTGGCACATGACCACCTTTTTACATTTTATGTCTAAATCTTTACAAAGAAAACATATAAAACAAATATAAAAAAAAAAACATACAAACCCTAAACTTAATCATTCAAAATAATAGAAAAAATAAGGCTTTTTATATTAACACCCCATAAAATGTTGAATGCACCCATATTAAAATTTAATATTAAATGACTTATTTACTCTACTATGCAATGACAATTTTGACCTTATTAGGTTTTAAAAAAAAAATTATAAATACACCCCAAATCACTTTTAGCGTATTATTTATCTTCTCAACTATCAAAACCCTCTCATCCTCCATTGTTGAACAAAACCCTAATCAATGAAACTACAAACATGTTGATTGAGAAAAATTGTTTTTGACGAATGAAACACGAAATTGATGTTTCTGAAGCTTCACATGAGGTAAGACTTCACATTTTTCATTGTTTTAGTGATTTCGATGACATCGATAATTATTTAATCTTGCGTTTGCTGCATTATTTAAACTTATATATTCATATTCATATTCATATTCATCTTTTAGGGTTCATATTGAAAAATAATGCAGCAAACGCAAGATTAAATAATTATCGATGTCATCGAAATCACTAAAACAATGAAAAATGTGAAGTCTTACCTCATGTGAAGCTTCAGAAACATCGATTTCATGTTTCATTCATCAAAAACAATTTTTCTCAATCAACATGTTTGTAGTTTCATTGGTTAGGATTTTGTTCAACAATGGAGGATGAGAGGGTTTTGATAGTTGAGAAGATAAATAATATGCTAAAAGTGATTTGGGATGTATTTATAATTTTTTTTAAACCTAATAAGGTCAAAATTGTCATTGCATAATGGAGTAAATAAGTCATTTAATATTAAATTTTAATATGAGGTGCATTCAACATTTTGTGGGGTGTTAATATAAAAAGCCTTACCTTTTCTATTATTTTGAATGATTAAGTTTAGGGTTTGTATGTTTTTTTTTTAATATTTATTTTATATGTTTTCTTTGTAAAGATTTAGACATAAAATGTAAAAAGGTGGTCATGTGCCAAGCACATGACACTTTCTAACAGAAAATTGGATGGAGTTAAAGATATTTAACGGTAGGGGTTAATTGGCCACTTTAATATAGTTGAGGGGGTCAATTGGCTGAAAAAATAGTTCAGGGGGGAAATTGAAACTCACGTGATAGTTTAGGGGGTTAAATGACAGTTTACTTTTTTTTTTTATCAAAATGGTCTTTGAGATTAACATAATACTTCTTAATTTGGTTCCTGAGATTTAAAATCAGTAGAACTTGTTCTTGAGTTCGTACACCGTCAATCATTTTGGTCATTCCGTGAAAAATCTTCATTAAATAAAGAGAAAATGACAAAAATACCATCAGATTTTGTTGAATCATTTTGGTCTATTTTATTAAATTGAGGGTATTTTTATCATTTTTTCTTGTTTAAAGGAGATTTTTTACGGAATGACCAAAATGATTGACAGTGGACAAACTGAATGACCAGTTATACCGATTTTAAATCTCGGGGACCAAAATGAGAAGTTATGTCAATCCCCAAGACCATTCTGGCTAAAAATGCCATTAAAAAGTGAGAACTTTCATTGATCGCGAGAGAAGTTCGATACAACTGTTTGACTAGGCAATTCTCACACCTAACAGAAATTCATGCTTTTGTGAGAGGTTACATGCAGATGACATAATCAGGCACATCTACCCAAGTTTTGTTCTTCATTCACATACCCACTTGGTATTTTCACAGTTTACTGCTCAGTCAAGTTACTAGTACTACATTGGGTTTCTACTGCTCAGTCAAGTTACTACATTGGGTTTCTACTTTCTAGGGCAAGAGGATGTTATGATTGGCATGGTTCATTCTAAACTCAACAAAGTACGATTTGAAGGTGCACCAGAAAGTGTGATAATTCTCCAAAACATGGAAGTTGGAACACTAAGACACTAAATCTATGGCCAACTCAACTAATGACTTCATATGCCACTTTGGCCTGTGTTTTTCTGTTTCTTGGTCCCATTTTTCATACTGTATCATTCTTGCAACAATACTTACGGGAAAATGAGAATTAAATTTGAATGTATCACCTGCTCAAGCCACGAACCGAGTTTCCTCAAGAATCATATAATACAGTGAATAACACGTACATGTTCTCCCATCTTAAAGCAATCGCGACAAGGCTAAGGTCTTTCTAGCCAGTTAAACCACTAATGAAATCCATTGATGCGTGACACACAACCCGTTTTAGTTCTCAACCTGCACAAAAAGGACCACATACATGTTCTCCCATCTTAAAGCGATCGCCACAAGGCTAAGGTCTTTCTAGCCAGTTAGACCACTAATGAAATCCATTGACGCGTGACCTACAAAACCCGTTTTAGTTCTCAGCCTGCACAAAGAAAGGTGTTGCACATAGGTTAGCTAGTGTAAATCCTCAAGCAGACACTCAAGAATTTTTTAAAAAGTTGGGAATTTATGGTAAAACGTTGGCCCAAGGTGGAGCCAATGTTGAAAGGGGGCTGGAGATTATGTACGTGAATAACAAGTAAAAGAAACACCAACCTATTACTTAATAGTCAACATTACTAGCCGAAATTACATGCAGATTTGGTTCAAGTTCGTTGCAATATCCCTTTCAGTCATATTATGCACATCCTCTTGGAGACAACCCTCCTTGCTTCCATTTTGCTCAACACTTTTCAGTAATCATGGCAGGCCTATCAGATAACTGTGCAGACCGTAAATCTTCATCGTTGAAAAACGAAGTTAGTAAGGGCCCAGTTGGAGACTAAAAATGTCACAGATATAGAATGTTTAAAGCACAAGTTATCAAAGATGATGAGAAGTAATCTTAAGTTAAAAATTTAAAACATATCAATAAACACAAAAATAGAGAGAAAGAAAGATAAGAGACACAGACATACAGAGAGAGATCGAGAGAGAGGAATGATGGGAAATAAGACCCCTTGTACCTTCCTTTTCGTTGACCATGACAACTAAAGCACTGAGATGGACTTCCACTTCGCATGGTGGGGGGACCTCTTCAATTTCAGAAACTGATATACCAGCAGATATGCCTAGTTCAATCAGTGAGAAGTGCGTCTTCGGTTACAAAGATTCGCTCTCGTGTTCTCGCGAGGTTTGACCCATGCAACGACTCAAGCCTGGTTTACCATCCACCCAACCAGTTCAAGAAAACCCTGTCCTGCAGCAGAAAGAAAGTGTCAAACATTTCAAACAAATGCCATTTTAGTGTCCTTCGGCGATTTCGTTTCTCAAGAAAATATTACAAGTTCTATGCTTAAATTAGGGTGTACCACCACTCGTTCCAGACATTAAGCTTTGCCACATATTTCATCAAAGGTCCGAACAGGTGTTCCATAATTTGCCAAAAACAAAAAAACCGGAGTTCTTCGTATGATAGTTATACATTTCAGGTTATAGGAAAAACACAAACAGAATAAGTTAAATGGGCAAAAGAGAAAAACTAGATATGAGCCGTACTCAGATTGTGAATTGAAAACAACTAGAAGAGTCCGGTACAAGAAATCAAATCATGACAAGATACTGAGGCCATGCAGTGCTAATTTGAACAGGCTGTATAACAACATAGTCAATCTTGGTCATTAGCATCGATCCTATGTGTTAAATGTAGCGTACATGGCTACATGTGAAAGTTATCTGATTCCGAGATCTTAGGACACCAGAAGTGGAACTGCCTGCATATCAACTTGTCTAAACAGTATGGTGTTCAGCGTGGCACTTCATTTTGTGTTCAAGCACACTTAGCATAGAGGCCAATACTAACTGAGAGTGTGACTGCATATTCAACAGATATACAATGCCCTACTGATATCTTGTCCAATAAGAAGTGGCACATTGTCATCCTATTTGCTTAGAATTACAGAAAACTAGCAGTGGTATGCATGTAAGTTTCATGACAGGTACTTCAACCAGAGCAGTTAGACTTTGGGTCCATCCCAATGTTAAGTTGAACTCGGGTGACGAAGAATAACATATACAGAAATATAAGTATTGAGGAACAGAAAAGGCTAGATGTAATGAGCCATCAAGTGGCCAAAATTGGTTTGGTATTCATCTTTAATTGATTCAGAACGTTATTCCTCACGGT